>NC_044253.1:5562207-5870707 GCF_003957555.1 Calypte anna | reverse complement strand
ATTAATAAAAAAGTATTATTTGCAGATTACTCCCAGTCCCCCTTAGGTGTTCATCTGCATCTGATCTTTCAGAACAAAGAAAATTTGCTCTTTGCAGTTTGTACTTGCCTATTTCTTCAATTTCTTGTCCTCAATTCCTACTATTACTCCTTACTCCTGATAGTGGGGTAGCCCATGCTGACTGGGACATGTTCTAGACAGTCTAAAACATTTTAGGATAGAGATGGGTGCTTCCAAAGATAGAAGAAGCTTCCAAAGAAGCTTCTAAGTCAGAAGAAGGAGGTTATTTTCCACAGAAAATAAATATAACACTGTTCAGAAAAAATGTTCTATTCACTGAATGGATTTTTCTCTTTTTTTGCTTTCTCTTTGCCATTTATGGACTGAGCTCTATCTATATAATCCCAGCTCTCCAAAGGTCTCTGAAGAGGAAGCTATACCTGCATTACACTAACATATTTCCTGAAGATTTTCCTGATGCACACTGTTAAACAGTGGTTGTAGTTCCTGAGTCAATCCATTGCATCTCCCCATCAATTCATTGCATCTTCATACAGCTCACAGTTTGTCAGAGAATGACTCCAGTCTCAGCCAGGCTAAGGCAAGAATGGGTACATGTCAGTGGTTAAGGCATCAGTTTGGGGCATCTGGGCTCTCAAGCTTCATCTGATTCTACTTTATCTGTGAAGTGGAATAGAAATAATAAATAGTACTTGCTTGTTCTATTCAAATCCTTCTGAGATGTTGCAGAGATAGGAAACAAGTAAGTACTCTTGTAGTAGGGAGGCCACTTAATTATCTTGGCCAAGAATAAGATATTTTGCTCCCAGGATATTTATGCCTACATGAGCACAAACTACAGACTAAAAGAAATGCTCTGAGTTTGCAAAATGTTAATTAGATCACAGGAGGGAAATCATAAGAGTAAAAAACCAATATGCAATGTTACTGCCCTACTCCTGCAATTAACCCCTCTCTTCAGAAGGGAGAAAAGCTTGGGTAGTACTTAGCAGTAACCCAAAAGTACAGTGCACATGCACTAAGTTCCTAAAAAAGCTCTAAAAGGAAAGCAATAATTTGGGGATAAAAAAAAATTCTGACAATAAGGAACTGATTTCCAAGAGGAACCTTCTGAAATTCAACAGAGACAAATGCAAATAATCCCCAGATACAATACAGGTTGGGAGCCAGCACTGCAGAAAAGAACCTGGGAGTCTTGGTCAGGAATTGGATCAAGTCCTGAGCAGAGTGGTCCAACCCCAGAGCTGATCCCACTTGCAGCAGGAGTTTGGACTGGAGGCCTCCTGAGGCCCCTTCCAACCTGAATTACTCTAGATCACTTCTTTGAAACAATCAAAGAATCTCTAGCAAGTTGTTATCTACTTACACAGTCTCCTTGGCCTAACACAACACCATCCTACCAATAAATGCTGCAAGATATTATCTTAGAGAGGGCTTCAGAGCCTGCTGATAATTCAAACCATCACACTGACTATATGTGAAATACACTCAGGTTACCTTATACCTTCAGGTACACATTAACTCCTGCATATCACATCCACATCTACAGTATCATGAGAGTAAAGATGATTTTACAAAGACCTTTGCACTCACAGGGATGCTATGAACAACCTTATCAAAATCCTTGACACTAACACAGCCCATCCTTCCTGACCTCTGAGTTTACCTCCTTGTAGCAAAACCTCCTAAGGCAGAGTTACCTTAGTCCCTGTGACTTCTTCAAAAACCTTTAGAGAGAACTACAAGGAATTTGTGCAGATTTTGAAGTTTTCAGATTCCTGGAATCTTAGCAGCAGAGACCTGGTTTTGAGCAATAGCAAATATAGGGGGTGATACTCTCAGAGACTCTGAGATAACATTAACTTTTTGGAAAAAAATCTGATTTCCATCAACTAGTTCCACTGACTTGCATTTCTGGGGCATGCACAGCCTCATAGGAAACTGATACAAAGAGCAATAATCTCTGTGCTGCTACTCTGCAGAGAAAGTAGTTATCATTTTAATGCTTCTCTTCGTGGGAAAAGTTGAGCTAACTTAAAGAGATGACAGGTTTGTTGTTATTCAACAGGTAGAATCTTTTTTCTCCTTGAATCTGTGTTATCCCAATAAGAAAGGCCTACACCATCACAGAAGTCATCATGAAGCACTGAGCAGCTAAACCCTGTTCAGTTGGAGCATCAGACACAGACAAAATAGCAATGTTTGTATGAGATCATTAGCAAAGGGGAGGCACACCTCCTGCAATTCAAAGGTTCTTGGCTCTTATCTCCAATTATGCCCAGCTGCATGGGGAAATTGCACTGATAAAATCTTTAGAACCCACTTAGACCTGTGAGACCAGGTTTGATTTAAATTACACAGATATCACAGGCTACACCTCAGGAACCCTGGACTCAAGAATTTGCTGTCTGTTATTAATAGTAAAAGGATTCAGAACAGATTCGTCATGGAATGAGAAGCAGGGCAAACTGTGCCTCTTGGGATGTGATCTCTGAGTAACAGATTTATTCCACCATATTACCTGAATAAAGGCCTCATGTGAAACCCACTGAGGTCAGTGAAAAGATGTTCAGGGGACCAGATTGGCAGATCCAGAGTTAGAGCACTACACACTGCATTACCTCTCCTTCAGCTGCACCTTTCCTGGAGCACAGCTACCACAGCTACCAAGCAGAGGCATGCAGAGGTTGGGCAAGTGGCTAAGTCAAGAGAAATCCTGAGGTTTTGAGGTTGTCCAGGGAAACAGAGGAAGCCCAAGGACTAGAGAGATGGATATCCCACTCATCAGACTGAGGGATCCTATAAATAGGTAGCAGTGAGGTGTATAAGTCATAGCCAGTTATCCATATGACAACTCTGAGTTGCTACTAGTATCCAAAACTAGTCATAGGAGTTGTAGTAAGGAAGAAGATGGGTCGAGTGAGTTGCATGTGGCTGCAGTTTGAGCAGGCAGCAAGTGGGTGAGTCAAGATGATGCTCCCTGGGAGGGAGAATCCCCCCTGAGCTGGGATTGTTGGGAAGGCAAGAATCAAGCTCTCCATCACTTTTACTGGACAAGGTTCTGATGAAGGAACTGGGGCATCTGAGAAGAATTATCAAAGTGCTTCTCCAACTTCTGTGGCCACCACCTGCCATGCCATCTGCTGTTGCTGCCAGTGCCACCTGGGCACATCATCGCTTGGATGGAGCACCAGGGAGAGCAACCATAGGAAGGGCAGAGCTGACAGCCCATCAGCCTGAACTCACCCACAGTGGCCTCTAGAAACTGCAGACAAAACTGCTCCCACTCTGACCAGGTGTACTGCAGCCATCAAACACACTGCAGTCACCAGAGATGAGTGAGTGACATCTGACAGCCCTGACATATGTTTTATCTCTGGGCGTAATTGTATTTTTCATATGCCAGGTGAGATGGCATGAGTTCAGACACTGACTTTGATTCTCTGGTTATTAAAAAAACCCCACATTTTCACATGTTTCATATAACAGTCTGCATTCTGAATAATTTTAATTCAACAAGGAATAGTACAGATCAAAGTTCACTGAACCAGTTTGCTTATCTACATATTTTGTTCACTTACATCAAAGACTTCATCAATTACGGTGCTAACTCTGTGATAAAAATATATTTTAACCACAAACAACTGTTAAACACGTGTATTTTCAAATAAGCCTGGCTTATATTTCAAAATTACTATAATGAATAAAGTGCCCAATATAGTCTGACATGAATAGAACCAACTTCAGTCATCTCAATGGGAAAGTGTTGTGCCTTCTGACCTTGATCTGAACACAATTTGTATGATATTGCAGAAGCACAAAATGGAATTGTACTGCCTGCCTTAGATTCAGCAGATTCAGCTGTGCTGAAATGCTTGTGTTTTTAGTATGTATCGAGTAGGTGAGACAGACAGTAAGTTTGATCACAAAATCCCTTTTAACCACTTCTGCAACATCACTTCAAGATACTGCTTTAATTTATAGAACAGGGAGTGTGGCTGAGTAGCAGGAGTGTAGCCTGGTTATAATGTGTACTGTCAAGTTGCAGTGAAGCAAAGCTCCTTAAACTTGTGCAGAAGAGTCTCTGACATGGCTCTTCAAAGCTCAAGGAACTCCAGCTCAAAGGAGAAATATCCTCCAAGGCCCAAGTATATCTTGTTTCCAGGTGACTTACTCAAAGTGACATGCTTTCTGCTGTATTCCAATTTATGGGCTAGTAAGAGGAAGAAGAAATGCTTTGGTTCCTCGTGTGTCAAGGGATCTGATTTGTGAACAGGAACCATAAAGAGTAAGCTGCAGCAAAAGATGAAATACACATGGTCTCAATATTGGAAAAGGTGGCAGTGGAAGGTCCAATTTTTGGATTAAGAAAAATTTTGGACACTAAGCTCAGTGAGAGTCAGAATCCTCTGGACAATATAAAAATATTCTTGATAAAAAGCAGTAACTCACAGCTGCACAAATGTTACTGTGACTTCTTGAGCAGGGTTGTATTACAATCCCTCCCAGAAAAAAAACCCAGAGACTTGTGGTTTCCTACAGGCCCAGCACTTGTAGACTTGCCAGGTTAGCACATGGGAAACCAGTTCAGAACACCTTAAACTGAAAAGGAAGGAAGCCAAATGCCATCTGGACAAATTGCCCATTCACATGCTATTACAAGACTTGCTGTCCCTTTGGAAGTCTGGGTTGAGTGAATTCTGTCTCCTGATCAAATACTGTGTCAAAGAGACAGAAGGTCAAACCTTGGGAGCACATCTCAAGTTAGAGAGGATATCTTCGACCTTAATTCATTTATTCTTTAGTACAACAAATCCACTGATTACCAGAATTATATCAGACACGCTCAGCTATTGAAGTGTTTGTAATAGAGTAGCCTCAGGGGAAGGCAGGAAAAGGTAAATAACGTAGAGATGTGAAGAAATTAAACACAGTCATCTACAAGAGCAGAAGCATGGTGACTTACACAGCTTGATACCAAGAGGTGCTTCTGGGCATCTTTCCAAAAGACAGTATTAATTAGTAAGCATACCTAGGCCCTCACTTCACAGTCCCCCAGTAATCTACAGCCTCACAAGACTGCAGCAACCTTGTCAGCTCTTACGTAAGGATCCCAGTTCACAGGGGAAACTGCCTGTGCTTCCCAGCTGAAAGCAATAGCAAACTACAGGAACTTTCTTTTCCTGTCTCACTTCATTAGCTTTGGCTTCCAGAGATCACCCTCAGAAGACTTCAGCAGGCACTGAACAACAGCTGCACAGACTCTTCAACCTGTTCTGAGTGATGCCTATCTGGCAGAGTCCAGATTAGAAGGCATCACATGTATCAAAGCTTCTGTATTAATAGTAATTTAATAATAGACTAAGAGTAATTTAATCTAACTGGCCATTTTCTCTCTTTTTCATCTTATTAAACAGATCAAGTAGTGTATATATTGAAAATGCTCTGTTCCATTGTGGTTTCTGTATAAATATGTTTCTATTTCAGTGAGGTTACAGAGCACATAAAATTTTCATATAACAGAAATGAGCTGTGTAGGGTAAAAGTAAATGCCAGCAGGCATCTAAATATTGTAGCATCTGTTATATTTTACACTCTGTGATCACAAATCTTATAAAGCTTCACTGCATTTTAGCAGTATTCTTCACAAACTATTGAAGATTGATGGCTAGTGTAATTGCCACATCTGATATGCTATCATTTTTAATATACTGAACAACTGCAACTGCCCCTTTCTTTGTACCATCAACCTATATCTATTTTATGTTTTCACAAAGAGCACAGTGTACCAGTTATATTACCACCAACTAATATTTTTTTACACAGTGCAGTGTTATCTTAATTTTCACTGCAAGACACTGCTGTATGTGAGTACAGACAATACATGATAGTATGCAGCAAGATAAAACATGACCTTTCCTTTTATAAGCAGCTAATTCTACACATTTCAAAGGTGCTAAAGTTTTTTTCTCTTTCTTGTTGGTTATTATCTGTACTTGCAAGATAAAAGTCGGGTCAAAATGGGGAAGGCTGATGAAAATGGACTTCAGAAATTTGTAGATATTTGCACACTAGATTGCCCAGAAAGAACAGCAGTACCCATCCATATGCAAATTTCTAACCACATTGGAAGTTACTAAAGTAAAAAATACAAAGTGGAGTTCAAGGGAGATCCTGACAAAACACAGTCGAATCCTAACAAAATGCAGATACATATATAATGAATATCTATTTAGAAGCACAAAGAACTACCCACCACTTTTCCATCCATCCTGCTGACTAATGATGTGCCTGATTCACAGAAGAAATTAGTCTTAAGGAGCAGCACTAGCACCTTGTTGATCAATGAAATAGAAAGCTCACAAAAGTGAGGGAGATAAAATACATTCCCTGAACTTATCAGTTAGAGCTCCCATTCGTCATCACCAGATGGGCCCATTACTCCAAACTCTATTTCAAGTATGTACAACTGTCTGTGCTTTAATTTTAAAATAAATACAGCAGTTCTGCTCATCATGAGAGTACAGTGTCAGTCATGAGTGTTTCTTGAGCACTAAGAGAAAGCTTTTCACTTACAACAGTATTCACTTTGCCATTCAGTTGGGAGCTCTGATACAAAGGTACCAGAGGTTTAAACCCAGAAACATAAGCTGCTTTTTCATTAGCTGTCTGCAGACAGGGGGTGTACTAATTTTGGTAAACACCTCTAGTACTATAAGCTAAAAGCTGGCAATGGGAACCTGGATATGAACCCTTCAAACAAAAGGCACATCTGGCTACAGCTGAATTCCCCATGGGATTAGTGATTTCTTGGTCTGCAAGAAGATGCTTACAGCATTCTCTGGAGAGCAAAAACTGCTGTAAATTGTTTAAACTCACATGTGTTACTCTTAGAAGGCTTGTGAATGTGTATTAGTACTTATGGGTATCATATATTCAGAGGAAAGGTGTCAGTCTTTGAGTACCAAGCCTACTTCTTTTACCTCTTTAATAAATGACTGCATGAACAGTACAGAAAGTCAAACAGTCCTCAGCTGAAAAAAATGAGAATGATTCAGAACAGCTCAAGAAATATTAAAACTCTGAACATCTGCAGAGATATGGTTTAATGAACAAAGATTATTGAAGGCACTCACTGTCCTAATTTCCACTAAGTTGACAGACAATGCCCCAAAACTGCCTTCCAGATCCAACATTAACTAATAAGCTAATCAGAGCAGAACAAACCATTTGTGTATGATTTTAAAATAAAGAATGGTAAGTATAGTTCTGCAACATATGCAGTGGTTTGTTTTTGTTTGGAAACAAGAGAATGGTTTGTTTTGCTCAAAATGCACTTATGCTGAATAGTCTGCTCAGTATAAAAATGCCCAGATTTGTCTAAAATTATTGTACATTTTGTATGAGCTTCAATAAACTCTACAGTTGTGAACTCTGGCCAAAATTCCTTTCAAAGCTCATAAGATGTAACTTGCAGTACCTCTGCCACTTGGCCACTGAGTTTATTTTCTATGGTGAACCACAGTGCAGCCATCAGTCTAGAAGCAATAGGTGACTTGCAAATATGTCCTAAAATGCTCCATGATACCATTCAGTACATTTTCTGCAGTGACTAAGTTTTACTCAGCAGAAAAGTTCTGTATCTTTTTAAAATGCCTACTGTATGACTCAGTAGAAATATTTTATTAGAAACTGATGAGCATAAAGCAGTTGTAAAAGAAAGGAGGTTTACTGTGAACTTATTTTTATCCAGAACTGAATTTGCACTTATAGCATTTCATGCCCCTTGTGGCTTCTAACTTGGAAAGTGATCTGAAAATAAGTGGGAGGGGATATTTTGAAATCTGTATTCTGTGGTCATTTGCTTGAGTCCAGAATCCTTCTATCTTTTAAAATGCCATCTCCTTGGTGCAAAGCCTACCATCTTCTTAGTGCTGGGACCAGTCAGAGCATGATTTATGGGAGAAATGGGAAGTTTGTATTTTGCACTGCTGACTCAGAGAGAAGTTATACAGAACTGCTGATCTTTGTACTGCTTGTTTTATGCAGAGGGTACAGAAACACACTAATGTTCCAATAAAAATGAATCAGTTGTGCAGATAAGAGGTTTATGTTACATAACTTCTGAGCTGTAATTTGCTGTTATTTGAAGAGGCCAAACTAAGCTTGCTGATCACTGGGGAGAGAAATGAGAAATGTTTCTCTGGCTGCTGAAGGATAACTTCTGACCCTGGAGGAAAGGAGCACTAGGAACTAAACATGAAGCTTGTCTTCCGAAGTCAATATGAATAGAAATACCACTAAAACATGAAGGTAGCATCTCAGTTTGCCAGAGGACTGAACCTGACACAGGCAACAAGGAAAACTTAAGGTGTTTAGTCAAAGATTTAAGTTCCCTCTGGTCTCTCTCCCAACTTTCTCTCCTGTCTCATGGAATGAATCATTTTATTAGGTTTCTTCAGAGGAGAATGATGAAAATGAATGGAATTTTGCTTGCAATGTGTTTTAACATTGGGAAGTAATGTGTGAACGTGAAGTGCTCTTGCAGTTCTTGATAAGCTTCAAAATCTGCACAGATGGAGGACTTGGTGTCTCAAGAGCAAGGGTTGTTTCAAAAAGCACACACATCTTGTTAGAATATATTGGGGAAACACAAAAAGAGGGTGTAAAGGTCCTGTGTAAGCTGCCATGTCAAGAAGACTTTATTAACATGATCCCATCACTCTACTGACAGATTCAGCCACTGAAATATCTAATGCAAGACTGATCAGTCTTCATGCAACTGCCAGCATTGATACTCTACAGCTTTGGTGGAAAGCAAAGTACAGAGAGCCCTGAGAAATAATGTTAATGGAAGGATGAAACATGGAAAGAAAAAGTGGGGAGGGTGACTGTCCCATTAAAAGACACCAGAAGCTGCCTTATAAGCCACCAGGGCTGTGTTAATTGTCCCATTGGGAAAGGAGTGCATCTGACCACTTGATGTCAGACTTGACCCACATTTCAGTCAGCCTCCAGGGCAAAAGAAGCTTCAAATGAATTTGATACAAACATTCCTACACTTGAAATATGTATTCTGGAAGCATTTCTTGGGAATATGAGCTCTGGAAGATCGACTTTATGAAATAACATGAAAAGTGGTATTTAAATCTTGACCTACTCAAAAGAGTTCATCAAACCATCTCAGAGCAAGAGCCTCACATGGTGCTCAGATCTTAATTACATTGAAACCCTTAGAGCCAAATATGTCTTCTGCTTGTAGGGAAGCTTCCAAGGGCCACATCTCTGGCCTGCATCTAGCACAGCTCTCCAGAAATCAACCAGAGAGAAGTCAGGCACCCAGCAAGTTCCTCCACATCTTGGAAGCAAAAAATTCAGAGAAATTTTCAGCTCCAAAACCAATGACTCTCTGGATTAGTTAATATTAAAACATTTTCTTACTCTTTACAAGGCAGAAGGCTCTGAAGTTATGATCTTCCAGATGCAGCTGTGCAGGCTCTATTGATCCCAGCCTGTACCAACATTGCTCACCACCACCTCCTTGCCAGAGGCAATCACCTTCCAAGCTTTTTGCTTGAGCATGCATGAGGTGGTCAAGCTATAAGAAAGAAAGGAAAGAATCCTTTCTGACGTTGAAATATGGTTTAACAAAATAAAACTACTCCTCAGCTTCTGATTTGGGCAACATCATCCAATTTCTCTTTACAAATTGTTACATTTAAACACTTCAAAAAGCTTTCTTGCCTTCATTTCAATCAAAAGAAGTGAATTAACCAGCATTCAAACCGTTTGACAAAGTCAGAGGCACTTAAACCAGATCAAGAACTGCACAGGAACTCTCACCTGATGGATGGTGATGAATAGAGCAGAGCAAGTGCTGTCCCACCAGGCACCAGAAATGGTAACTGAAGTTACTGCCAGAAGAGATGTACCCAAAACCTAAGTATTCAGCTCAAGAAAACATTAACCAGTGCTTCTTGACTTGTGTTTACTGTGTGCTTAAAGTTAAATAAGAGTTAAATAAGTTAAATAAGATGGGAGCATTTGCTAAAAATTACGCTACAGCTTATGTGAACTTAAAAATGTGCTGAAACACCTCCCTGAAATATGTCTGGGTCTTCACAGAGGTTTGGATATCCAGAAAATTAGAGTGGGTCATAAAAAGAACCACAGAAAACACAAGACAGCAGGAAGAAAATGAAGAACTGAGTGTAATTTTCAGTATCTCCAGTTGTCTTCTAAACTAATTTAGTCACAGTCACCAATCCAAGAAAACTCAAGTTATGCATGACCTTAGATTTCAGTGGTTTAATGCTGTTTAATCACTTTATTTTGTTGGTGTCAAGGTTTTATTGATCTAAACCAAAATGGCCCTTAAGATTAGGATTCTTATTAAACTTCTCAAACAAAAAAAAGAAAAAAAAAAAAAAAACAAACAAACTAGAAAAAGAGTAAAATGGTTGCTGCTTCCTTCTTGCCACTACATGAGCAGATGTGATAATTTGTGTATCCTGGAGCAGTGATGGTATCTTTAACGGAGCATTCAAACCACTAACGTTCATTACCACAACCTCAGTGACTGAAATTACTGTTTTGAAATATGCAGTGCTATTTTCTGTATACTGATTTTCAGCAATCATAAAAGACAGGCCTTTCTAGGATCCAATGAAGCAATGCAATAATCTGTATTGCCTGTGCAAAACAAGAAAAAAATACAATTGAAAAAAATAGAGTTCCAGCAGAGCACAGACAGCAAGTGTAAAATAAAATAGGATGCCAATGATTGTTAGATAACTGGTAATAATCACAGGAGTAATACTGTCTGAACAACTAGATCTAAAATTAAAATGTATTAAAAGCAAACATAGGAAGAGGTGGTTGAGCAGTTAAAAACTGAAGTGATGTAATTTTGGGGGGGGGGAGTTATTAATTGGTACCTGTAATTTTAATTTTTTTTTCAAAGCAGTCTTCTATCTTATTAGAAATAACAGGAGGAGGTAAATATATAATTTATTGGCTTCTCCATGGAATTTAGCAAGGCAGAAAGCATAATGATTTCATATCTTCCCAAAAGGAACCATCACATCTGTCTGGATTTAGATCACCACAGCAAAGAAATGCTACTGGAACTTGCTGTCCTTGTATCTCTCAGTCCTGCTTCTGGCTAGAACTCTTCTACATGTTAAAGGTATAGGTAAAGTACATCTTTTAGTGTTTTATTAAAGGATGAGTAGAAGCAAAAGAAGATTTAGGGGTTTTTTCTAACACCTCTGATGACCTAGCTTTGACTCTGAAGATCAAAAGTTCTGCTGAGGTGCTCAGCCTGGTAAGTAACAAACACCCTTGGGAAAGTTTTGATGGAAACCAACTGGTGGCAACCACATAAGACCTACAAATTCTCCTCATTCACTGACAATCTCATTTCTTGTGTATCTGTATTTTATCTGCTGTCTTATTGAAGCTGAACACAATTACAGATTCCACCAGGGATTTCTTAATAATCAGCAACAACATCACTACAACTGGTGGCTCTGCAGGTGTAATTACAAGCCCTTCTTCCAGACAACAGGAAAAGATGTTTCCTGAATGGTAGTCCAGGCAAACCCTGCATTTACTTAAGAATTGTTTTATTTGTATACTTACATATTTGTATATTTCAGATTGAGCACACCAGCAGCTGTGTAAAAAGAACTGTCACACATGCCTGGGCCTTTGTAAGAGAAAAAACGTGCTGTGCCATTGAAAAGCCTCATTTACAACAGGCAGTCTCAGGAGAGTTTCATCAAACTCAACCTAACAGAAGTATAAACTGTATATAACCTGATAAGCAAATAAATAGATAGCTAAAGTGCACATAGATCTGCAGTCACCCAAAATGTGGAAAAAATGGTCAAATTCATCATAGATCATCTACAAGTAGATCTCTTTAAAAACTCCAGCCCCCAAAATGTTGGTGTGCACAGTAAGTCAGTGCTCTGCAGCTAAAAATGCTTTTGATCTCTTAAGCTCCCCTTGAGTTCAGAGCTTAAGTTTTCATCTCACATTTATATCTTCCCTTACTCAGCTCCTCCTGATCTGTGGTAAAACACAGGAAAAAATCCCATGAGTAAGTAAGACGTGTCTCTACTTTTACTAGAAGTGAGAGCATGAAAGAGAGTCCCCTGTGATTGATCTGACTGTCCCTCACTATTGAAAAGCTGCTCAGAAACTGCTGGGCAGCAGGTCCAGGCTGTTTGACTGCAGAGATCTGACTGTAGGTAGAGATGATTTAATGTCTCCTGCTCTTGCATGATTCAGAATGATCACAGAGCTATCAGGACAGCACAGGAACTAATTAGTGCTGGTTGGCTAGTTTCTAAGAGAGTGATTTGCTGTTGCAAAGCTGAAGGTATTCCCATCCACTGTGTGGGCTGCTGAGCTATTAGTTTTTATCACAACTGATACTTCATGTCAGTATTTTCCTGCTGGATAGTACAAGCTTCTCTCTCGAATGCCAAATGTGTAGATGTCAGATGGTACATTCTGGCTATGAAAAGAAAAATTATACTTGATCTGAGCTCCTGTCAGACAGGCTTAGAAGTGTTTTCCACAATAGAGAGTGGAAAATCTTACAGTGTCTGAAGAAAATGAGCTAAAGTGCAGATAGCATCTGGATCAGTGTGTTTACTTGCTTACCAGGGCTGAAGTTTTTTCTGCCTTTGATCAGGCTTTTTGGTGCATGAGGCACTACTTCTGCATTGCAGAATTCCCTCTAGTTTTTAAATTCATTCCTGTGCTTGGGTGAAAAAAAGTACAGAACAGAACAGAGCAGCAAGAGATCAGGTCATAACTTGTTTTGCTTAGATTTGTTTCTCAGAATTTCTGACAATAAATGAAGTGCAGGCTTGCATGAAGGTGGCCTGGGGTCAGTGGGATGAAGAGGGAGGAGATCTTTTCAAGAATGCTAATAAATGTTATTGATGGGGACCATGTTACAATGAATCACTTGTAGGTTGTGTGAGGTTGAATTTGTAGCTTTTTTATACAGGTGGCTGAACAGATTAGAAGCAAACTAAATCAGGGCTTCAAAAGGTCAGTGTGATGACAAAACTCAATACTTTCACAGCAGAACATAAAGCCACTCTCAGCCAAGCCTATTCATACTAAAAAGAGGGAAAGTAGCTATATAGATGGGATTAATACAACTATGATAGTTCTCAAATTTGGGGGAGTTCCTAATATTTATCAAGTTTTGCATGTGCTGAAATAATTTGCAGGGTTAAAACCCAAATCTGAAGCATCTTTGCAGTCAGTATGATTGGGTAGCATGAAAAAAAAGTGTCAGACCCATTAGGTTCTGCTCCGGAAAAGGGAGGAGACAAAGGGAGCAGTTTAAAGTGTCAGGGTCATGGTTGTTGCCTGTGTCTTCCAGGGTAAGACCTGGGGAACATGAGATGAAAGCAGCAGGTGTCAGACTGAGACAACCCGAGATGTTTCCTCCAAGAATTAAATAAAGCTGTGGATCTTCATGTTAAGAAAAGGATTGGGCAGATTCCTGGAGTGGGAGAGGATAGATGGACAAGGGGTGAAGCACTCTCAGTTCTTTTTACACAGTTTATTCCAAAGCACCTGAAGGCATTTTGGTAAGAAAATACACAAACCTGAGAATAGGAACCACTGATTTTTTTCCCACAAATATAAGTGGGTTTTTGTGAACATATCAAAGTGTTTGCAGGAATATTTTTTGGGCGGTGGCTTTGGTTAGTCACCAAAGTCCCTTTAGTATTGGTGTTGAGCTGTTTATCTATCTACCTGACTTCTTTTTTGGGGAAAATATCTTACAAAGTGCAAGCATATGGAAGACTTCAGATACATAATTTTGGCAGCCCAAGGGGCTGTGCTGAAAATCAGAGATCTTGAGGATGAAGGAACAATTTTTGAGTCTAGAAATAAACTCCTCTAGCATTTCCCTGAGCTGTGTTCATGTGTTCCAATGGACAGCAGATGTGAAAGGCATACAAACTGGTTCTCCTTTCCAAATAAAATAAGTTAAAACAACTATACTTTAGTAAGCAACATCTTTTATGTAAAGTATTTTTTAGATCTAGAACACAAATGGAATATTAGCTATTTTTAGTGGCATGAAATTTTTTATAACCTTTGACTCAGAACACCCTCCTAAAAGCCTCCTTTCAAAAGCATCAAATGCCTGAAGATCTGTCTGTATTACTTAAACCAGCAATTAGTACCAGATGCTACTGCACTTTATATTTAGACAGCAAATTTCAATATCTTAAAAAGAAAGAACACTCTTGAAGGACAGAAAGAATCATTTTCAAATGTAATTACAGCGTATTGTTTTGATTCTGTCTCATTAATTTACCTGATTGCAAAGTAAAATTAAATGAAGTTATATTTAAATTTAAAATTGGACCTGTGAATAAAGTAACATCTTATTATCTTACTGAATGGGAAAAATATAATTTAGGTGTATATTTCACATTTTACTGAGCAGCCCTTATCCTGCATAAAGCTGCTAAAGGACATGGAGGATATAAACATGCCAGAATGTTAGATGTACACAGCATATCACAGCATATCCCAAAACATCAAAAATATTTTTTTATAAATCTGTGAACAAAAAATGTTCCTAAGAAAAAGCATGTGATGTTAGTAGCTGTCACTAAACGTATTTGATTTATAATCACACTTAAAAGTTCACTGAACTTGCCAAGAGTCCCAGTGAATTTGTATCAGCGCTGAGAGCTGAAAATCTGTGTCAGGATCCCAATCCCCAAGGATCCCAAGAAGAGAAAATATTGAGACAAGACATCAGGGCTGAGTGGAAGCCCAATGCTGAAATACTGTATATATCCTTCAAGCATTTCACTTGCAAGGAGGCACCTCTGAAAGACTTCAGCCTCCATAGCTACCAACAGCATTTGGGCTCATGGTTTTTCAAAAAATAAATAGTTATGGTGGGGGCTTCTCCCATGTGAAGTCATTAGGCAGTAATCATTTTGATTTTCTTATGTTTTCCCTAAGTTTACTTCAACGGATACAAACCAGCAGTGCATGGACCTTTGATACTAGCTCATGAAAATTTAGAATATCTTAATATTCTTCTGCCAAAACCTGTCTTTTCAAAAATATTCGATCTGTTACACAATTGACCCAAAATGTTCTACTATCATTTCTCCCAACATTTATTCATACTACTGGCTTTCCTGTCATCGCTCATGGTAGGATCTGTATGTCATTAGTGTGTCACCATTTATCTAGCAGTACCTGTGGCTAGAAGGAGAGAGATGTAACTATCCCATTTGCTGAAGAAATACAGAGCAGTCTGACCAAAAACGTGAGTTGGTACACATCACTACCTCTACCACTCTTCTACACCTTTTCAACACCACCAATTTCACTTAATCAGTAAAAAAGCTCAGAGTTGGACCAGAGGAAGAGGTGGAGCAGTGTGGAAGGACCTGAACCTTCTCTATGTTGAAGGTGTCCATGCATACAGAATTCCTCCCTTTCTTGTTGCAGGAGGATGCTCAGGCTCACTGTGAATCAATACAGAAGGGAACCTGAGCAAAATGCAGGTCTGAGAATAAAATCTAATACCACTGGTCAGCTGAAGGTATTTCTACAAGCTTACCAGGGCAGTATAATCTCAGGGACTAAACTGAAAAAGCACATCTGATGACCAGAAGTGCAATGTATATTTAAATTTATTCTGGTCTTCAGCTTCTGTATTCTGGACAATTTTCCCTATTAAAACTCAAAGAAAGCTCTAATCTGATTTATTTTAAAATAGCAGTCCACACAAGGAAATTCCAGGTGTTTATACTGGCAACACTACAGCTGTAATGAATTTAGGATGTGATGTTTTGTTGTAGATTTTGTGTGGTTTTGTCTCATTTGAGGCTAACTTTTTTTTAGGAAGCAGAGAGCAAAACACTGACTCCAGGAAATTGCAGCCTTAAGTGCTCAGCTGACAGAAGTCTGTTTGCATCTGTCTGTTCCACAGGGGTTTCTTCATCAGAATGTAGCAAATTTAAGGATTAATATATGAGTCATGATTTCTGCCTCCAAAAAATAGATTAAGAATTTTAATAATCCCTTCTACATATTTATAGTCAATTCCTCAAATATTCCTCAGGTGAGCTTATATAAAGCTATTTCCATTTCCATCATTTGCATAAAGCTCTATCTCCCCCTGGTTGAAAATTTGCTTTTCTTCCCTAAAGTTGATCCAAGATCTCCTGGTTTAGGTTTATATCTAGACAACTCTATTTTAACAGTGTTCCATTTCTACTTCTTCAGGATGTTGCACACTTGGGTAATAATTCTCCTTAAATCTCCCTTTATTTAGCTACAGAGGAGAAACATGCCTAGACTTTCTTCTTAAGTCATGTCTTGGTTACTAAATCATCTTGGATTGCCTCCTGCCACACCTTTTCAATATCTGCCTGTAATGAAGGGGATAAAACTGAGATCTGGTGCTCTTCTCCAGTGAGTAACCTGCCAGAAGAATTTCTGACACTTTATAGGACACCCTGCTAGAGTTATAGTTCAGCAACTTGTTTTCTCTTTTTCATTTTTGTTATTGGTGCCAGGAAATAGTGCTAATGGTTTATTCTATTATCTACAGCCCCTTCTAGGTTCTTTTCTTAATATGAATTCCTTGTTGTGTTCCTATTCAGACTGCAATCTTCATGCTTATTCTTTTAGTAATTGGCTGCATTGCTTCACATTATGCTGCACTGAATTTTATGAACCACTTATCCACCCAAAGGCCAACATGTTGTGTTATAAGTATTTCTGCTCATTCCAAGCAATGCTCTTGTCACCTGTGTTTAAACCCTGAAATCCATGCCACTCTCAAAACACCCCTGAGAAGGGTGGGAAGCTGCAGTTGAATGGAGTAACCACCAGGCAGGCTCTCATAAAAATAAAGAGATTTAAAAAAAAAATTAAAATGTAAAAAAAACAAACAAAAACCAAAAAACAATCAAACAATCAAACAATATAGAGTCTGTGTAAAGCCAAGCTCTCTCAACAGAGTCATTTAACCATCAAGGGAGTTTCCTGACTGTAGCCAACTACAATGTAAGTTACCACATTTCATGAAATCTTGCCCTCCACCAACATCCATCACTATCCACTGCCTTCTCTTGGCTCACCATATCCTTTAAAAGTCATTCTTCTCCAGCTTCTTCAAAGGGTTTCCCTAACACCAAGCCTTCATCCTTTTTCCCTTCCCTGTGGGTAATTATAGGTGTGAGTAAAATTCAAATATCTCTTTATCTGGATTTCCACACCCACAGCAGATATACCCATCTCTACATTTCATACTTGTCTCTACCAGTCCCTAGCAGTATCTTGGCCTTTCTTTCTGATTATCTCCTCACAAACATTTAGCTTTTGTTTCACTGAGGACGACCAAAATGTTTCTGGTAGCCTCCTTATTGCACTAGATGTGACCCTGCTACTCATCTCCTTGACACTTGGTGATTTATGGCTGCTACTTAAACATTAAAAAGGGGAGCTTAAGATGTGTCAAAACTTTGCAGATTCTTTGTAGAGAAGAACTGTGAAACTACCTTTTTTTCCCTAATAACATCACAGCTATAATAACATGTATAAAAATCATGCAGACTTGCAGCTTTCAGCAATTGTATCAATTGGGGGGGGGAATGACACACATCAAAATGTAAGTTTTCCTTCTTCTGTATCTACACAAGTCTTCATGCTTCCTGCTGTGACCCTGCTATGCCTCCTTTTTTCATCCCTTCACAGGTCCCACTTCTTGGCCACATTAAATGTAAGTTACTTCTCATTTTTATGCCCTTCACAGCCTCCCTCTCACTGCCAATGACAGCTCCTGCCTCCACTGTCTGTTAGCAGGGTTTCCAGCTGAACTATTCCCTGCTGCCATCGCCACTTGGGAGGGTTTTTCCTCAACCATCCACAGAGCTATCCCATTATCCTTCAAAACCATTCTTATACCATTCCTTGGCTTGACATCTCTAATGGACAAATGTTAGGCAGCTGGTACACTGATACTGTTTGCCTTCATGCTTATCAACTGTTTAGTAGTTTCTTTGCACGTCACCATCTGTCTATCTCCATCTGTTGTGTCCTGTCTTACACTTTGGATGAAAGCTCTGCTAGTGGTGACTGTCTTCTAAATATCTTTTTTTTTTCTTTTGTTGACAGAGCAGCTAGCACAGGGGGTTCTGGTCCATGACCACCATTTGCTAGAGACTGTGTAAAACAAATTACTCAGCCAGCATGCCAGTGGACTGTTTTCTCTGCATGGAGCAAGTATGCAACTGAGGTTGCTCCTTTTGAATCTGGAACTAGCAGTAATTTCCTTCTCTTGCTGCTCCCTGTTTCTCTGTTAATGTGTAAGAAGATGGAGGGAGGGGGAGATGATGTTAACCAAGTCAACCAGTATTTACCAGTTGTCTTACTCCTTTCCTTCCACTGATGGGATGAAGTAGAGTGACAGGAATACCTCAAAAGTCATGCCTGGGAAAATATATAAGTGAGTTCTGGAAGAAATTAAATTATTAGTACTACCACAATTGGCTGAGCATCATGACAAGAGACATCCAGAAATAAAAAGACAGGGGGATGAGTGATGAAGAAGTATGGTATTCAGGGTCCCTGCCTGTGAGACTCAGTGATCTGCACAGCACAGCAGAGAGTCCTGGGGTGCACAGGCAAGAAAAGTGGCAAAAGATCAAGCTGAAGATCTAAGCAGGCCCAGAATATGAAGTGCAGACTATGAGTTATGACAGTATAGAAAGAAACAGTTTCCTTCCTAGACCTCTGAAATTCCTCCAGAGTAGCATTACTCTTTTTATAGTATAAATCAACAATAATTTCTTAACCTCTGACTCATGTCACAAACATAACTGCTTATGATTGTGAACACAGCTATTTTTTCTGCTCATAGAGCGTGGAGATAAAGATCCTGAGAATAACCAAGCACCTGCTCTGAGGTACCAGAAACTCTTGAGTGCCACTGAAAGAGGTTACTCTGCAAAAGCATTCTGTTCTTGGAAGGATGAGGCCCTTCATCCCCTTTTTTCGAGCCTGGAGGTAGGAAAAAGATCTAAACAAAACACCAGATGTGATTCCATCCGCTCAGTTTTTACCCTTAAATCACTTTAGGCACTTCAGACAGTTCATTTTTAAATTTTTTTTTTTAATTATTTTGACACAGTTTTTATATGAAATAACAAATGGTAACACCATTCCTTTTAATGAAGTGTTTATCTAGGTTTGCCTGTTCAAAGACTATTCTATAACTTGCAAACTTGCATGAAAAGTTAAAGAAGATTCAGGATTAATGTATTTTAAGACAATAAGGGAAATTCAGCTGAGTGGTGTTTAGAAAAGATTTATGATGTATCTCAAATATTGATCAGCCCTGGTAATTTAAATGCAGTCTCTGCGGTGGCTTAATAGTTTAAAAGACACATCAAAACCAAGCATTTAAAACAGCCATTGCTGGAAGTCTTGGGGACAGTCCTCAGCCCATATAAATCAGCATAGTTCTGCCAGGTGCAATGGATTTATACTGATTTATACAGCAGAGAATCTAATGCTCCAATTTTGCAAAAGCCATTAAAATGCATGCAGCAGATTGACCACAGCTTAATACTGCTAATCCAGCTGCCTTCAGTCTCTATTTTCTTTACTTAGACCTCAGAGGTACTGTGTAAGCAGCATTAAACTAAGAGTTCTTCAAAGAGCTGGACAGTATTGATTGGCAAATGCTTTAAAGCCATTCCTGCAAGTCCTGTGCTCTGTTGGCAATGGTTTCAGTCTCATGCATCCCAGCCCAAAGCTGGTGGAGCTCTCTGGACACCAGGGCAATGGGGAGGTTACTTATCCTGGGTAAGTTTTTTGTACAGTATCAGGTGAGGTTATCCAGCAGAAGAAGGCTGGCTCCCTGCACTGCTGGGACCTATTTTTTTTTTTTAGAAATCAGGGCCCAGCTTTTATTTTAGTTTGTTTCTCATTACTTACTTCACCAGAGGCTGTGTAGCAAAATTTCAAGTCTTGTTTTGTTTCGTGGAATCCATGGTGATGTCAGATTTTGTTCATAACTTAGTACCAAAATCCTTATCTGCATACAAGAAAGAGCTGTTAGTTTCAGGCTATATTAAAAGCAGGACCCAATGTTCTTCATGTCCCTTTCTTCCTCCAGTATTTCCCCTTTGTTAGCTTTTTATCATAGAATCATAGAATCCTAGGGGTTGGAAGGGACCTCGAAAGATCATCTAGTCCAACCCCCCCTGCCAGAGCAGGGCCACCTAGAGTACATCGTGCAGGAACGTGTCCAGGCGGGTTTTGAATGTCTCCAGTGAAGGAGACTCCACGACCCCCCTGGGCAGCCTGTTCCAGGGCTCTGTCACCCTTACAGGAAAAAAATTTTTTCGAATATTCAACTTGAACCTCCTGTGCTCCAATTTACACCCATTACCCCTTGTCCTATCACTGGTCATCACTGAGAAAAGCCTAACTCCATCTCCCTGACACTCACTCCTTACATATTTGAAAACATTGATGAGGTCACCCCTCAGTCTCCTTTTCTCCAAACTAAAGAGACCCAGCTCCCTCAGCCTTTCCTCATAAGGGAGATGTTCCACTCCCTTAATCATCTTAGTAGCTCTGCGCTGGACTCTTTCAAGCACTTCCCTGTCCTTCTTGAACTGAGGGGCCCAGAACTGGACACAATACTCCAGGTGCGGCCTCACCAATACAGAATAGAGGGGGAGGAGAACCTCTCTTGACCTACTAACCACACCCTTTCTAATGCACCCCAGGATGCCATTGGCCTTCTTGGCCACAAGGGCACATTGCTGGCTCATGGTCATCCTCTTGTCTACCAGGACCCCCAGGTCTCTTTCACCTACACTGCTCTCCAGCAGGTCAGCCCCCAACCTATACTGGGACATTGTGTTGTTCTTCCCCAAATGCAAAACTCTACACTTCCCCTTGTTGAATTTCATCATGTTTCTCCCTGCCCAACTCTCCAGCCTGTCTAAGTCTCTCTGAATGGCAGCACGGCCTTCTGGTGTGTCAGCCACTCCTCCCAGCTTAGTGTCATCAGCAAACTTGCTGAGGGTACACTCTATACCCTCATCCAAGTCGTTGATGAAGATATTGAACAACACCGGTCCCAGGACCGACCCTTGAGGGACTCCACTAGTCACACACCTCCAACCAGATTCTGCCCCATTGACTACAACTCTCTGACTCCTTCCTTTCAACCAGTTCCTGATCCACCTCACTACCTGATCACCAAACCCATACTTGGTCAACTTATCTACAAGGATGCTGTGAGAGACGGTGTCAAATGCTTTACTGAAATCAAGATAAACCACATCTACCGCTCTACCATCATCTATCCACCTAGTAATTTCCTCATAGAAGGCTATGAGGTTAGTCAAACATGATTTACCCTTGATAAAACCATGCTGACTGCTCTTGATGACCCCCATGTCCTTGATATGCCTGGAGATAGTGACAAGAACAAGTTGTTCCATCACCTTTCCAGGGATGGAGGTGAGGCTGACCGGTCTATAGTTACCCGGGTCCTCCTTCTTACCCTTCTTGTAGACTGGGGTGACATTTGCTATTCTCCAGTCCTCAGGCACCTCTCCTGTTACCCATGACTTACTGAAGATGATGGAGAGTGGCCTAGCAATGACCTCCGCCAGCTCCCTCAGCACCCTTGGATGCATTCCATCTGGACCCATCGACTTATGGATGTCCAGATTACTCAGCTGATCCCTAACCCAATCCTCATCTACTACGTCAAATTCCTTATCTATCTTGACTACTTCTGGGGCTAAATGAATCTGGGGCTCATGTGGAAACCCTGCAGGAGTAAAGACAGAGGCAAAGAAGGCGTTCAGCACCTCTGCCTTCTTTATATCCTCTGTCACCAGGGCTCCCATCTCATCCCTTAGTGGGCCAATATTGCCTCTAGCGTTAGTTTTACTAGCTATGTATTTGAAAAAGCCCTTTCTATTATCCTTAACCTGACTTGCAAGGTTAAGTTCCAAGGAGGCCCTAGCTTTCCTAATTGCCTCCCTACATCCTCTGACGACAGTCCTGTATTCCTCCCAAGTGACCAGCCCCCCCTTCCATGATCTGTAGATTATGAAAAGAAAACTAGAGTTTTACACAGAAGTCTCTCTGGAGTAGGGTCTGCCTCTCTCTGTACTGCCTCATGGATCAATGGGATTTCCTCCAAGCACTGCACTGGTTCCTAAGGATTTTTATTATATCTTAATTTAGAGACCCTGGTGGAGGGCATTCAGAGGTATCTCCTCCATATGATAACTTGTGATCTTTATATAAAAGCTTCTGAGACATCAGGAGTACCAAAGGAATGGGTACATCTACAAACACTAACATTACAAATTACTTCTGGTGTTCTGCAGGGACCTTTCTTGTCCTTCCTAATAGCTGCTGGAAAGGGAGTATGGAAAAAGAACTGAGGGGTGGAAGAAAAGTCATATTGTCTCATTTTCTTAAGAATGTCCTTTTCCTTAAGGTCTCTGTTCTCAAAGATTTTTGCCCCTGTACTCAGCGCTGGTGAGGCCACAGCTTGAGTCCTGTGTCCAGTTCTGGGCCCCTCAGTTCAGGAAGGAGATTGAGGTCCTGGAGCAGGTCCAAAGGAGGCAACTGGGCTGGTGAAGGGACTCGAGCACAGACCCTATGAGGAGAGGCTGAGGGAGCTGGGGGTGTTCAGCCTGGAAAAGAGGAGGCTCCGAGGAGACCTCATCACTCTCTACAACTCCCTGAAAGGAGGTTGGAGCCAGGGGGGGGTTGGTCTCTTTTCCCAGGCAACTCTCAGCAAGACAAGAGGGCAGGGTCTCAAGTTGTGCCAGGGGAGGTTTTGGTTGGACATTAGAAAGAATTTCTTTACGGAGAGGGTGATCAGACATTGGAATGGGCTGCCCAGGGAAGTAGTGGATTCTCCATCCCTGGAAATATTTAAAGAGAGACTGGATGTGGCACTCAGTGCCATGGGCTGGGAACTGCAGCAGTAGTGGATCAAGGGTTGGACTTGATGATCTCTGAGGTCCCTTCCAACCCAGCCAATTCTATGATTCTATGATTCTCTCTTCTTGTGGTATATGTGGTACAGAAAGATTCCTGAGGAACAAATGTATATTTGTGTAAAAATACACACTGTGAGATATGGGGGAGTGATTCCAGCATCCTACTGCTTACTTGTCCCTTACATTCTGGAAAAATCTACTTTTCTTCTAGACAAAACCGACCTATTGCATTAAGAATATTGCAGTTTGCTACTTGTCTCAGCTCTTGATTAGGAAATTAGTGCTGCCCCCTCCCTTCTTCTTCCCAAATTACAGCAATTGTACCTGTGAACAGGTGCTATAAGAAACCAGCATCCATTAGTATATTTTCTGGTTTCATGATTAGCTGATACAAAACTGAAATGTAATCAAGTAAGGATTCATTCGTTTGATTAGCCATTGAAATTATTCTTTGCCTAATCAAATGCCTGGCTATTTTGTCTGGCTCCTTTATGGAGTCTTTAACTCTAATGCATGGTCCAAATGCATTGACAACAGTGGATTTTATTTAAGTATATGTGTGGGTGTCCTCTGACTCATCTGTCAGAGTCAAAATAGACAGATGAAAGAACAGCTTTGATGTGAGCTTATTTTGTGCCTCACCTAAAAAAACAAAAAAAGCCCAAAAAACCTAAAACCCAAATAAATCCAAACCAACAAAACCAAAACAAACAAAAAACCCAAACAATTTTGAATTGCAAAGACTTGTACAACAGAACAAACCTAGAGACATTAGCAGAGGATGAGCTCTTCATGAGCTTAGCTATAGGCTCAGTTCTGCAATAAAACACATCCAGATTTAAAATCCCAATCCTAAATCATTGCAGATGGGCTTCTCACCCATAGATACCAAGATTTTTGTATTCTCAAATCTTAGGTTACTTATCACTGGTAAGTTTTCTGTATAATATCAAGGAAGTGGTTCCTTAAGTCTGCACAATTGTAAAGAATAGGCATTTATTTCAGGTCCTTACTAGAACTCATAATCTGGCTATTAAAAGAGATACACAAGAGGTAGCATATGAAGTTTGTTTTGGAGAAATGTTTCCCTGCTAGTAACTTCTCTGTGTCAGTGGGCTGTGTTCCAAATCAGTCAACAAGATAGATTTTGAGAAGTATTTTTTTATTTTGGGATTCTTGGATGAGTAGAAGAAGAAAATGAATGAGTGTTTCTCTCCACAGCCTCCCCCAGGAGCAGAGAGCACTGCAGAGGGATGCAGATCTCAGCTTGATTTTGAGACAAAAATGGTCACTCATTTTTGGTATCCAGAGCTAGCCAGGGAGGAGGGTGTCCAGAGGACCTTTCCTTCTGCCACTCTTGAGCCAATCCAAGTCAGGCCTCCAGCAAAATCCATTTTCTCAGCTTAAAGCTGAGATATTCTGCTTCAGGCAGCTGTCGACTTTACCAGTGTCCGAAGTCAGAGCTGCTCAAATCAATAGTAAATTACATTTTCTATCTGCCTAATTATTCAGGTTATTCTATAACTATGCCATGACATAAATTTCTTGCTTACTTTTGTCCCTCCTCACATATTCTTGGGTTATTATACTGCAGTATAACATAGTTTAAGCACATATTTTAAAAGAAAGTTGTTTCAGATGCAAGGCTACAGAAAACTTTTTGCATCTGATTAAAACATTGAGGTAAAAAACTGGCCAAACAGGAATGTGAAACTGGCTGTATTTTTAACATAGCTGCAAGACTTTTAAATGCTGCAATATCCTAAAGCAGGTTTACCTCTTTTCCACATAAATTATTTAAGCACAGAGCTAATCATGTTTATTCAACATATTTTTCCAAATATTCTTTTAGAAATATCACTAGGTAAAATTAACATATCTCCATCAAACACAAGTCATTATAAGCCACAAACATTAAACTGAAATGCTGCTGATTGGTGAACATTTTGCTCTTCTGATTTGCAATGTTTTCTCATCAGTTACTGTCATTTAAAGCTATGAAAAAAGCAAAGTTCCACTACAGTATCTCAAATAATTTTTTAACTCAGAAACAATAAAACTATTTGTCCTTTCAAGTTCAGAAATAGATAAAAATTATAAATACAGCAAATATGATGCTTAGATATTAGAAAAGACTGAGCTGGAGAAGCCTGAATGCAATAATTTGTTGACTTTTAAACACAAATTCAATTAAAAAATTCAAGAGTAAACTCTGTTTACAATCTAGTCCAAGACGTGACTGAATCACACACTGGAGTGAACTTCAGAGCCAAACTCTGCTGTCACTGAATCCCATGCACATTCAGGTTCAGAGGAAAGAAACTATCTCACCTATTTCAGCAGTCACTGTTTATAAAGAGAAGTGGTTTTCCAGCCTCTGGTATTTAACAACTAAATCCTACACCAAGTGTAGAGCTATGATTATGGTTTCAGTGTGGAAGGAAAGAATACAAGAGTTCTCAGGCTATGGAACTCGTCTCCAGGAAATTGATAATTAGACCTTTAAAGTGGGACACATTCAGCTCCACTTGCTTCACTCAGATTGCAGTTTGTACTAAGAAAATATCTTCAGATGAGGGAACTCACTCTCTCCCCCAACCCAACAAAATCCATCTGTCCTGAGTAGTACTTCAGAAAGGATTAATATGGCTTGCAGCCTAAAGTACTAGGAATCAAGGTTAAGATATTTCTCAAAAAGGATCCATTATCAGGATGGAAAAGATAAAAGTCAGGGTTAGGATACTGAGTCTTTTCCTACTTTTAGGACAAGATTCTCTATAGCTTTTGATTAGTATTGCAAGAACTTCTGACTGCCACAAGTGTTTCATTCCCATTTCACCCACTGCTGAAGGTTTCTGCCCTCCAGGTATAGAACAGGCCCATGCAAACAGGCAGGCACAGGACTTTCTAAAATGGATCTGAAAGAAGAGAAAGGTGGCAGAAGCAAATCAGCTGTCAGGATTTCCCACCTTTATCACTCACCCCTCTACCCTTCTTCTCCCATCTGTGTCAAATCATATAGCTATCTCAAATTGAGAAGAATTTGGATTGGAGTCAAGAATGCTATTAATTTTTCTCTTTAATCAATTTCTAATAAAAGATAAAACAAAGGATCCTAGTTAGAATCCCAATTAAAACTCCACAAGTATGTGTTTGAAAGCTGATTTAGCTTTTTCACCTCTGCAAGCTAAATATCAACAAAATTGATTTAATACTTGAGAAACTGCTTAAAAGATAGCAAGCAAAGACTGATTTACTAGCAACCACCTCCAAACACCATTTAGATAAGTTCTTTTATTGTGGCTGACACCCAGTGCAGGTGAAACAATATTGGAGAAGAGGGGGGCCTGCTGTGCTTTTCTAAAAGGAGATGGAATTCCTTCTGCTGCTCTCTGCTCCTTGCAGGTCACCTCAGATCTATTGCTGCCCCAGTGAGGGACAGGATAAAGATTTCAGTGTAACTATGAACCTAATGGGAGGAAAAGAAGTATACAGCACCAGAGCCAGGGTAGAATAAGCTAATAGGTTTACAAAATTCATTACAGCCTCCAGATACTAAATGTAAACCTTGACATGAGAAGACCACGGAAGATAAACAACCAGTGGCACAACACGTGTGCATCTGAAGAGGAAGGTGAGACATCTGAATGAAGTGTCTGCTTTAGGAATTAATTGGTGTCACTCATCTAAACTGGACTGCAGAAATACCAGGGACTTCCTGCTGTTGGGAACACCCTGTCCTGCTTTCAGGTGTGCCCTGCAGTGAAAGGCTCACATGTGATCAGTGGGCTCAGCATTTTCCTCACCTCAAGGTCTTCCAGCTGTCATTTGGGTACTGAGGACTATGAGGACTATCCAACAGCCCACTTTCTCCTGGACATATACAATGGCAGTCCTGAGGAAGTGCAGAGACTTCATCCTGCTCCTTTATACAGACTTCTAACTCAGTCTCCACCAAGTCATTGGGAGCCAAAGCAATGATCAGATGTAATTGGTTTTGGAGTCACTCAGAGATACCAATCACATGCAAAGTCATCCGTTCCCTTCAGTCATTTGTTTCAACATCCTACCTTCTAATAATCCAAATAACTTTACAGAATTTCTCTATCTGGAAGGACTGAGAGATTAGCCATTCAGTAGGCACATGGAAAATTATAAACTGTACTGAAAGACTATGAAATGAATGGACTCAAAGAGAAAGGTAGCTGTAAAGATACTGAAAAAAAAACCCAAAACAAACCTGAAATTAAGTCAGTGACATAAAAGTTCTACAGAATCTACTGAGCTTGGTTTTGCAGTCCAGCAGCTTGGAAATGACAGCTCAAGAGATGTCCTGTAACACAAGCAAATGTACCCTCTGAGCACAAAATATATTATTGATCCTCAGGTAAAAAGAGAGGAGATTGAGGTTTTCATGGTTTCTTTTTTTCTAATCTGTGTTTTTCAATTTCAAGTTTGATTTGAAGTTTTTAAATAAATGCAATTGCAGCTGGATACCTGGGAAGTGCTTCATCTCATGTGCCACAGCACCTTCCTAACTGCTCCAGCTCAACATGACATTGTAATTCACTGAGAATTCTCCCAGGCTCCAGCTGATGTGGCCTCTAATTGGAAAATTTAGTGAACAATGGAAACTATAAAGAAGTTACATTTCAAAATAGTGTCCTCAGAAAAAAAAAGACTTCCATAGAACAATATAGTACAATGTAAGCTGTCAGAAAAGCTTACTATCCTGCAGGAAAACTCAGGGGGATTGATGCACAATGTAAGCAGACATTAATGGTTGGAGTTCTGAAGCAAAATGAATTTCACAGAATAGTTATCAACCCTCCTGGTGGCCTCTAAGTAATGAGTCAAAAGACAAATGGAAATGAATTCTGAAATTTGTATTATTAGGTTTGGCCCAAATCACATAATTCTGTATCTAACTTAACTCATTTAACTGGAGCCACTCACAGGGCAGTGTGAGAATGTCTTTAAGTATAATTTGCCTTTTGTTTCAGAAACAAAAGAAATTCTCCCCACATATAAATCCACACCTTTGGATAACTCATTTCTAGCCTAGCACTGACTTCAGAAAAGACACTTGTTTAATTTTGAGTGAGAAAAGATTAAAAATTCTAATAAGTGTAGGCATGTAAACTTCTGGTTTGCTTAGTACTCTGCTGTTTACCTCTTCCATCAGCTGCATCCCATATAATTGAGGAAATGTAGATATTAAAAAGCAAAATCTACATTGGTTTAATCAAGTGTTTCTATTAACTTCTTGTCTTAACTAGGTACACACGGGCTCTTCAAAAATATCTCTGCCTGTAGGTGAGAACCCATTCTCAGAAACAATTTTTTTTTTTAGTGCAAATCTTCTGGGATCGTGGGGAACACAGACTAAATATCATCTCCTACTCACAATTAATAGCATTCACAACTCTTCATTGTCTTTCCATTCATGATTTCAGAGGTACTCCAACTGAAGCTATATTTAAATTAAAAATTAAACATACTTATTAGACATTAGGTAAATTCATTATGATAACTTAGTTATAGAATTGTTTGAGAACCTTTCTAACAATCTTGTTAAAATAGGCTATCAAATTGCAAAAGCTAAAGTTATGAATAATTCTTGTCAAATTGCACGGTGAATTACCAATTACACATCTTACTCCACAGAGATGTTGGGCAGTTTGGCTCTGGAAACATTGCCAGAATTGATGCTGGCAAGAAAACTGATGAGATGTCAGACAAGAGAGTAATAAACAAGATAACAAAACAGACATTTTGAGTAATTTTACAGAAAAAGTCTCACTTTTCCAACACAGATATGTCTAAAAGTAAATATACATTCATATTTTGAAACCTAATTAGAAATTGGCTGACCTGAAGAGGCATCAAAAATATAGTGGCCAAGTGGGAGCAGATATTTTCCAGTGTCATCAAAACTCTGGCCTGCTCTGTTAAAGAGCTTACCATAAGCATTTCACATTGGCAAAATCTGAAAATCTACCTACAGGCTCTTTTTCAGCATCTCTTGCTCAACTTCTCTGCCTTTTCATGGAATCTGTTAGTGTCTGATTTTTTTTTTTTTTCAAAGCTTCCTGTCTTTATAGATTCTTAGGTTGGAGGCATTTCCTGCTTCAAGAATTTTCTTTTTGCATTTTCTACACTGACAGCACACTGCTCAGGCTCCCCAAATCAGCTGTGTTATTAAATGATTATTTATGTATGAGGTCATGGTAATTACTATTCCTAATGCCTTGCATACCCTAATACCTTCAGGCTGGTAATCTTTAGCATGTCTTCTTCCAGCAAATGTTAAGAAGCTTATGCTTGAGAATTTCAAACCACTTGGAGAACAAGACACAATCCTGTTGCATTTCCAGCCTGGCTTTTAACTGTCAGGCCTTTTCAGCCTCAGTTCTCACAGAACTTATCACTCTTTCATATACGTCCCATCTTTATAGCAAGTCCACAGGGTTCCATCAGTTCTAAGACAGTCTTTCCATACTGAGTAACACACTTGTTTAAATTCCAAAAAGACCTCACCAACCCATCATTTCCATAGTCCCAGCCCTATTTGTTTATTCGCCTCAGCAAGACCATCTGAAAAGCACAAGCATCCTCTTCTGAAGCCAGATCCACTTTCCTGCAGCTTGTAAGGGCACCCAGGAGGCTTACTGAATAGATTAATGCTCTTTGAATACATGCACAGCTTTCTGCTCCCCTTTCTGAGCAACAAGGCAATTTCTATGACTTATCTTTCCTCATTATATGTACTTTTGATTTGTCTGCACTAACTTATTGGCCTTATGTTAAGTAATGTTATCTCATATGCCTTCATACATATGATTGCAACATTTATCATATTTACTACTTGTTGTCTCTCTTTTTTTTTTAGTTCCACATCTTGTTATTGCTCTCTTACTTTCCTAGAATAGTTAGCTTATTATTAATACCTACTGGTTATAGTCTAGCTGCTTCATCCCAAAACCAAACTGAGGATTATCAGCATCCACTAAACCCTCAAAACCACACTGAGAGCTGCAAGCAGATCATTTCCAGAGGCATTGCTCCCAGACCAACACCCTTGCAAGAAACAGACAGCAAAGTTCACTAAAACCTTTGCACTCTGAAATCCTATGGAGTCCTGAAAGAACAGAGGCAGGAATATCAGGATCAGGAAGCTTTGTACAATGTTAAAGACACGAACATAAACACTACAACAAACTTTCCCCTCCCCAGCAAGTGTGCAATAATAGAGGAAAACTGAGAGCAGGCACCTTTTATCAGATGGAGCTGTGCAGACAGCACTTTTACAGCAGAGAAGTTGTAACCCTCAATTGCAAAATCTTTGTCCACTCCTTGTCCAGCCACTGCCTCCTGCTGCTTTTCCACCTGGCTGCAGCCAAGCCAGGCCTCGGGATTTGCATCCTGCCAGGAAAAGCCCTGGAGCAGGGCAAGCAGCAGTGCCTGTGCAGGCAGAGCCAGTGGAGAAGCTCCTGCTGCTGGTACCTGCTGCATCTCCACGAGGAGGCTCTGCTGGCACAGCCAGCCCACAGGAACAGCAATTCCTGCCTTTTTTCCACAATATATTAGCACCAGCTCTGTGCCCTCCCTCATCATCCCCTGGGATTGGCTTACCCTGGCACATGGGTCTGCACTGCTTGGCTGATCCAAGAGTGTTTCTAAGCTTCAGGCTTTCAAAGCAGCTTCTATTCAGGGTGGGGAAAGAGAGGGGGAACCTGGCCCATCTTGAAGCCTGACAGTGGAGATCTGAGTGGCCAATATTTCCTTAAAGAAACTTGTGCTAGCAGACTGCTTCCCATGGGGTCAGGAATCCACATGATGAGAAAGAGTCCTCTTGAATGCAGAGAAGTACTCAGAAGCCCCGTTAACTCTCAAGCTGAAGTTTCAGAGGTAACAAGAATGTCTTGAGGAACCAAATTTGCTCATCACATAGTTGCATGCTAATAAGGGGGCATCCCCATCACACCTGAGGTTCCTTTTTAGGAAATTTTAGAGAAAATTGGCTCCCTTGCATCACTGCCAGCACAAAGAAATCACTAGGGAATATTTGGGTAGCAGGGGATGCCTCAGAACTGGTGACCTTAAGGTGGTGTGGATCTGCACCCTTCCCCTTTCTTAGTAGTAAAACCAGTTAAAAATCCCTAATGCCCTTAACCTTCTGTTACCTTGTCACAGCTGTGTAGCTTCTGTGCTCAGGGAAAGAAATCAGGGCAGGCATTCTGCAAGTGTCCTAAAGAACTTTTGCCTCCCAAGGAATCATTTTCCCTAAGTCTGTGCTTAAAAGGCTTTTAAAACACAAATACATGATTTTGGAGATAAATACAAGACACTTCTAATTCTAACTTCCAATCTAAACTTGGAAAAATGAGAATTAAGCTAAATTTTATCACTAGGGTGATGTTGAAATATTTTCTTTTTTACCCCCATGAGAAGTCATCCTATCACCACTCCTATGCTGTTCAAACTCACATTTTCCCACAGCAGAAAGCTTGGCCTCATCCAACCATCTTTGCAATCACTGCTATCAGTTTATTGTGACACTGAATTTCTGTGGAAGCTGAATGTCACACCCATAACAGCTCAGCACAGAATGGGCTCATCAGCCATATCACAGACTTCCACACAGGGAAGTTAAGCTCAGTTTCCTCAAAATCTTGCACATCCACCCCAACACATCCAGATACCTACCAAAACAAAGGGGCTGGTGTACCAGCACTTCAGATGGCAGGGAGAACTCAGCTGTGTCTGCCTCCTCTTGACCACAGCATCCTCAGGCACCCATCCAGTGTGGAAACAGTGACTAACCTTAGTGCCCAAAGCATATCATTTTCTCTCTGCTGCTTTCTTCCTACAGAATTCCTGTGATCCATTTTTCCCTGCTCAGAACAGAGTGTGTACTCCTACAAGGTCCAACAGCTTCTCAGAGGCTGAGCCCTGACTTGCCAGAGTTTACCTCCTCAAGGCCCAGAGTGCCATAGCAGACTAATCATGTAATAACCACCACAACCTGCTGTCAGGAAAGCATTGTGTTCAGACATCATCCAAGATCTTGTGTTCAGACCATCTTCTTGCTGGAGGTGACAGTGGGGTCATGTTGCAGAATCTGAACTCTGAACAGGCTAACTTGACAACTCACCCCCAGGAGGACTGGTACCCTCCCTTTCCTTCCTTCTTCCTCTGTTTCTCACTGTGCCCTCCAGCATCCAACCTGTGTTGCTTTGATAAAAACATTGGTTAATTTTCTTTCTGGTTGATGTTCTGTTCCCAAAAGCTGGTGAAAGGAAAAAGATGAAACTAAGAGGCATGGGCAGAAGCAGGGCTTCCTCTTTGAGGAAGAGCAAGATCTGAGAACTGCAGTATCATTCAGGAGATCATGTTCATGTTCCTGAGATGCTTCAGTGCCAAGCTGAGATATAAGTTAAAATTGTCAGCAAAGAACAACTCAGAAAAAACCCATCACTCTCTGGGTACTAAGGCTGATTTTTCTGCTGTGGCCAGAAGTGTAGCATCCAGCAGATGGGCAGAACGAGAAACTGGAGGAAGTTGTGGCAACATATTTTGCAATATCCTGAGCAGATGAGTTAGAGCTCATCTCATCCATGTTGTCATGACCCTTGAAGCATTCTTCTGTCCTTACCTCATGAAGAGCTGAACTAATTACACAACTGATTCTGCCAGCTGAATCTAATCACATCAATCAAATTTACATCAAACTACCAAAAAAAAAAAAAAAAAAAAAAAAATCAAAGCTACACATTTCTAAGGGGCAGCACAAAGGCTTCAGTGGGATCCATTTCACTGTGTCAGCAAGGTACTGTACTGGCAGCACTGTGAACACCCAGGGCTCTGGGTGCAGAAGCAGAGAGGGGCTGATCTCATGATGCCCCAGCAGCCTACAGTGCTCAGTTCTGAAAGGTTCCAGTATCTGCTGCAGGTGTGTGCAGCTCTTCCTCTCCTAAGCCCAGAACTGGTGCCAAGCTTCTTCTAAAACATGGGGCTAAAGACCACTTAAGCTACAATCTCTTTATGAGGTGTCCCTGCCATCTCTTTATGAGGTTTTCCTGCCGAGCTGCCCCTGCACATGGCAGGAACTTGGCTGCCCCAGTGTGATGCTGCAGTTCCCCAGGTAATTTGGGGCAGTAGAGGCTGATGCTGTCTCTGTATCCTCCATATTCTTAGCTTTCCTTTTCTGGTTGGCATTGCCAGCACTCCTGTGCAGCACAAGCACTTGTATGGTCACAAAGTGAATTGAATGAGGAACTGAAACAAACCTTTTCCAGCAAATCTCTTCTTTTTGACACCCATTTGCACAAATGCTAGTGCTGTCACTTGGACTTTCTTGGAAGTAATTCGTGTCACTACACATCAAATATCCCAGGTCATGTATTAACAGCCTACAGATTACTAACAACCTGGAATTTAGCTTCTGCTTCATGCACTTCATATATGAGAATTTTTACTAAGTTGTTTCAGAAACTTATCTGTGAATTTAAAAACAAAGAGCCTAGATGAAATTTTAAAGAAATGAGGTTGGGTGATCCTTTCTGAAGGTTTCCACACATCACTCCAGCTTTGAGGAGTGGCTCAAAATAGAAATGAAGGAAAGATGCAAAGATCTCCAATTCAGAGTCCGATTCAAAGTTATTTTTAGACTCAACAGTCGGGTGACAAACTGCCCTTCAGTATTCAAAATGGCTAATTATGAATTAATTTAATAACAGGGCACTATAGATGTTAAAAATCCCTATAGGTATTTATAATCCTTGCCATTAACATATATCTCTACACAATATTTAATTTTGTAATTCTGTGACTATACTTCCATATCTATGCAGATGAGCACTTCAATGTGCTGCAGCTGTTTCCTCAGCCTCATAAAGTGTTTGCTTGTTGCAGGAAAACATACATAATTACATTAGGTTGTCTGCCAAGAAATAATAGTCCTAGAAGTAAAACCTATTGATCAGAGAACTGGTACATCAGTCCTTATGTCCCAGCACAGCTGCTGTTGCTAGAAGCTCTGGGATCTCTTCTTTGTAAACTTTCCAGGTTTTTACAGATTCCTCCCATGTTTCTTTCCCTCCATACTGTAAGGTAGCTTAATGCTGTTCAAACAGCACCCTTCGTTTCTCCTGCTAATGGTAACTGCTTTTAAAAAGGTAAATCTGACAACTTTGAGGTTAAAATCTGTCTTTGAGGTACACAGCACATCATGGGATTGGGTGGATTTTCAGTGGAGTCAGAGAGAGTCAGAGAGAGTCAGCAGAGTCTGAGTGTTCAGTTTTGGCTTGTGGAAGTCACTATAGAAATTTAACAGTGGGGAGAGAGAGGCTTTGGACCTGAAAACTTTGGCTACTCCTCTGAGCACAGAAGCTGTTCCATCTTCTCTGGGTTCATCTGCACAGTCAGCCTCCAAAAATTTCAGAGACCAGCTGCCCAATAGAATATGCAGCCAGGATAATGCTTCTACTACTTGTTGCTGAAAAAGATACAACATGGCAATACCTTAGGAATCATTTAAATGTGATTTCTTAAACTGTGAGTGGTGGTCTGCTGGAAGCTTTATTGGGTTTTTGAACCTTCTCTAATGTAAACAGGTAAAAACCAAAGCACACCCAGGTAACAACTGGCACTGACCACTTTGGCTCACTGCAACCACTCTGGGGGTGGAGTAAAAAGCAAAACCCCAGCAGCTTTGAAGGAAAGTAGATTGTGAAGTTGATGGGTTTTGTCAGGGACAAGCAGAAGCTGCAAAGTCAAAGACAAGGGAGAGGAGAAGCAAACATCCCATCAGCAACTACAGTTCTAGCTCTAGAAATCTCAGGCACAAAGTTCCAGTGGTTCCACATCAACAGAGCATTTTCCTCTCCCACAAAATGTCCAGACAAGCTTGTAAGAGTCACCAGAATCAGAGAGGAAAACTGATTACTGCTACCAGCAACCATGCTTTTTGGGTACACGTGCTTCAGACTGACCCCCACAGCATCTTCTAACTAAATACATATCAAATGTTTTACCTGCTATGCCATTCTGTGATCTCTGAGTTAAGGAAAATAAAACATTCTCTGCAAGTAAAAACTCACAGATGTAAACTATTTGCCTGCACTTGTAACCTTGAAAAACTCTCTAACTTCCTGCTGATTTATGTTTTGGTGTGACCATGCAGGCAGAAGTGTAAATTCCTTCAGTCAGTATCCCAAAATGATTGCCAGACTGGAACAAAACACCATAAAGAGTTTACACATACTGACATATGTGTATCTCTAGCTCATTAGGGAATACCTAACTGCTGCAAACTTTAACAGTTATGTTAGAAAAATGCTTGGCATCTTTAACATAATTATATTATTAATATTCAGTTTTCAAGGCAGAAGAAAACATAATATGTATTCTTTTAAAATGCTGGATCCTGACTGTGCATATATGTTGCCAGGTTTTTGCTGCTGCAGTGTCCTGCTGAACTTGGCTTATTAAAGTTTGGAATTTGTTTAGCTTTATCAAATGAAATAAAAAGCTTTGTCATCAACAGGACATATTTGGTAAAAACTCAGTCTATATGTAAGCACCTTCATAAATTCTGTCTCTGAATTCCTTCTCAAATGGAAGTTCACAAATGAACAGCAAAGAGCAACACTCCACAGAAAAATATGGGGTTTTCCTTCTGTTTTCTATTACCACATCTCAAAATCCTCCCTGCCCTTCTCCAAAGATGAAGATTCCCCCCTTTTTCCTCACCTCATTGGACTTTTCCTTTCATTACAACCACAAAACTCTCCTATTGAACCAGCAATGCAGACCCAGGAAGCTGAATGTACCTCACCCTGGAGAGCAGCTGAGACACAGTGAAACGAGGCAAGTTTGCACCAGCTGAGGAGGTTTCCTTATCAGCACACAGAGTCCCTGCCAGCTTGAAAATGAAGGACTGAACTTGAATTGGTGATTCATTTTAGCACAGCTGAGCCACCAGCTCTGTTCCCACATGATATCAGTATTTTCTCTTTGGCCTCTTGGTAACCACTGATGGGAAGGGCCTGCTGGTTTCTGGCTCTGAAGTGTACAGCAGTGTGGAGCCCATGGAAGAAGTGCAGCCAGCTCAGATCTGCCAGGGAGTCTGTGCTGCCTGACAGCTCAGACTGTCAGCTTTACAAGTGACAAGTCAAAACCTGCAACCCTCTGCTGAGATACTCACTGGCACCCTGAGATGAAACCCATCAAGCTGAGACTTGTAGTCATTGAAACCATGATCTGGTCAAAAAGGTTGCTCTGACCTGCAGTCTGCCCTGTCCCAGGCAGGTGTGGAGCTGGGGCAGTGGGGGTGCTGCCAGTGCAAAGCCTGTGTGTCACCTTGTCAGAACACACTTCTCTTGAATTAAATTCAGTTGTCTGATTCTAGAGCTAAGTAGCTAGAAATACAGCCTCCCAGCAGCTACCATGTCTGCTGAAAAATAAGCCAGAAAGTCACAAGAAAATGTAGTTAGGATTACTAGGGAAAAAAGGTAACTTTATAGGCACTTCTTTCTTTTAAAAAGAAGCCAATACACAAATTTAAAAGAAACACCAAGTTTGTGACACAAAGTTTGATGGGGTGCAAAGGAACCACTGAATTGATGCTAAGGACTTGAAGATCCCAGAGAGGCATCCCACAGTACACTGTAAATGAACTCCCACTCAAGCACTGTAGAGAAGACAACAAAAGACTCATTTACAACACTGCATAACATCTGCAGGTAAAACCAGTCTCTGTGAGGACTCTCTGAAACCAGAACAGATGAGTTACAGAAGTCCTTGCAAAAGAGCAATGGCTTTACTGGTTGAAGCCACCCAGTGCAGGTGAAGCAAAGGACAGTAACAAAGGCAATGAGAGTAACACAGCAAGGGATGACACAAACCAGTCCATGAGACTGATAATGGGTTGTTATCAGTGCCTGTTTCAGGGTAGGAAGACTGAGGACAAATTAATAATTAATATTCTCTAATTAATTATGACAAATTATGGCTACAGTGATTGCTGCCATTTGAGTAAAGCTATAGAAGTGCCAATCTGCCACTTAAATAAAACAACATTCCTTTGCTAGAGCCTGGACTGGCTGTGTCCCATCAGGCTGAGTAAAAGATTTCTCACTACTCTAAATTTTCTAGCCACTTTCTTCAGAGTAGTCAAAATTTTAAAAATCAGTCACTGTGTGTGAGAACTAATTTCTCACATGTGCAGAGGGAAACAATGAGCTTTCAGCTGCTTCTAAAATCAAGGCTAAAATAAAAGCAACCACAGAATCTGTATCTGAATCAAAAGCTCAAACAGGGCAAAATAATTAGAGCAAAGGGAAGTATGTTGTAATCATCAGCTTTATACCAAAACCCCTTTTGATTTCTCTTTAGGACAATTCAAGTTCCTAGTGTGGGAATTTCATAGACTTCACTTGGACCTTGTAAATGATTTTCACTTTTCCTACATGACCCTGATTGGAGATACGATGCTTTTAAATCTACTGACAATAAAAGTTAATCATGTGAAAAATTGTTTCCTCATGTATTCTGTCCCAGAATCAGACCCAAACCAGATTATCAGTTTGCATTGTTACTGCACTTGAAAGTTTTTCATTTTCTAATTCAGACACCTTTTGCTACCAATAGATATGTCCCTTCAAAAATAAAGATACTTCTTTAACTAGAAGAGAGATGATCACTAATAAGGCTTTAATCCTACACATATAGAAGTAACTAAGAAAGAGGAAGTAAAAGCCCAAATATATCAATTTTACTTTAAAGGACTTACTAAAGACCATAGACTAAAGAAGCTTATTTTCCGGGAGAAGATTCTTTGGTACAGCAATATCTGACATCATTGTAAGCCCAGTGAAACTTCCCTAGGATGCAATGAATTGCCCAGAGCACTGTACTAATTACACATTAGGAAGGATGTAAACTCCTCTGCATTTGTGAGTAGCCTGTTAGTCAGTGTGCAAAATGTAAGGTGCACAGATCAACAAGCAGGCTTAAATGCCACATGAAGAAACAGTAAGGAAGGAATTTATATTACTGCAACATCAAGGGCTGAGTGATATGATCCCTCTGCATGTGGTAGAAGAAAATCTGTAGAAGCAAAATCCCCTCCCTAAACTGTCATCTTTTTTGAAGCCATGAACACTAACCATTGTTAATGTAAATGTTGTCAAGGCACCCAACCACTCTTTAAAAATAAAGAAATATTTCTCTAAGAAGTACCTTCCCCAGGTCTCCCACCCCAGTTGGCCCCGTCTGTCTATTGTTAGGCTGCACACTCCTTGGGCCAGGCAGTGTCAGTTTTACTGCTCTTACAGAGCTAAACACATTATCAAAGCTTAGCATCCATGACTACGAAAAGGAAAGCACAGCAAAATCCCACAAGTTATCTTTGATGTGGGTTGTACATCTCAGTCATGTTCTGACATCAGGAAACCAGACTCATGAAGGATTTGTGAAGGCTGTTAGAAAAAAATGGTAAGAATATTTAGGACTCACCCACAGAGGGGCAGATGGAAAATTGAACATGTTTTACTTTGGTTTATTTAGCTGCATGAATCCTTTCCATGGACACTCACATTATAATGGTTTTAATGTGATTAAAGCAAGGTCTCTCTCTACATGAGGAAGCTAAGGTAGAACAAGGTGGCTTACAATTTTCTGAATCTTTGGCTGCTCTACACTCAGTCCCCTTGCAGTGATCATAGAATCATAGAATCAACTGGGTTGGAAGGGACCTCAGAGATCATCAAGTCCAAACCTTGAACCACCGTTGTGGTTGCTAGACCATGGCACTGAGTGCCACATCCAGTCTCTTTTTAAATATCTCCAGGGACGGAGAATCCACTACTTCCCTGGGCAGCCCATTCCAATGTCTGATCACCCTCTCTGTAAAGAAATTCTAATATCCAACCTAAACCTCCCCTGGTACAACTTAAGACCGTGCCCTCTTGTCTTGTGATGATAGCTTTTCCTTCATGTAGAATGGGGAATGCACAGCCTGGCACAGACTTTTTACTCTCTAATTTCTACAGGGTGACAGAACTGTGCCACCTAAGAAGAGAATTAAAATGCCATCATGTTGGGTGCACACATAATGCCACAGTGACAATGTCTGTCCCATCTCCTACTGTTGAATATTTATACTGAGGCAGTGACCAGATTCCCACATGAATTTTGGGGTTCCATTGTGTTTGCAATTTTTTGAATGTCTGGAGCAAGACAATCAATCACAGGTGCAGAATTTGTCTCTTGTTTTATCTCCTGGAGATAAAACCCCAGGGAACATCTACCACTCATGATCCAACAGCACACTTTAGCAAGACTGGATACTTCCCTTATAAATAGCTCTTAGGATAAACTAGGATTTTCATTTAGACTTTAATTCTTCCTAGAATATATAATCACACTCATTCTGTCTGCACCCATTCTGAGTACAGCTGGAAATGCTTTTACTCTTCTAAAATCTAGGATTATTAAAATCTAGGACTTAAGAGACAGCAAACCACCACACAAACACACAGTATCTGATACATGTTTGGGTACTTTGTCTCTTTGGTGAGAAGAAACACAAATGGTCTTTTCCTCTGGAGCTGTGCTTGAAGTATTCCTATTAAAAAGCAGAGAGACCAAACATTTTTATCACTTTATATTACACATTCAACCATTCTATTAGAAGGAGACTGATTGGCTGTACTCTGCCAATTCAATCCAATTCTCAGGCAATACTTGCCTTCCTTGCTATTAAACATCTCAGCCTCCCAATCTATAATAACTGGAATTGGAATCCTCTGTCTTTTACCACAGCATTTCCCACTGATTTAATCATTCTATTCATATTTCTTGCTGACCTGATTTTTCTCTCCTTTCACTTTTAAATCCCCTATTGACTTGAATTAATCTTGCAGAGGGCTTGTATGACTGGCAACTCACTGAGTTTTGAAAGCAAGCTCTGCTTGCTCATGAAAGGCCTTCTCACACATCTATTTAAAAAAAAAAAAAGGAAAAAAAAAGGTTAAATGCCCAGTGACAGAGGCAGCCAAGTGCCATTGGAAAAAATTGCAGCCCTCCATATGTGCAAGAAGAGAATGAAAGTGATGGCTCAAGCAAATCTGTACCTGAGAAGCTGTTTCAATTTGAGTTCAAACTCATTTGGAAGAAACTGCATGATTTTGCCCAGGAAAAGCAATGACAGAATAGCTACTAAACTAAAGGAGCAGCCAGTTTCATGTGTACATTACTTAAGCCCTGCAATAAGCTTTCTTACTTCATGCCATGGGCAAAATACAAATTATGCACTGCACCATCAAAATCTTTGACTTAGCTACAGTCCTCCTGCCTTAAGTAACAACACGAAGCCATTTAACAAGATTTGATTCTGGATTTACACATTTCTCCATATCTTGAAACTGAAGACTATTTACACAACTGCTGTCTCTACCAACAAGGAAACTTCAGTATGGAATAGACTCATTCCATGCAACTAATGCAACCTGACTGAATAAAAGTATTTCAGTTATGAGACTGTGAACAGAGGGCATTTCAGGCTGCTGCAGTTTCTAGTGAAATACACATTTATTTTCTCAGTTTAATTGCCTCTTCCTAGCTGCACTAAAGTGAGGAGAGAAAGAGGGTGTGATTTCATGACTTGTACTGAAGCTTGGTAATATAATAATTAAACACACTAGGAATATAAACTCAAGAATATTTTGTTATAAACAGATATAAGCTGATCTGTAGTAGGAAAAAACAATTCCACTGCAATAAAAAGCATGGAAAAAACACCATCCATTGGTGCCCAGAAAAATATGAAATATCTCTTTCCTTTTTTTCTCAGTTTAAGTAATAGTGCAGAGTAAAATACTTATTACAAGTACAGTGGTTGTTCTTATAATTTCTACTACTAATTGATAAATGAGAGAGAGCTGAGAGAGGCTGAGAGAGCTGGGGCTGTTCAGCCTGGAGAAGAAGAGGCTCAGGGGAGACCTCATCGCTGTCTACAGCTCCCTGAAAGGAGGTTGTAACCGGGTGGACGTTGGTCTCTTTTCCCAGACGACTTTCAACAAGACAAGAGGGCAGGGTCTTAAGTTGTGCCAGGGGAAATTTAGGTTAGATATTAGAAAGAATTTCTTCACGGAGAGAGTGATCAGACATTGGAATGGGCTGCCCAGGGAAGTAGTGGATTCTCCGTCCCTGGAGATATTTAAAAAGAGACTGGATGTGGCACTCAGTGCCATGGTCTAGCAACAGCAACGGTGGTTCAAGGGTTGGACTTGATGATCTCTGAGGTCCCTTCCAACACAGCCAATTCTACGATTCTATGATTCTATGAAAAAACTTTCTTAAGCTGGGAGCAGGGAACAGCATGGCACTAGAGTACTGAACACAATGCAGCTGTAACAAGAATTCCTACTATTGTTTGGATTTCATGTAGTTTGATGGTCTTGGGTAGTGGTTTGCAAGGTGTGGTCCATGGATCACTGTTACTCAGGTAAGGCAAGTCAAAGAATCTCCAGAGCCAGTGAACATACACAATATTTTCAGTAAAGAATGTGAAAGAAGTGAATGTACTCCTGAGAAATATTGATCCATGATTACACACCCAATAACCAATTCTCAGTTACAGGGGAATAGTAACAGAGGGCAGAATTCCCCATGTAAAAAGCAAGGATTCCAGCTGAAAACAGGAAGGTTATAAATGGCCACAAGATAAACTTTCAGTCAGGGGAAGATATTTATCCAATTTCAAGAAAGATACTTGTATCTTCCTACAATTAAACCATCTGGTTGCACTATTAATACTACCAGAGCAGTATTTTCTATGTCAAAAGGCAAAAGCCAGAACATGCAAACAGAGCAGCCATTTGGCAAGAGAAATAGTGCAAGGCATGGAAGGCATCACTTAATAGCAGAAACATTATTAACAAGTTTTCATCCCATGTTTTTTGATGAATTTTCCTCTCCTTTGTACTATGAGCCTGTTCATTATTTTGAATAAATTATTAAGAGCTTTGGGAGTTTCTGGTCGGAAAAATACTGTAACTAACTATTGTGCTAAGACAGAAACAAACAAACCCACATTTTTCCTTAGGTGCTTAGACATATGAGAAAAAGTAAAGGAGAAAATAATTTCAGCTGCAGTAGCTGTTGCACTTAACAAATCTGTAGGGAAAAACGTGTAAATCCTAGAATCACAAACTGGGTTGGGTTGGAAGGGACCTTAAAGCTCATCCAGTCCCAACCCCCCTGCATGGGCAGGGACACCTCCCACCAGCCCAGGTTGCTCCAAGCCCCATCCAACCTGGCCTTGGACACTGCCAGGGATGGGGCAGCCACAGTTTCCTTGGGCAACCTGTGCCAGGGTCTCACCACCCTCAAACTAAAGAATTTCTTCCTAATGTCCAACCTCAATCTCCCCTCTTCTGATTGTACACCATTTCCCCTTGTCCCATCACTACACACCCATGCAAAAAGCCCTCCTCCAGCTTTCTTGTAGGCAAAGGCATGAAGATATTTTTCTGATTACAATAAAATATACAAATTTTTTTTCCTATTTTGACAATTCTCCTCATTACAATACCAGAGCTGTTGATAGCAGTCTTATGACAATAGGTATTACAGAAACTGAGTGCATTCCATCTCATTTTCCTTCTTTATGCTAGTACTTGGACCTATGAAAATTAGTGTAGATTCTTGACATGATTATATAGCTATCTGTAAAGCTGATGCCCAGTATCCACAGATTTTTTAACTTTGAGAATATTATCATTTTTCACTTTATTTGCAGTTGCAAAACAATTGTTTTATAAATCTTCTTACCATGAAACTGCAAAGACTGAGTGGGCAAATTAGCTCTTATACTGCTGGATAAAAAACTGAACATTCTGAAATAATCTTATAGTGTGAGCATTTCAAAATGAAGTAAAAATGTAATTCGCTGGTTCAGAGAAAGAGCAACATGGAACACCTTTTGGTTTTAAAGTATTTGGTGATTTAACTCATGGAATTCCTCTCACAGAATTGTCTTGTTTTAAATGGCCTTGAGATTTCTGTGTCATTACCTGCAGGTCTTGAAAAGTGAAGTGCTGTTTTCCATCAAAATCTGCATTGAGTCCACAGCAGATTTTCCTTTCAGAAATTTCTATCAGTTCTGTACATCAGCCACTGTTTCCCATCCTGTACCAAATTAAACCAAAACATCTCATAAAGAGAAGAGGATGTGTTGGCAAAGAACTATCAACTACACAGTGTCACTTCACAAATCTGGGACTAAGAGAGTCAGAGTGACAAGTAGCAGAGGACAAGAGAAATAAAGAGAGAAGGAAAAATACATGTTAAAGAAACAAGAAGGCATAGGAGCTGTTAGTATCAGAGCTTCCAACTCACTGGCAAACTATGGCTCAGAAGTGTGCATGGGTTATCCTGCAAAAGGCTGGAAATTTAATCTCTTGCTAACTGCTGGTATTGGTCAGGCTGCTTGTACCACTCTTACTTGTAGAGAGATGCATCCACAGAGATCAGAACCTTTCCCTCATGGTCCATCTACAATTTAAATAAGCATCCTCCACATCCAAGTATGGTTCACCTGAAGACTTCAAATCATTTCCATGAGCCTGAGCAAGTAACAGGTCCTCTGGAAATGCTCCCCTGGTGTCCAGTCCTCTGAGAAGAGGGAGTGAACAGTCACTTCTGGCCAAGCAGATTTAGCCTGCTGCATGCTTATGATTAGATTCAATTTAGCCTGATGTAGGCTAAACAGGAGTGAAAGCTACAAAAGCTGGAGCTGCAAACTGAACCTAAAAATGAGTTCATGAGACACCTTTTGAGCAGTGATCTTTCCACTCTATTACAGTGATTATTATTTGCAGCATTTACAGTTAACTGAACGGCATTATTCCTGGTTTCTGAGGTTTTTTCCCAAATAAAAGGGGTATCTCTCATTCTCCTTTGCATTCATTACCTGAATTGTCAGGAATTCTTGGATCAATAGAAGATATAACTCTTGCAATTTCTGTTTTTGTTTGAAATGTCTAACCTCTTTCCATACTCATATCACACTTAGTCAAAACAGATTTAAAAGAATTAGAGATAATAAACTTCTTCTAATCTCTTTGGCCTGTATGAAGAAGGCCTGTACTAAACCTGAGATCATCAAGATCTCAGGTCTCTTAGATTTTTAATCACAATTACAATTTAATGCAGACTACAGACATACACCAGCAATAATCACATAGTTAAGTCTACTTGGAAGTAGTACAGAAATGCATACTCAAGGATGCAGTTTCTGTATTACATTTGGTTTAGTAGAAGTAATCTATAACTTATTTGCAATTTCAAATCATTAAAACCACTTGGGAGCAGCTTTGGTACAACCTTCTGAGTCTGTACAAGAGTCCTGATCACTGCAGTGATCATACAAGGAAGGAATATTTGCTGGTGCAATAAACATCTCTGGAGGACACACCCCTAAAGTCTGCAGATCACATTAGGAGAATTTTGGCACTTGTGTTTCAAAGTGAAAAATGAGCTACTGGAACACTTTAAAAAAAAAAAAAAAATGTCAGAAAAGAACCTTGGCTCTTCAGTTTTAGATCCCCACAAGCATTCAGATATAATTCACTTTCATATGTTAAACTAGAAAGCAGAAGATTTGAAGTTTCAAAGGCCTATTTATCTTCTTCCTAATCTAGCAAGCTTGTTCCCTTTGCAATGAAACTTTTACTGTTTTCTCCTCCTGTCTATTATCACATCATCCAACTTCTTTCCACTGCTTCTGACCTTCACCTGCACTTGCTGCTTCCCTCCTTCCAAGCTCCTCCAGGGGATGCCAGCTCTGAACTGAAACTCACAGCTATTTTTTTGCAAACTTTTTAAAAAAAAATCCACATCTGTGACACGTGCAAGCTACGAGTTGAGTAGCAGTAGGTCTACCAAAGGGCAGAGGGGGAATACCTGATAGCAAAAATAGCAAGAGCAGAATTTTTTTCTTCTTTTCTACTCTTGGCTGATGAGCTTCTTAGAATTAGTACTGAATGAGCCAGCTCTGGGGGACAGAGCTAATTAGCCCAAGCTCAGTGCCATGATAGCAGCGTGCCGTTGCCTTAAAGAAGGAAGTTAGTACCTCTTCACAGGACTGCACTTTGCCCTCTCACTGCTCCAGTGCTAGGCTGATGATTGCTGGATCCACCAGGGTGTAGAATTTCATTAGGAATTGTGCAAAGGTAATTCCAGTAAAGTTAGCAAAACCCTTAGGATGACTTACTTGTAGGTAGGTTTTTTCTCAAAGTCTCAGGTGTGTGAAAACAAAGAGTTTTGCTAGGAAAAAACCCACCAATTCTGAGCTGCTGTCCATGGGATGCATATATACATATAAAAATTAAAATATTTTTGTGTGAAGGAAAAAATAGATTGAATGCTGAAGGAAATAATAGGGATCAGTCACCTAGAAGTGGGAGATTTCAAATGGGTGCATATAAACAGTCATTTGGAAGGTATGGAAAGAAATTTCTTGGCATTTCTTAAAACAGCCTCTTACAAGGCAGAAATTATTCCCTTTTTGTGGTCTTTCTATATTGAATTTAAATGTTTCAGTTTGAATAACTATAATTTCCATCTACATTGAAAAAAATAGACAAAAAGCACTTTTGTACACTGCAAGTTTATACTGCCTTGTGACAATTTTGCTGGTACACGAATAAGAGAAGTACAAATATAACAGACAGAGCCAAGGAAGCCATGCAAGGAGCAGAGGCCTCAGACAGTGAGCCTGGCTGACCACAATCTGCAATTAAGATAATGATCCTTAAAAAAAAAAAAACAAAAAAATTAAAAATTATAAAAATAGAGGAAACAAACTTAGAAGATGAAGGCAGCCATTACAAGCTTCCACAGAGGGAGAAGTATGTTAAATAAAGTGCAGCAGCACTGAAGACCTCCTGAGCTCAGGTCCTCTGCTCCCAGGTGATCCCCTGAGCTCCCAAACACCACTTCCCAAGGGAGGCAGAAGGGAGACTTCCCTGGGAGCTTTGAAGCACCAGCTCTCTCTGTGGGAAGCTGCTGGTGCACCTGACCCACCAACAGCTTTAGGAATAAAGATCTGGATGCAACCACCCCCCAGCCCTGTCCCAGGGGTCATTATCACAAGTTTCTGTGTATGTACCGCTCTGCAGAGTTTTTGGAAACCTCCTAAATAAATGGATTTATTTGTATCTCGGTGCAGTGAAAATCAAAAAATAGATTTTTATCAATGGCACTTCTTAAATTTTTTTCAGGCCAGACAATTCCTTAAACTGGGTTTTAATGACATGCTCATCCTTGACACTTTGCCTTCTATTTTTCCCAGGTGGATTGCCTACCCACCAATTTCCAACATGCTCCTATGTGACTCAGGCATCATTTCTGCACCAGTCTCATCACCCTGTCACACGTTCTCCCTCACACAGATCTCTACACCCACCTTCTACCCAGACTGAGGGCCAGAGCTTCTTGGTTGAACAGCAAGAAGGCATTAACAGTAATTACAGAAATGTTTTTCCTCTGCTCTAATGACAGTGACATCAGCCTCCTATTAACCTTTAAATTACAGGTATTTTTCTAGGAGAGAACTGTAATGTAAAGCAGTTAGGAAAAAAGCTCCATGATTTCAGTGCAGAGAAAATGAGCAAGAAACAAAGCAGAGGGAGAATATCTGAGGGTATAAATGCCTCTTAAAAGTGTTCTTGCACTGATGGACATCACTGCCTCTTACAGGCCAGACCCTCACCTTGAATTTATTGGAATGATGCACTGAGTCTGGAAGACTGGTAGCTATAAATTTTTGGTCTTTGACCTTTTGAGGAAAAACACATGAAGCTCAAAGTGCTATGTATGACAAGATGTGATAGGGAAACAGCAGTTAGAAACAGTGAGAAGCTGTAAATGCTCCTGGGCAAAAAGAAAAAAGCACTGTTCTGGATTCACCTTAATAACAATATACAATTAAACACTGATGAAGATGAAAGGTAGTTTTCTTCATCTAGAGACAGCATAATTTCATGTGTTATAAGGTTGATATTTCTTTTTATTCCACTGATGGAATTCCATCATTTTCTGCAGCTGGCCTCTGAATCAAAATAGCTTTTTCAGAGAAGCTGAGGAAGTGGTTGGGAGAAAACCAAAACTTCATGCAACAAGTCAAATGAAGTAGCTGATATTTTTGTGTATTCTCAAACTGATGTTTAACAATTTAGGGATGCTTAGTAAGAGGAAATATTTTTTTGTCCCTCTAGGCTTTCCAAGCACTTCGTTCCTTTACAGGACATCTGTGGAAATACTTCCCAAGAGAAAATGAATATTCAAGGAAAAAAAAATACCAGCAATGTTGATCTTGTTTACTGTTTCTTCAGGCAGAGATGCCTGTTCCCCAAACACACCTGAGCAGCCAGATATACAGTGGCAAACACTTCTACAGTCATGTAATAAAAATTTCTGTTTCCAGTAGTAGATGCAGAGGCTTGGCAGAGCATGAATGCACCAGCAAAGGAATAAACCAACCTTATTATCTCATGCACAACTGGAAAGGACCCAATCCGGGTGATTTTTCAGGGAAAAAAATTCTTCCTCCAATTATAAGAACCACTTCCATAGACACAGTTCTTAATTCAGTCAAGAAATCTGCAATATGTCCTTTGAAAATATGTTTTGGACTCTCACTGTAGCTTAAGTCTTCTGTGGTTTTGCCTTGATTTCTGGCTTACATATTTGTGCTTGTGTTCTGTGACTGTCATTCCATCTATCCCTGCAGAATAAGACTGGGTAAAAGAGTTTCTTCTCAGAAAAGTTTTAAAAATTAAATTATTTTTTAAAATTAAATTAATTCCCCTCTTTTTAAAAACCTGCTCTAGTTTAAGTAAATAATAAAAAAAATGTGAATGATACTAAGTGAGTGTTACAACACTCAGAGTCTCAACTGAGACTCAATGTTTGATCTCAGCCAGGCAGAGAAGGCACTGAAATCAGCTTTCTTCCTCACTGGGTGACAGTCCACCATACCACAAACAACATTGGATTGATTTATCTCTGAGTTTGAAACTTCAGGGAAGCCTTTGTAGGCCAGGAACAAATGAATTTGCCTTTCCCAAAGGAGAAGTTTTAACATTTCCTTGAACAGTTTTGTCAATGGGAATAAAAAGACACGATCAGCCAACTTGTACCATTCTGCTGAAACAGCCAAAGAGGCTTCAGGAATATGAAATTAATTTTCAAAACTTATACCCTTAGAAGCCTTAATCTCACTTCATTTCCTTGAGGGTGGAAACAGTCAGCATGGATTATACCCACAGGTTAGATGAAGATTATAGAAAGCCAAAGGCCCAGAGGAACATGTAGCAGCAGTATGACCCTGGTGGCATTAGGACTGCAGTGCTTCCTGAGCCTGGGCAGTGACTGACTCCACTACAGGAGCTCCTAAATCCACACATAGATTTATTGAAAATGCACCTATGAAGAATTCAGTTCTAATGAAGTAAGTAAAAGGAACAGAAATTGCTTAGTATATACCTGTAGTGGAACAGAGCAACCAGGTGCCTCTGATCATCAAGAAGTGGGTGTGAGCCGCTATCAACCCCACCTGTGCCCATGCGGTGATAGCAGATGGGGAGTAGGAAGGTCCCTGTGCAGAGGGGCTGCTGGAAGAGAGTCCCATCTTTAGTGATAATTGAAAGATAATGGATCTTCTTATCCGACTGCCGGTTGTCATTTGCCCTGGGTCAGGTCCTGTTTTTTCTTGATCCGACAGAAATTTGGGCTAGACCAAGGTCTATGCCCGCATTCTCCACCAGATGTAGCCGGAAGGGAGTCTCTTGTCCGGGATCGACACGTTGATACAGTGATATAGACTCATAGGATGTGATCTGAGTCTATTGCCCACAGTGTGGAACTAGCAAAGATGGTCTGCTGCTATGGAAGCAACCAGCCACTCTCTCAGCTAGCTCCAGAATGAGCTGCCTCAGTGGGTGTGAGCCTCACTATTTATTGGCCCCATGGTCTTGCACATGCTCCATAGGGGCCCTGCCCTGACTGGGCACAGGTGGAGTTGATAGCGGCTGACACCCACTTCTTGATGATCAGAGGCACCTGGTTGCTCTGTTCCACTACATATACCTTTAGAAAATCTTTGTCATCTTAATATATTGGCACTGCTACAATTAATAGTCTGAATTTCCCGTAGAGTTTCCATCACAAGGGGTTTATAATTCAGGCATAAAAATCCTACTCTGGGCAGAAACCTGTTATTTAATGTCTTAGCTCCTTTCATGCAGCTTTTCTGTATAACCTAACTCACCTCACACCACCAAAGAGTAACAGAAGCTCCATGTGGGGTTCCTCAACCTAACAGGATGTTAAGGGGTCAGCAAGCTCTGCTTGTTATCTGGTGTGAAGTTGGCAAAAGTACATTATTAAAAGAAATGTGTAGGTCTGTCAGAGACAAGGTGGCAGATGAGTTAGTCTTTCTAACTAAAACTTTAAATACAGAGAATGTCCCTAGCAATTTACTGACTCCTTATTTGCCTGTCACCAATATAAAGCATGTGAATCTTCTTGATTCACTTTGAACAGGGATCCTATTGAAGTACAGGGTTTTGAGGACTCGTCTTATCATAGAATCATAGAATTGGCTGGGTTGGAAGGGACCTCAGAGATCATCAAGTCCAACCCTTGAACCACCGTTGCAGTTCCCAGCCCATGGCACTGAGTGCCACATCCAGTCTCTTTTTAAATATCTCCAGAGACGGAGAATCCACTACTTCCCTGGGCAGCCCATTCCAGTGTCTGATCACCCTCTCCATAAAGAAATTCTTTCTAATATCTAACCTAAACTTCCCCTGGCACAACTTAAGATCATGCCCTTTTGTCTTGTTGAAAGTTGTTTTGGCAAAAGAGACCAACACCCCCCCCTGGCTCCAACCTCCTTTCAGGGAGTTGTAGAGAGTGATGAGGTCTCCCCTGAAGCCTCCTCTTCTTTAGGCTGAACAACCCCCAGCTCCCTCAGCCTCTCCTCATAGGGTCTGTGCTCGAGAATATACTTTCAGTCTTATACTGAGGACTGAAAAAAAACCAAGCGTAGAATGTCCATTGAGAATAAGACTGAGAACAGGGCAGCACAAACACCCCAACAACTGGGAGTAGACAAAGTACCAGCCACCTAGATGGTCTAAGATACCATCTAAGAGAATCAGATTAAAAAAAAAAAAAAAAAACTATTCAGGGACAGGCCAAAAATGAAAGGGAAAGGAAAGAGAACCATATAGGATGAGACATTTACTGTGGTAAAGGAAGGGATGACACTGAGATTCTTTCCAGATCAGTACTGAATAGGCAGCCACCAGTAATGTTTATACTGAATCGTTCCATCAGAAAACACTGATGTGTGCTTTTTCAATTTTATGGACTTTGTGTCAGAGCATGATGAGATTCATGTCCTGTGCACTGATGCAGATTTCTCATAAACAGGAAAAATTCCCAGGTTAAATCCAGATATCTGAAATCAGAGGTAGGTAGAGTATTGAATTAGCCTTGTGTAGCTTCTTATACAGAATCTCCCTTGTGAGAGACACAATAACCTCTCCTTTGCACTGTAAGATTTACTTTTTTTAAGTGCTTGATTCCAGCTTCATACAGCTTGGGGTATCATCTGCAGCCTGGTGTTGCCTTTAGACATGTGTAGTGAAATGAGGCAACCAGGTGCCACTAATTGCCAGGGAGTGAGCATGAGCTTGTGTCAAGCCCACCTGTGCCTGATTAGGGTGGGCCCCCACTGCGCATGAGCAGGATTAGGGGGCCAACCCTAATTAGGCACAGGTGGGCTTGACACAAACTCATGCTCACTCCCTGGCAATTAGTGGCACCTGGTTGCCTCATTTCACTGCAGACATGGATACTTCCTCACTTTGCTCTACACTGATATTTTAAATTTGAAGAGAAAACTATCATAAAAGAATATATGCACAATTTAGCTAAGATATCCCAACATTTGGTTTGGATTTATATAGTTGCTTCAGTACTATGTAATGGCTTGGAGTTGGATGGTGAATTTCTGGTATTTGAAGAGAGAGGAAAAAAAAACCCACTGGACTAGAAAGGTTTATAAATTCTCAGATAAGATGATATATGATTCATTTGAAAGCATCTCTCTCCAGCTCAGAAGCTGTCCTCTACTGTGGCAGATTGAAAAACTCCAGTACAATTTGTCTTTTCAAGCTGTCCCTGAAAGAAGATTCTGGGGGAAGTTTTTCAAGTGTAGAAACATGTGCTGCCTTCTTAGCTTTTAGTTTATATCCAGCCTACTGAACTGAGAACATTTTATATCCTGTCAGTTTTAATGTTTGTCAGTCTACTTTTATAATTGTGTCACTTCTGAGATTTTGATGAAACAGAGACTGAAATTTGCAAAACTGTGAGGTGTGAAAGTAACAGAGTAATTCACAGAGAGCTTTGTTTTCATAAACATTCAAAAACAGAGGACTTGCAACCTTTAGTTCTCCTAGACAGCTTTGTAAACTCATGTTTTGTCTTGTGTCTAATGTGGAAAGTGAAATCAGTTGCTTATTTAGAGCAGTGAATTGTGCCTGCTACTCACTACCCAGGCACATTTTTTCATTATTGTAGCACATGGCTTTTATTTGCCAAAATACTGAACAGAACCAAAGTTACTTGTGATTTCAAACCAAATTTTGTTTAGGTGTGTCTAAAAATCAGCAGACAAGGAGAGAAGTTATCCCATTTTGGAACAGAAGAAACATTCTATGTTACATCTTCACTGTTTAGTTTTGTTTTTTCATTAGGAAACAACTCAGAAGTCCCTTTAAAAGAAAAAATAGAAAAGATCAAATAATGTAACGATTTTTGATAAAAAGTGAAGCATTGCTATTGTGGACCAAGCTAATGGAACATCCTGAGATTTACTCAGCTATTTTGAGGGATAGTTTTCTTGGAAGATGAGGCATTTCTGTGCCAGTTCCTAAGAATCAGGGAACAGTACAACATCTCGTGTGGAATTTTTTTTGATAGTTCATCCACTGGTCTTGCAATTCTGAAGTTCTCTTCCCATAGTCATGTACCAGTTGCTAGAAAAAATTTGCATCTCTGCCAGGCAGCCAGGACTCACACTGTCACTGGTCTTATAGAGTGGCAAAAATAGCAGTCAGCTCCTCCTAGATAACAAGTGTGCAGATGGAGAACGCTGGAGACAATCTTGTCACACAACATATGTTCCTTCTTGGTAGTTTTATATATGCTCACATGTGCTTCCACTTTCATTTCTTTTGGGGAACTAACTCTAGGATCCTTCCTTTGGCCACACAGCTCCAGTATTTTGGGGCCAAGCACTTTGTTTCCTGCCTTTAGTCTGGTTTCTCTGCAGTGAACTGCAACAGCTGCTTTCTCAGACAGTGTCTGCCTGCTCTGCTTCCTGGTTCCTTTACCCTGAACTGTTGTTATTTATTCTGCAGTCTTGCTCTTTCTCAGGTCACAGTTCTCATCAGACACTTTCTACTCATTTCAGTTTTTCAGGAGGTATTCCTAGTAATAGGAAAAAACAAAACTACAAAACAACCAAACAAAAAACAACCAACCAAAATAAAACAACGCACGGGAAAAAAAGAAAAAAGGAAACCCCAATTTTATCTTCACTTTTTTATCATTGCTTTCATCATCATGTCAGTTTATGGTGAGATTAACTTCTTGTTTTTAATAACATGCAAGTTCTTTTTGGTCTGGATATAGAGGTGACCCAATGCAGGTATTGCATTTTCATCTTGGTAATTGTATTTCCTGCCATGTTGTGGGTGTCATGGATCTGTTCAATGACATCAGATTTAATCTTGAAATGCCATCTTACATATTTCAGGAACAGATTCTTTACCATAGCACTGGTTCCTAGAGAGCTGGCTTTTTGTAGATGGATAGGTCTGCATTTCTTAAAACAGAGTGGGCAAACCTTTATTTAAACCACCCTAAAAAGTATTACAGTAGCATTCAGGCAGCAGCTCAGATTTCTCTTGATACATGTACAGGATGCCCAGGGAAAAGTCTTGTCATTAGCTCAGGTTGTCTTTAGGCTTTCTGCTTTTTCAGACACATCTGTGGAAGTTATTTATACAAAGATTTAGTCTCCCTGGATTTCTATGTAGCTTTTTTAACAAAGTATTATATCAACACAAAACTTCCCCCATTTCTTCCAGGCTCTGAGTTAGCCTGTAACTCCAAGGTGTTAACACATGTGAAAGGTCATTTCCTTGCATAAAATCTTTGTAATAAAATCTGATTTATTTGTTAGCAACACACGATTTTTATCAAGTGTAACTGGGCTTGACATGAAAATGATCTGATTAAATTCTGTGACCTGCATACTGCTGGTTATTCCTGTTTATTACTTCCTGTACAAATTTGGATAGACAAGTTCTTTTCTCATGACCAAGAATAAAACTTTGGAAAGCATCCACTCTTAGAGGGTTCTTTGTATTAATCAAAACATGTCCCCAGAAACTGTTTTCAGCACAGGTGACAAACATGGTGGTTTTTAAATTGTGGGGTGGTTTCTTCTGGTGTTTTTTTGAGCTTTTTGTTTTGCTTTTTTTCCCTCTTGGTGCAAAATATCCACTTGCATACATGTATTCAAACGAGGTTTCAGAGAAGATGCATTGCCAGTTGGATGTAGAAAAGAAATCTCAGTAATGGTTGATGAAACTTTGTCAGCAAAAACTAGTCAAAGTATCAAAACTAAATCATTTTCTAACCCAGTGCTGTGAAATTCATAGACTCCTTCATAGAGAACTGGCTGAAAAATTAGAAGGGATTTCTAGAGCAAAAGAAAATCAAAGCTGCAAATCAGAAGTACTTTAAATGGACTTTTATGAACTGAACTAGACTGAACTGAACATTATGCCAACTCATCTTTGCTTCTTACTTGCCAGGTATTGTTCCTTGTCTCTCAAAATAAACTGACCTCATTCAGAAGTGACCACAGAATTATCATCAGGGAGATATGGCTCAGAGAACCTCGGATAGCCTGAGGCTATTCTGTTTATTATATCATGGCTTCCTTTGAATCTCTTCATTTTGAGGAGATGCTGCTGTGGCTTTCTGGTATCTTAAAACTCGCAGGACCAAACAGATGTTTTCAGTCACGAATCTGGTCTTTGTTCTTTGAAGATATTTTGAAGAGTACTTTGAAGAGCTTCAGACATGATGGCCAAAGGCTTTGAGATAACACACTTCATGCTCAAGTTTTTGTTGGCACTTTGAGGCAATGAAGGTACTTACCCACAATGAAAACATATAACGTATTTATTTTTAATTAACTTCCTTATACACTAAAAACACCTTGAAATACTAATATTCAAAGGGTATAATGACATTCCAGTTCTTACTTATGCAACAACTGAAGTGCAAGATATCTGCCCACTCTGGTGGCTGTCGGGTCTTTATCACCAGGGTTGAATAGGGATCAATTATTCACATTTTCTGAAACTGAATACAATATGATGCTATCATTCCACAGTCCATTTCTGCTTTTTGGCTATAATCATTATTGAAGCAGCTTCTCTCCTGCTAAGGATAACTGTTGAGTGATTTCAACACTGTCACTGAAAAGATCAGATTCTAAACTTCAAATATTTAATGTAAAGTAGTCAAAATATAAAACCAGAAAGTGTAAGAAGAAATTAAGCAACTCAACTCTGAGCTGCAAGAAAATTGGGCTTTTAATATATGCACAGGAAAACTATGGAAAATGCTTTTTAGTGAGTAGATACAGAATGAAATCCCCATGCAAATAAATATGCCTTATCATGATGTGGAGTTCCTGCAAGACTCAGATCTTTCCACACCAGTGTTGTCAACAGACTGTTTTAAAATGAGGAAGCTACTTTCACCTTTTGAGAAAAGAGGAATTTTGACCTTCTTTGAGCACAAGGTGCATGAGCGTTTACTGCATAATTTTCTTTACCAATTAGCATTTGTGTTATGTAAATTAGGGAAAGCAGTTGAAAGCTAAAGTCTCAAATGAAGTTTACATCCAATTACAGCATTGCAAGATGATTCTAACACTATTTTATCACTGTATATTTCTTATGGCAGAGAGAATTTGACTCAGAAGACCATTACCTTTTCCTGACCAAGAGTTTTCAGCTCTCTGCACAGAGCATCTCCCTCACTGAGGGGTACACTCTACACTGCATTATTCATCTGAGATTTTGCTCTAAGAATGGGATACTTCCAGGCTGGCCTCCCAAATCCCAGAGCAAAAGGAAGTTATTCACCTTATGAATTGTAAAATGTCTTGAGATCCCAAATGCTTGCCAGCAAGGAGAAATGAACCAGAAGAAAAACTCAACTTGGAAAGCAGTAGCAGCTGTCAGGCCCATCTCCTCCTGAGCATATGAAATAACACCACTGGTTTGCCATCTTATTTGTGACCCTCAGTGACTGCAGTGGCAGTGAGGGGAGAGTAAAGCAGAAAGAACCCAGCACACAGTTACACAGTCATGGTTGTGAAGCTCTAGCAGATATGAAATAATTCCATAATTTACATGAGCATGAAGGAAAAATAAGGAAAAAAGTGGAAGAATTGTAGAGGTGGATGACTGACAGGAATCTTGGAATTTTATGGACAAGAAATTGATGGTGATGTGTGTCAGAGAACACTGAGGAGGAACTCACCAGAGATGGTCAGCAGTTTGCAGCAGGTCTGTCTACAGCAAAATTAATGTCACATAATGCTGCAAGCAGTCTCCAGTGAGTTTTCTGCCATCATGCATTGAAGAAATATCCATATGGAGATATCAAATCTGCTTTGGAGTCTTTACAGTCTGTTTTAAAATGTAACATTGAATAGAGCAACCACAGAAAGAGAAACTGAGGTAAAGGAACATGGCAATGAAGAGCAAATTCTATTTAACAATTCTTTTTTAATGCTGCTAACATCTAAGTTGCTCTTGAACTTAAATGAGTTACAAAGCTGCCTAGAACTGTGTGAGAATCATCTGCTTGGTGTGTGAAAGTCTGAAAACTCATACTTTTTCATGTTTCACATTTTGCATGAAGATCTCCTAAGTGTTTATTTATTTGCTTTTAATGAAAGAAGAAAGTGAAGCTCAGACAGAGCAGCTGCAGAGCTCAGGCAAAGACTGGAATTCCCAAGTTCAAGTCTCTGCTAAAATCAATGTTTGTTTACACAAAATACAAAGGGGGAGGGACAGGGAAGATTGTAACTGTGTATCAGTCAGTAACTTGGTGGTTAAGGTTTTGTCTGTGATGTAAGAGACAAGAGACCAAAACTCTCACTGAATCAGGAAAAACAGAAACTTGAATCTGACTCACCCAACATTGGTAGGTTCTTTGCTACAGCCACTGGAACACTCTTTATTCATACAAACCTGTCCCTCAGGTATCTTTGCCAGAATCTTTCTGCCAAAACTACCATTATTTTAGAGTTCTGGTTTCAAAACTTCAACCTTTTCAAGGGAAGACCAATTCAGTTGAAACATTACTGGGTAATTTTAGAGCTGTATCACTAACTTGGAAGAAATGAGGTTTTTTGTTGCAGCTTAACAGGTTTTATTATTTTTCTTTTAAAGACAAAAATTCAGAAGGGAAATAAAAGCAGTAAAGGTGGGAAAGTCAGTCTAAATTGGGTAATGCTTTAATATTCTGGAATTTCAAATTCCAAAAAGCAATTCAAATTCTGAAGCTGCTGTGTTATAAAAAGACTAAAAACTTCCCTGCTGAAATTTTACACACCTTTAAAACTGTCCATAAAATTGTGACTCATATCAGCTAGATCAGGCTTTGCATTTACTGAATGCAAAATCACCCATACATCTTGGCAGTGAATGTTGTCTGCTTGCTCTTTTAAAAGTATATCAAGTAGAATAAAGTAAGGTATTACAGATTTACCATAATTCCTCCAGCAAGTGCTCTCATTTGGAAAGCAGACAGGAAAGCAAAACAGAAAGCATAGGACACTAATATTATCTTGGGTTGTTTACTGGAATAAGTTAATAAAAATAATTTAAAAATAGAGTAAATAGATTTTTTAAATGTTAAAAAATAGATTAAATTAATATTATTGTCTTTAATTTATTTCACACTTTTTAGTGATGTTATCCTATTCTGCATCTTGAAAACATATTGCAGCAGTGTGTGCTGGCTCACATGTGCACGTGTGTATAATGCTTCCCTTCACCAAAAAGATCTCAAAGAAGAGTTTTATAATGAATCTGCAATTAGCAGATATAGTTTCACCATGGAAATGTGGCTACCTATGGGGTAGAGAATGACTTCCAGTTGCAACTTCACCCTGCAAATAACTTAAATGCATGTTTACAAATGCAACCCCTTCCCTTAAGTCTGTGGGACAACCCATGTGCCTAATACTGAAAAGAACTGATGAGAGTTAACATCATGTACAGCACCTGGGGTCAGCCAGCTCATGTCACACCACAAAATGAGGAAACCTGCTCAATAACCTAGAATAAATTCTCTCTTTCAAACACAAGCCTGGGAAATACAATGTTTAATATAAAGGAGACAGACTTTGTGCTTTGAAGGGTTTATCATAAAATCACAGAATGGTTTGGGTTGGAAGGGACCTTAAAGCTCATCCAGTCCCAACCCCCCTTCATGGGTAGGGACACCTCCCACCAGCCCAGGTTGCTCCAAGCCCCATCCAACCTTGGATTGGACACTTCCAGGGATGGGGCAGCCACCACAACTTTCCTGGACAACCTGTGCCAAGGTCTCACCACCCTCATGGGAAAGAATTTTTGCCTAATGTCTAATTGAAATCTCCCTTCTTGGAGTTTTAAACCATTTCCCCAATGGGAATGGGTTATCTAAGGTGAAAGTCCCAACTGTCTGAAGCTTGATCACCATGGAAAACAGAAAGACTGTGCTGCCTGCCCAGACTAGAGCACTTAAAATCTCAAAATACTGATCCTTTTGTAAGTGTACTTTAATAGGCTTCCATATTCTTTCTAGGAGCATTCTTGGGTAAAATTATTCAATAAGAATCCCCTAAGAATTGTTAGGTTAGGTGTTTGAAAAAGTTAGCACTCAAGAAGGGATCCAAACTGACTGTAGTAGAGAAATACCGTGAGCTGGACTAGATGATCATTGTTGGTCACTTACAATGGAAATATTCTATTCTATCCTATTCTATTTTATTGTAGTATGAGGACTTCCCAGTGAAGGATGGACCCAGGACAGTTCAGTGGAAACATTGGTCTGTCCTGTAGAATCTGGGAGGAGAGAATGCATGCAACTGCATTTTTCTTCTTTTGGCTTTAAATCCTTTTTATACAATAAAGTAACATAGCACCTTTTCCTGAAAAGCTTTGAAAATTATAAATATTCCCAAGTTTCTGCCAGAAAGTAATGTACATTGTAAGTGCTTATTCCTCTGGGGCCTTCTGACTGATTTGAGAAAGTATGATCTAGGGCATTCACTCTGGAAAGTTTGGCTCTACCTCTGGTCTCTGCCAGAATCTTCATTTTGTTAACCTGCCTCATCATTTCACCCTGTCTTGGTTTTCTCTACCAATTTCTGTCCTAATCAGATTACAAACTCTGTGTTTGTCTCACATATTTTGTACAATGTGTGGCATAAAGAGCCACTTATCTCAGTTGACCCACTAAGTGCTGCCATAACACAAATAATAGTGATGCATTCTGATATGAGTGTTCACCTTAATGTGACACAGCAGCCTGGGACTGTGCAGTGCACTTTAATTTAGCACTGAGAAACAAACACAGAGTAGGAAAATGGGAATCTAAGGGGGAATAGCAGGGAATAGTAGTGAGCAGTGGATGAAAATTATAGGAAAACAAATAAAACTTCTTTTGAAACCAACTGGAGATTGTAAAGTGCTCGTTGCTTTGCTTGGCAGCCATTTACACACCCTTCAGTGATATTCCTCCTTCCCTCCCCATAAAAAAAAAAAAAAAAAATTACAAGTCTGAGGATGAGCAAAAGAACTTTTTGGCCCAAGAGATGAGCTGTAATCTCACCTTTTGACAGCTGACAATATGCAAGTGTTTCTCACAGCTTCTGTTAATGATCCTTCTTTGCAGACTTTCTCTAGAGTGGGATTTAAGGGAGATGGTAGTTAGTTACTGTATAGGAAGATTAACTCAGCTCACTGCTTTCCCCATGTGATGGGTTACTCTGTTTAAATCCTAAGACTCTAAATACTGAGACTTCACATTAGACTCTTCAGTTAGAACTAGGAACATACCCTTGATTTCCAGTTAGGGGACACTGAATTCTTCCTTGAGAAAGAGCAGGCATCTTTCACTTCCCATTTGCAACAGCATCTCCAAGCACTGAACTACTCAGCTCCCAATACCAAGAATCCTGATAGTGTGTGTTTCACTTGTGTCTCATACAACCCACAAAGCCCTGCCATGTTTTCTTCTAAGTAATGGCCCGTAGAAACAGTTCCTGTTCCTCCTCCAAGCATCCCATTCAGCTAAAGGAACAAGTCCTTGCCTGTATCCTTACTTCCTACAAGGACTGGTATGAAGAAGACTCCAAACAAACGAAAAATGCTGAGCCATCTGGAAATACAGTGCAATATTGGACAGGTTCTTGAAACAGTTCTGAGTGAGCTAGTAGTACCAAAAGCACTATGGCTCTGTCAGTGCAGTTTTTCTCTGCAGGATGAATTGTCCAGGGCACTGTGTCTCACTGATGTATTGATTTTGAGCCCTTGATAGCTCAGGGAATCCTTACACAGAGCAATGCCGTGTACACATATCCGTCACACTCCTTCTCAAGGCAGGAAATTAAGGTGTCACTGAGTCTTAATAGTCTCCATATTTTCCTTAAAGCCCTGATGCTTACAAAACCAAACCAAAACTGCTTCCTTAGCAATCCTCCACAAAGAAGTCTGCAATAGGGAATTCACGATGATAACATCATTTATGTTTTAAGAGCAACTAGAAAGATACATCAGTGATTTAGGGAAATTTGTTCCCCTTGGGCTAAGGGAAACAGATTTGCTCCAGAACTCCTAGAACTGCTGGGTGGTGAGGGTTGGTGGGAGGGAACAGAAGCACCCGAGTCAGGGAGCTGTTCAGTGAAGGACTCGAAGCTCATGCGAGCAGCCTGGAGCAGATCTGAGCATCAGGTAAGATGCTGAGAACCCAAGACCAGCCCTGCACTTGGGGAGCAGTTTTGTGGGGCTGGTTCCTGTCAGGTCCTCATACCTGGTAGCAGAGCTCACAAGTGTCATTTTCAGGTTACCTTTAAAAAAAAAAAGTCCTCAGAAGCTCAAAGTCTGTCCCGCCCCATGAGCCATGTCAGTCAGCAGGGGTGATGCTCAGGGACTCGTTTCATGGGAGCTACTCGTGTCTGGCCTCACCGACTCATCCAGGTTGGAAAGGACCCCTGAGATCATCAAGTCCAACCCTTGATCCCTGAGATCATCAAGTCCAACCCTTGATCCACTACCACTGTGTTCCCAGCCCATGGCACTGAGTGCCACATCAAGTCTCCCCTTAAAAACCTCCAGGGATGGAGAATCCACTACTTCCCTGGGCAGCCCATTCCAATGGCTGATCACCCTCTCCGTAAAGAATTTCTTCCTATTATCGAACCTAAACCTCCCCTGGCACAACTTGAGACCCTGCCCTCTTGTCTTACTGATATCTGCCTAGGAGCAGAGCCCGACCCCCCCCTGGCTCCAACCTCCTTTCAGGGAGTTGTAGAGAGTGATGAGAGTGATGTTCTCCAGACTGAACACCCCCAGCCCCCTCAGCCCTTCCTCACAGGACTTGTGCTGGATCCCTTCACACCTTCATTCCCTTCTCCGGACCCGGTCCAGGACCTCCATCTCCTTCCTGAACCGAGGACCCCACAGTGAGCTTACAAACCACCCTTGGGCTTTCCCTACCCCGGACCCTTCCCAAGCGCCGCCTCCTCCCGACACCAAGCGCCGCTTTTTCCCCTCACAGGACCCCAAACAACCACGGGTGGAGTTGGGGGGGGTCAGAGCGGTGTCCGGGAGGAGCGGGGTGTGTGCGGGAGGGGCAGAGTGGGTGTGGGAGGAGCGGGATGGGTGCGGGAGGAGCGGGATAGGTGTGGGAGGAGAGGAGTGGGTGCGGGAGGAGAGGGATAGGTGTGGGAGGAGCAGAGTGGGTGCGGGAGGAGCAGGGTGGGTATGGGAGGAGTGGGATGGGTGCGGGAGGAGCAGGGTGGGTGAGGGAGGAGTGGGATGGGTGCGGGAGGAGCAGGGTGGGTGCGGGAAGAGCTGGATGGGTGCTGGGGGTGACCCCGACCCTGGAGCCGGCTCCGCCCCTCAGGTTCCCGGCCCCGCCCCCACCGCCCCTCAGGGGAGAAGGGGGCGGAGCCGCGCGCCGAGTCCCCGGATGGAAGCGGCGCGGCGCGAGGTGGCGTGACCCCTCCCTGCCCGGAAGTACCGGAGCGGCAGCGGGAGCGGGGCGGTACGGGAGCCGTGAGGGGCCGATCCCGGTGGCAGCGGTGTCGGGGCGCTGTGCAGAGATGCGGCTCCGCCACCGCCCGGCTTCGCCGTTTCCGCCTGCCGCCGGGCACCGGTGACCGCCACACCTTCCTTCCCTCGGCCCGGCAGTATGAGACCCACCGCGTCGCCCAGCCAGCGCCGCGCTCCGGTACGTACCGCCGCGGGGCTGTCGGTGTGTGTGTGAGGGGAGGAAAGGGAAGGCCTTGGCTGCGCTGCTCCCAACCACCGGGGATCCCCGGGACCCTTCTGCCCGAGGCCTGCGGGCCCGTCCCTTGGGGAGGCGGCGGGCGCGGTGCTGGCGGGAGGGCCGGGCCTGGCCAGAACCTCGGTTCTGGTGCTGGGAACCGGGCTTGGAGCGGCATCCCGGAGAGAGGAGTGTGGCTGGGGGTGTTCCCACCTTATGGAATCCATACCTTGGGCAGGAAGGGCTCTGCTATGGGCCGGTGCAGGCCCTGGGATGAGCCCTGCCCAACAGCTTCCCCTCCAGGGCTGCCCCGGGGACAGCTTGGTGGGAAGAAAAATAATAATAAAAATAAAAATATCTTGGAAGAGGAAAAAAAAAACAGGCGGAAAAAAACACAGCGGGGGCTTCGGGGCTCCTTTCTTTAGGTTGTTGTGGGCAAACTTCGGGGGAGGCTGTAGCAGCAGGTGAGCTGAGTCCCGGAGCTCCTTCTTGGTGTTGGGTTCATCCCTGCTGCCTGCACCATTTTAATCCCTCGGAGTTGCCCAATGGTGGTTTTATTCACCTGGTGATGTCAGCTGCTGAAATTCCCCTGGAGCCCGGGGAAATCAGCGTCGTGTTCAGGAGGTTTGGGAGCAGAAATAGTGGGGGAGGGCTGGGGAAAAAATTTGGGGAAGAATGGGGAAAATAAACCAAAGAAAACAGCGTGAGCACTGTGGGTGAATTAAGTATATTTCTTAAGTGCAATGCACTAAAACCAGCACTTCGTTTTAGAATGTAGCTTTGCTTTATGAAGATATTCTCAACTTTGACTGTAAAGTGGTGTTAAGAGTTACAAAAATAGGATTTGAACAAAAAGGATTGTTTCTAAGCTCCTGCCAGGAAGAGCAGTGTATGAGAGTCAAGCTGGGTCATTCCTTATTCTTATCAGTTCTGCAGAATGCATTATTTTGATAGATATCCCATATGGTTGAAGGAATTTGTGCCATGGTGGTGCTGAAGCTGAGCCATTTGTATGACTGCCAAGTTTAACTGTTCAAAAAAAAAAAAAAAAAAAGTCCTGTTCCTTTTTCTGCTTTTAGTAAAGACTTTGATTTCTGGAAATAAAAATCCCTTCCTGGAGGGACACTTAGCAGTCACTGTCACTTCTGAAAGGTTTTAACCTGTCTTCTCTATCTGGGCCTTCCAGGATGTGTGACTAGAACAAACAAAAATGTTTGTGAAGGATTTCCAGTGTGTCTGCTGCACAGTATTTCCCTCCCCTCCCTCTTAAGTAGATGTTTGCTCAGGAAAAGGAAAATAATTTTTAAACAATGTGCCCTCTGTATATATAAAGCTGCAAACAGGGCAGGCTTGGGTACATCACCAGAAACTACTACTAAATCTCTTCTGGAAACCTGAGATTTTAAATATCCAGAAATATCCTTGGTATTACATTGCCTTGAAACATCTTTCTGCCAAGCTTTCAACTTCAGTAGTTTGCAGTCTGCTTTTAAACTGTCAGTGAAAATAAAGAATTATATCCTGAACTTGGATAGGTGTTGTGAGCTACTTGTTGCTATTAAAAACTTGTGAATGCCATAGACAAATATAAAATGGAAAATCTTCCAAGTTTTTTTCTGGCCTAATTGCTGAATTCAGCTGTCAGTGCATACTGCTTGCAGCTCTTGGAGCTTCAGTTGAAATCATTTATTATTAAACTACTTTTTTTTCCTCTCCTTTTTTGCTACGAGTTTGGAGAAAGAATGAAACCAGTTGTAGTTAACAGCATAACTCAAAGTGGAAAAGAAATAGCTGAGGACAGCAATAGGTAGTGGGGTTAAGGCTTGCTCATAGATCTCACTGACTTTTTATTCATTCTGCCTTGGTTTTCTGTCTGCATTTGTTGTTTCCCCACTCTTTCATACACAGTTTCTTTGCATCTCTACCTCATCTGTTCACACTTTTCTCATGCCATTGTAGAAATGGTCAGAGTTAGATGTTGCCCTGTTGAATTTGTTTCCAGGTTTTGGGGTATTCTCAGAAGCAGGTTTCTGTGTATCTTGCATTACAAAACTACCCCATCCTGTTGGTTTTGTTTGATTGTTTTTTTGTTTTCCTGATCACAAGAAGTAGATATTTGTGGTATTTTTTTTTTGTGGCAGATTCCTATGCTCCTTCTAGGCATTTCTGTGTCTTTGTAGAAAGCTGTCTACATCATGCTGCCCCTTCTGCTTCCTCTGTATTTAGCAAAACATAATTAAGAGTAAGGAAATCTACATGAGATTGTTCTCAGCAGTAACCTGATACTTGTAATCATAAAATCCTGTGATACTCAAAATACTGTGCCCTGGCTCAAAACATTAACACTTTAAGAAGTATCAGTGTTGTTCCCTTCCCACTTTTTCCTTTCTTTTTTTTGGGTCTTTCTTCCCTACTTCTGTGAAACCACTTTGCCTTCTCCAGTGACATTTAGTGCTTCCTCAGCCATGTCCATCCCAGCTAATGTGCCACACAGTCAGCTCATGTAAGGGGCAGCAATCCAAGGCTCTGATGCTGGATTATTTTGTGTGAACTGCAGTTTCAGAAATTGCCCCGGTGCAGCTGGAGGGACACCCAGCTCTCCCCTGGCTCTGCAGAGGTCAGCAACCTGAAGAGGAAGGCAGAACATCTGAGTAAGCCAGAGAGGCTCTGTGTTTTCTCTCAACGCTGTGCATTTTTAGGACAAAACAGAAGCCTCTGGTTATCCAGTTCTTCCTCCATCACCTTAAGAGATGTCCTCTCTAGGAGGTTTTCATACTTTGCCTCTTGACTCCTTTTCCTCTCTGTAAAACGCATGCATATTCTCAAGAGGCTTCTTCCTCACTCTGATTTCTTGAGAAACTTTCCCATTCATGTGCTTATGGCACTTGGTTTCTGTTTCTCCTTGTGCCACCCATATCAAAAGGATTCCTCTTAGAACTGTCCCTTCAAATAGCAGTAGGTAATGGGTTTCTTCAGGGTGTCCTCATGCTAAAGGGAGAATTGTTGCAGCTCTGTGAGGGGTGAAGGTGTTTCCATTGCAGGAATTTCCAGGCTGTAGTAGTTGTTACTGAGTGAGGATAACCACTTGCCCATGTCCAGCGAGTTTCTGAAGTAGTCTGGATAATATGTTACAAAGTGTGTAATGTTTTGCATAAATGCTTCATTTTTTGGTATCGTTTTAGCTTTTCAGCTTGCCTGGTGAGGCAGAGTTTTGGCAGGAGTTCCTCTTCAGTACTGGAGTGACCTTAAGATCCCCTCAACTCTCCGATTCCATTTACTTCAATTTGATAGCTTTCCAACGTGATTTTTGGTAACTTAGTTAATGCTTTGTCAGCTAAAAAAGGCTTTTTGATGTTCTTTACAAAGAATTACTTTGCAAGCATGCATATGTCTGTCGATGTCGTTGTGGTCAGTGTTTGCATGTGGCATTTAGGAAATGGAGTGGAAAGTGAGATGCACTTTCAGCTGATTCAGAGCCTCGTTGGCATGGAATAATCTCACATGCACAAGTTTTCTGAATTAGATTATTTATCCTTGATGCTGCCTTGGATCTCCTGGAAGCCATTTAGCGTTTGATTTCTGTGAAAAATATTCCACTTGCCACTTTTTATTAGTTACTTGTCTTTTTTCTTTCTGTGGAAATCATAAAAAATAGGTGACATCATATGTAAATGCTATATTCAGAATTTGACAGTTGTTTTTTAATTTATAATAAAATAGTTACTTTTCCATGGTGTTTGTTCAGAGAGTAAAGATGGACTAAATGCTTTCAAAGTTGACTTCATGTAAAGTTGAATGCTTGGTGAAGGGGGAGAAGAATTTCTGTGTGGAGTTCTCGCTTCTATAAAAGAGGTTGTTCTATGTATTATTATTTTTTTATTTTTTAAGCATTAAAAATGTCTAAAGTGCTCTCTCTTGATTCCATTGCTAAATAGTGGGATTGAAGCTGGTGGGTTTTGTGAGCGCATGCAGGATGGTAATTTCCTACAAATGCGTCTGCAGATTAAATAATAATAAAAAGAAGTCTCAAACCCCTCAACTTTAGATTTCAGCTTAGCTGATAATCATAATATGAAGCTCTAGTTTGATTGTACTCTTGCTGTGGGATCTCTTTAGAATAGAGAGCTGCTCAGCCTTTAATTAGTGGCACTTTATCAGCTGAGTGGTGAAGTCTGTGCCACTTCCATCCACCTTTGTTCGCCTGACATTTGCTCCTTGCACTGTATTGTGACTCGACTCCTTAAGTAGTTCAAAGGTGAATGATCACTGGATGTGTAATTTAACCGGCTGCTTTATAGAAAGAAAAAGCAATTATATACCAGGAGAATGCAACAGAGTAGCTCTTGGCGTAGGCAGTGCTGCTGCTCCTGGAGTCAATGTCTCCAGCGGTTGGGAAACTTCCAAAGTTCATGGGGTGGGAACCTTTTATTGTTGTTCCTGCCTCTGTTGTGCAGTGTTGAGGATCACTGGGTGAACCTTGGGAGCCAAGCTTTCTCTCAGCCTCCTTCCTGCTTCTTCCTTTAATGTTCATCCCCTCCCAGGAGCTCACTTACCAGTCGGTCAAGTCACTTGCAAAAGCAGTTCATAAACAGGGTCATGAATGGAGATGAAGGGACTGAGGGAGAGTGACTTGGACTTGATTTCTTTCAAATGGCTTGTTTTCTTATGTGTTAAATGGTTGGGAAATTAATTAGACTTGGATGTCTCCAAAAGGTTTGGAGTTAGTTGCATCACCTGTTGCTTCCTGAACAACTGAAATTTCCTGTAGGTGCAGAACTCATTCTGGCCTGAGGAGTAAGTACCTGGTATAACTTTCCCCTTTGGTGCCACACTTTCTAGCTCTCTGTTCCATGTTGTCTTTTTCTTTGGAAAACTACTTTTCCCAAAAGTTGTAATTTTCCTGGCTTGCTTCCTATTCAGTTTCTAGCTGATGGGTCTGTTTTCTCCATCAGCATGGCCTGTAGCTGTGAGGTACAGCCATTTTCTGTACACAGAATTTCACTGAATAATCACTGGTTCAAGTTGAAATTAAAGAAAAATATATAATCTGTTTTTAATGTAGCAATCTAATAATTCAGATTAGTTCAGAAAGTTTTAAAAAATTCTTTAGAGGCAGTAATTGCTCTCTGTCTGCAGCATTTAACAGGATAGGGATTTAAATTCCTTAATTTACACATTACCTCAGCACCAATGCTGCACACTTGAGTGACAGTTTTCTTAAATTTCCAAACAGATGGATTCCTTGTAAACTTAGTTTAATTTCAGAGTTACTTGTTTGTTTGTATAAAAATTTTTGAAGATAAAGTCTGAACTGTTTTCTAATGATTTAGATAACAAATGCTTAGTAGAGCTTTCTCTTCAGGGAAGAAGCAATATGTAATGATAATATTGAACTTTAACTCCTTTTTATGAGCATCCTAGGTACCAGTGGTCACTAATGTTTAGATATCAAACTGAATAACTGTTTTTGTAAGGCAGCACAAAATACAGTAATTTCAACTAGTGGGTTGTGGATTTAATTATTTGCATACATCTGGATTTGTACTTACTTTCAGGTGTTCTTTTCATACATTTGGAAAGTTCTGCTTACTATTTGAGTTCATTTAAAGACTGAACTCAGAGTATTACAGTTCTGGTAAGATTATACTAGAAACCAAGCTGAAACCTTCTGCTTCTTTGGGTGATTTGTACACTGATGCACTCCACTGCTGGGCTGAATGTGAAAGTTGATGTGAGCTTACTCTTAGTAAGTCCTGCATTTGGTAAATGGTTGTTTCAGAGGAACAGGATGGATGAAATCTTGTTCCAGTGTTCTTTTGATCTCCCTGCAGAATATGCCAAGGCAGATTTTACTTGTTGTTTATGTATACTTCTTAAGATTAAAAATGGCTTCAAGAGAATGTTTCTTTTTCAGTGGGTGATATAGTTTGAGAAACTGAAACCTCTTGTGCTGAATAAGCTTGCATTTGTTCCAAGCTTTGCAAAATACAATGGGCAGGTGGTTGAACTGAGGGGGAAAAAAACCACAGCAGTGAAACCATCTGGAAGACTTGAATTAATACTATTATATCCCATGAGAGGTTTTTGATTAGGGGAGTTCCTGCCTTGCTTATGGCAAAAATTATCCATAATGTTCTCCTGAAGTGTTGTTTATCCTCTTGAAATAAGGAAAGTGTGCTGAAAAATTGTGTGCAGTAAACTTTGTCTGCAGAGTTAGATGCTCTGATTAGTGATAGTAGTAGGATTATCAAGCAAAATCAGCCTTTATTTTGTAGTGAATATTGTCTTCCAGGCCAGGCATCATTTTTAATAATTTAAATGGCAATTGTGTTTGAAAATGTATTGTCCTCTCCAACAACCTGAGGCTCTGCTCACTGAGTGGTAAGAGGAAAAAATAGATGGTAGTAGTGTGTTATATCTGGGTTACTGATGAGTAATAGTATCCAAGCTTTCCCAGGGATTTTCAGAGTCACTTGTAAAGATGGGCTCATTGCTTGGTGTTAGCCAAATTCTGAATTTCCTGATATTTAATAACTTTTTTGATGTGTTTTCTTTCTGGGTTGTTGTTTGTGGTTGGTTGGTTGGGTGTGGAGTTGGTTTGGGGTTTTTTTGGTGGTGTTTGTTTTGGGTTTTTCTGGGGTTTTTTGTTTGTTGGTTTCGTTTGGTTTTGGGGTTTTTTTGGCTCGTTTTTTTGTTTGTTTGTTTTGTTTTGTTTTTTGTGAAAGCACTTTTCTGTCACTGCCCAGCAGGCATGGTTCTGTGCTGTGTTAACCAGGTGGCCTCCTCAGGATGATGTCCTCTGAATGAACAGAAGCAAAAAGCAACCAGACTGGCATTGGCTTTTGTTCTGCTGTGTTTGACAGCACTGAAGAGGCAATCAAATCTATTTGCTGTAGCCAGTGGAGGACTTTGCAAGCCCAGCTGTGCTGAGACATGGGCAAAGGAGGGATGTTTGGGTTTATTGAGCATAGATGTCAGTGGGCAGTGGTTTATCAGGGAATAATTGCTGGTGGAACATGGAAAGGGTTGATGAAGTATGGAATACAAAGTTTGATAGAGCTTTGGTAACCCTGTTGAGTTTGTCAAACAGAAATCTGCTTAAGCCTGCCTGGATTAGCCAGACCACCCTGAAAGCCCAACACCAGCCTCTTTGCATTGTGTTTGCCTTGCTGTCAAACTTCAGTAAAACAATCAACCTGTAGGAGTAAAACTGATGGCTTGAGGGAAATCGTGCTGAGGAGGAGGGGGGGAAAAAGTGAACAAACCCCCTGTTCAACAAGGTGTTAGGTTTAGTTTTGAATATAGTCAGAAGCCTCAATTTAACCCTCTGAGTTTGCAGAGGTTTTGTCAAGTGAGCAGATGACGTTAACCTTTTGGAGAAAGACCTTTTGCAGGGTCTCTTGCTTTATGTGGAGTGAACTGCACCATCCTCCTGCTCCTTGTTCCTCTCACCCTGGGTTAGCAGGCTGAGGCTGCAGATCAGAGCAGGGAGTTCTGCAGTCTCAGCTGCTGGAGAAGCAGTGGGGCTTGGGGTTGCAGAGCAAGAAGTGGTTATTGCTGAGCAGTCTTCCTGTGAGGCATCAAATGGTTCAGTGGAATTTGAAAGCTATAGAATTTTTCTAATGCTTAAACTAGTTTTAAAGAAGTGAGGAAAAAATGTGAGGATTGCTTTTGGTCTCAGGACTTGTCATTTCTAATCTATAGTTGTAGAACTTAGAGCTGCTGAGTTTGCTCATCTTTTCTGTGTAGAGAGAGTAAAGATACTGAAATTTTCTTCTGTCTTGAGCAAGTTGGACTCCACCGTAAGTGAGAAAAGTTATTGGAAACTGCAAAGGTTTGGATTACTTCTATTGTGGAAAAATGGATCTTAAGCAGATTATTTTGTAATTATTCTTACATCCAAAAGTATAAGTCAACTAATATCTGGATGTTTTTGAAACAGCAGGTTAGGAGAAATTGCATACTTGTTTTTGAAATTCAAAAACCAGTCCCTATTGGACTGAAGTTGGGAGCTGCATATGGTGAGCCTGTTAGGTTCATAGAATCATAGAATAGGCTGGGTTGGAAGGGACCTCAGAGATCATCGAGTCCAACCCTTGAAACCCTTCCTTCCAACTTGAGATAGTCTATAACTTTTAGGATTTTCTTTTTACCTCTGAGGGTCTGAACTTGTTCAGCTGCAGTCCAAAGCTGAGATGCCAAGTTTTCCTTGCCTTGATGGCTTTTCTTAGGTCTTTGTATAACTCTGCTTAGTCAGGATGAAGCAGGAATCTCTAAAACAAGTGTGTGGAGCTCTACCTCTGGAGCTATTTGTCTTTTCCTGGGATGATGTCTCACCATTGTGGGTGACATTTAATACCCAGTCCATTGAAATTAGTTGAATTTCAAGATTCTTTGGGTGAAGTACGGAATGCAGCTTGATCCCCTGGTAGAACTCAGTTATTTCTTGGCTTCTAAGTATCTGTTATTTTTTTGCACTAAGGTGATAATGTTTTTTTGACTGTCTGGCAAGAGGTATAGAACAGACCTAATCCTCTCAATATTTCCGTGAAGGTGTCACAAATTTGTCCACTGTTTGCTATGATAGGTAACAAGGTGAAAAATAATCAGAAACCCTTCCTGATAACATCTCTGGCTGCTGAAAGAAGCTGTGGACTTTCCAGGTGATAAGAGTCTGCAGAGGTGAAAGCACTGGCCTCTAGAGAGGGTAGTTCAGTGCTTTTCACAAATCTTACAAGTTTAGAAAGAAAGGAGCAACCAAAATGACTGTGAATCTGCTGGGGAAAGATTTTTCTTTCTTTTATTTCTTCTTTTTTTATTTGTTACAATTAAACTTTCCTTTGTCTAATATAGGTATTTCTGTTGTATGTGCAAAAGCTAAAGATTAGTATTTTCAGTTTGGTGAACACTTGTATTATTTAGAAAAAAAAAAGTATTTAGGAAAAAGATGTCTTCATTTAATATACTTTCATGTGCCAGTGATTTGTTTGACTAAGAGCAATGGAGTGAAACTGAGGAGGCTTTGGCTGTATACCAGGAAAAAACCTCAATAGCAATAGATTATTTGAATAGAATAGTTTCCCAGAAGGAATTGTGGTGAAAATACCCATCTTTTGGGTCCCATAAAACTAGCCTGGGCAATGAAACTGAAATATGTTGTAAGAAATAATCTTGTATTTCTGCTCCAGGGGAATGCATGGATGACTCCTGTAGGAAATGGTCCAGGTTATCTAGTAAGGAGTGCAGTGGATTTCTGTATTCCAGAACAATAATGCAAAGCTAATGCAGAGGGGGTTTTATTAATAAGCTTGTGTAGTGTAAATAGACAGTCACAGTGCAAGCTCTGCTGGACACGAGGTTTTCCCTCAGCTGAGGTAAAGTTTATTTTTCAAAGACTTAAAATAAGAGAAAATTCAGAGGAAAACCTGAAAAAGACATTTGTTTGCCTTTACAGTTTTTACAGCTGATAGCATAATCCTTGCTAATTCTGAGCTGCTGATTTAAGTGTTATCAGGTGTAGCTACACCACTGTCCTGAAAAGCTGAGCCTTTCACACCTTTTGCCTTGCTGGAACCACCCTGGGGATCTGCTTTTAATTTCTGGACTCTTAGTTGCAGCTATTTTAAGATGTCTCTGACCCCAGCTGCCTTCCTTGTCTCTGCTGGAGTTTTCTGTCCCTGGAGCAGGGGTGACCAGGGATGTAGACATAGTTTCTCAGCTGTCATGGTCCAGTCCAGAGTAGTATTTTTTTTCTTACTGAGTGGAGGAGAAGGGTATGAATTGGCTGTGTGGCTGCTGAAGTGTGCATGTTTATCCTGGCTGGGCAGCAGCTTCCAGCAGAACTGAGGGATGGCAAGGGTGAGATCCCAAGCATCAAGAATGTAGGAGCAGCCAGAGCTTATGATTTAAGCCCCAGCACTGATTTAAGTTTGTGTGTACTTGGTTCCAGAGCAAACATATGCTCAAATAAGCATTTTTTAATACTGTGTTCAGGAAAAAAACCCGAAACTCACTGGTTTAGCTGTTACAGACCTCTCAGTTCTTCAGTGTCATTGGGTTTTTCCCATGCATAACCAACTGCTCTTCCCTTCTGCTTGCCCTGGAAAGGAAACATTTTGTGTGATAGAAGTACTACAAATAATATACAAGGTACTGTATCCTTAACTTGCAGGTTTCCTAACTTAGTGGGGTGGATAAATATAACTGCAGTTGCATCAGTGTTAGTAATATTGTTTGCTCAAATGTTGCAGTGATAGGTTGGGATCAAATTCAATAAATACTTAACACTCTTTAAATTTTCTGGGTGTATTTTGAGCCTGTTTTCAGAGAAGCAAATGATGATGCTAAACAAATTGGAAAACTGCCTAAGCTTAATAAATCCTCTCAAATGTCTTTTATTGTGTTGTATCTCATCCAGCAGAAAATGTAGTTTAATAGTTAGACATATAGGAAACGTGCAGCAATTCTTAATTCTTTTAAAAAGGTAATTATGAAGATATGCAAATCTTCCTAATTAAGAAATATCCCATCTTTTACAAAGTTCAGATTTTCTTTATTTACTAGCATACATTTTATGAATTTTTGTAAGCATGATCAGTTTACAAGATAAACTCTTAACCACAAAAAAAAAAAAGGTAGATTTCACTCTTCAACTGGATATTTTTTTTAAGTCTCTGAGATTTGGTGAAAAAGATAATGTCTTTTCTGGAACTTGAGCAGTGTTCAGTCCACAGGAGTTTCTGCTTATGCATCAGCATGACCCAGGTGCTGGGTGCCTGTTGCACAACTCCTTCTGTGACTTAAGAGAAAAGGAGAAAAGTCTTCCTTGGCCTTCATAGATGCTACCTGGCACTGTGGGAGTCAACTGGAACATGGGTTTAGATGGGATTTGCAAAATTAACTTCATCTTGGGTCTTAAAATGTCTTTGAACTCAATGATTTTGATCTTGTTTGTTTGCTTCCTCCATCTTTAGCTTCATAAATGTATTTTCTCTCACCCAAGAATTGATAAGATGGTGAACCTTAAAGCAATTAGGTATTTTCCCAAGAATTTGCCTCCTCTTGTAGTTTAAAAAACCAAAACTGATTCCTGGAGTAACAAATACTGATTGATAGTAATGTATGTAGTGCTTATATAATACTAGTGCAATACTTGGGTAATGCATTGTTCACTGAGCATTTAATGAAAAGAAATTAAATCTGTCTCTAGCTGGAGCATGTTTATTTTGAATGGGTTTTTGGAAGATGATTTTATTGAATGGAAGGCTTAATTCACTTCAGATTTTTTAAAAAATGAGTGTTGGCTGTACAACTGGACAAACTGTGTGTGGTTACTGAATTATGAATATACTAGGAATAAAAAGTTGGAGGAACAGGGTGTTATTTGCAAGTTAACCTCCAGAAGGTGATCTTTTATTTTAGCCAGTGACGAAATACCAGTATTTCCAAAAGAAACAAAAAAGTTAATTCATAACAGCTTTGCATTTCTTCGAATATTCAGGAAAAACTCTTACCATTCAAATGGAATATGTGAGATATGCTGGGGGGGGGAGTTGTTGGTATGGTCATTTCTTAGGCTTTCTTTAGAGCCTGTGAGACAGTCTTGGGCACTCAGTAAATGAGTCTTTTACATGAGCTGTTAAATGCCTGAAGTAGTTTGTTGACTGGAGCTGTTTGATGCTTCAGGCAGGACAAGCTCCATAGCCTCCTTTGGGGCACCCTGGACTTTGGGCCATGGTGGTTTGGAAGCAAACCATGCCATGGATGTTAAGTGTAGGGTTGTGACACAGTTTCTGGACAGGGCTGGAGAATAAGACCACACAGTGCCAGACTGGCTCATGTTCAGCTGTATCATGTGATGAGATGTTGGAAGTCCTATGATGGGCCAAAATATGGCCAACACTGGAGGGAAAGGCATTGATCCTGGAGTTTCAAGGACTGGAAAGAAGAGAGAGCAGAGAGAAGAGGTCAGGAGGAGCTGAGCATCTCTTTCACAACTCCCTTCTTGCTTTTGAGGGAACAGGACAAGGTCACTGATTTGCTTGGTGAACTGATCTGTTGGGTTAGGTTCTAGCAGGCTGGGTTTGACTTCTGGAGTGTGTTTTGATAACCTGCAGAAGGCAGTTTATCTATCCAGTCCTGCCAGTGCTTTGTTGACTGTAGTACCTCTCAGAAAAACAAAGATAAGATTGCTATGGTCACTGGTTAACATGCACACCTGCCTGGATGCATCTGTTACACTGATACTGCTCTGAAAGAACTTTTATGGTATAATTATTAGACTGAACTTCCACTCTTAGACTTGAGAGCTACCAAAAAATCACATTAACCCTTAAGGTAATTCTTCAAGTAGGTTTATGGAGTGTTTTTTGGAGTAGAAAAGTCCTCTTTGTGTGTCTGTATACATGATGGTACCTTCTTAATGAGCTGGTAATTTTTTTCAGTGAAAAAGCTGTTGAGATGATTCCAACAGATGTAAAATGTCTGGCTCCAAGAGACTGGGAATGTGTTCTTGTCTGACCCTAAGAGGTTGAAAAGTAACTATTTAGAATAATAGACAATTTAGAATTGTCTATTTAGAATAATGTTGACAAATATTCAGTTTCTGGGAAGGTAAGCAAGATAGCATTGTACTGGTATATGAAGTAGCTTTGAATCTTAAGACCTTTTGAAATGAAATAGCTGGTAAAGCTGTTGATGAAATTTAGTGTAAATATGTTTCATGGAGGATAGCCCATGTTTTCTTCATGCTCTGTGTGGAGATAATTAGAGATTATTAGAGATGATCAGCTTCAGATGGCTTAAACTTTAACACATTTTTTGAATAAGAAAGTACATTGGTTTATTCCTAAATAGAATGTGCTTTGAGAAATTACTTTTTTTCATGCTATCTCTACTTGCTCTCTGCTTTGTAAGTAGTACTCAGCTCTGTGAAGATCCTGATTTGACAGACTGGTCCATTTGGCAGTGATCAACAGGTGAAACCAACACCTGCTTTAACAGACCAGTGGAATTTATAAGCCCTTCATGTTTGGTGGCTGGGTATACAGGTTCAGTAAAATACCTTTGAGCTTTTCTTTCCTCTTTTGACATAAGACAGTGAGAGCAAACTCTCAGTCATCACCACCTCCTGCACCACATTCACTATGAGCTTATCACTTCATTTAAAAAACCCAAACACCAAAAATCCTTCACACACTTGAAAAATGCATTTCAAAATTTCCATTTTGGAAGGCAGGAACATCATCTGCCCTCATCCAAAACTTGTTTTCATGTTCCTTGTCATGGCCAGAGAGTTCTGCCTGGCAAACTGGCCACTCTAACTGGTTTGTTAAGCCATGTCCAGACAGGCACAGCATTGCCTGAAGAAAAACTCTTGGAGTTATTACCTGATAATTCCCTGTCACCTGGGATGCTTTGTTCCTGATAGGCTGCAGAGGAATAAATGCAGGTTCTAGCATGAAAATTGTCCCTCTAAGTTGTTTCATCCTGCAGATAACAAGCCTCTCTTCCTGCACTCCATTGATTTAATTCTGTGACTGGTTTTGTGAACTGCAGCTCCATCTGTTCCCAGCCATTTCATCTAATAAGCTGTGATGAGGGTTTGGTGCCTGGAAAACCTTTTTGTTGGAGCTGATGACTTGTGGCTAATCAATGATTCATGAACATGTTCTTCAAAATAGTGTTTAGTTTTTTCCCCAGGCAGAGCACAGGATGTAGAACAAAGGGTGAGTGTACAGGTTCATTTTTCTTCTCACCTTCAGTCAGCTCATGGGGGATGAACCTCTTTGCCCTGGTAACCCTCAAAAATCCAGTCTGTGGCCCCCTCAGTCTGGATGTCAGCCTGGGGACTGAGAAAATCCTGCCTTCCCCAAACACTTCTACACTTCAGGTTAGCACCTTTGAAGCTTGTGTTCTCTCTTGCCTTGGTAAATGTCTCCACATCCCCACCCAAATCCTGATTAATGGATTAAGTGGTGGGGCAGGTCAGCAGTACTGCTGAGTTGTTTCCCTGCTGTTCCCTGGCAGTTGTTCCTTGTGTCTTAACAGAACATCTGATGCTCTCTTTATTCCTTTTCCATTTTGCTGTTGGATGGCCTCTCACATTTGAAAAATTATTCATCCAGGCATACTAAAGAAAGGGCACTCCTCAGTGCTAGCTCACAGGGTGATATCAAGTATTTAAAGTTACTGCTCTCTGCCAGTTTTCTCAATCTAAAAAAAAAATTGATTGGCTTAATAAATATGTGCCAAAAGAAGTGAGATACAAATCTGTTCCTCGAGAGCTCAGGAAAATCAATTGTCTGGTACTAATGCTGCAATAGGAAACTTTACAAAAACCTGAAGCTATTCAGAAGGATCTGAGAAAATGTACTTATGTAAAATCATGAAAGGAATAGTAAAAGCTATGCAGCAGGTGGAAACAGCCTCTGAGGTAGAAATGCCCTGTGTAGACACGTAGACCACAGGCAGCAGACAGACCTGAAAATAACTGGAGTTAAGTTCTCAGTGAATCAAGCTGATTGAGTTATGAGACAGAGGGGGGCAAATAACTACTGGTAGCTGACATAGGGTCACTGGACACTTTCTAAATGGGATACCATACAGAAGTTATTTCCAGCCTTCTTCAATTTAGAAACCTCTTCAGAACAAACTTGGCTCAGTTCTGATGCTCTTCCATGGTTACTAGGAGCTGACTGGTAGAATGGACTGAAAGAATTGAGGAACAGATTAGAGCTGAGACAGTCTTCTGCATCTCATGCAAATGTCAGAATGAGGAGAATGGGCTGTATTTCTTCTTGGGTTTAGTGCTGGAGAATGAAGAAGAGCAAATAATCTCAATAAGGGTGAGGTAAGGTGCTCTGAAGCTTTCAGGATATGTTTCTATATCAAAACCATCTTGTATTTGGATAACAGGTTCAGGTGTTGCTATTGAATTGGATGTACTGTCAGATGCAATAGTAACATTACTAATATTTGCTTTATGAAATAAGGGTGTTCACATGTAATCTTCCCAGGAGTTTTACTCTGGATGGTTCTGTACAAAGAATCAAGAATATATAAACCTGTAAACAAGATCTATGTAAACACATTTCCTGCAATACATGCGATTCCAGCTTAAAAAAAAAGGGGGCAAGCAAGTTCTGCTCTCTTAAAATTAGAGTGGCAATTAGTTCTAGTCTTCATTTATGGAAAGTGCTAATTAAGTACTGAAGATTGCCATAAACACAAGTTTTATTTGGAAAGACAAGTCAGTTGAGAGGCAGCTGAATTTGTGGCTACACTTTAATGTCTCAGTGATCCATATCTTGAAGGAGAGCTATTCAATGATTTTTTTTTTTCATCTTGTCAGGGTAGATATCTTAGTAGGGATCTGATTATATAGCATTTGCTTCCTCCTCTAATAAATATTAAACAGAGAATTAGTTTTGTTTTCAAGGTTTATACATCGGTGATTCGGAATAATTCCAGTGTCAGCAGGCTTTGATGTGGAAGGGCTAATTGATAATGTGAGTGAGAACTGATACCAGGAGGGCAGGAGGGAAAGCATCCACTGAGGAATATGGCATTTTCCAGATAATTTTTCTCTGTAGGAGTAGTAAACTCCTTCACATTGGGTCTGAATTGCACATGGTCTTGCAGTGTCTTACTGATATTTGCATCCAGATTTCTTTCTGCATGTTGCCCATCCCTGAAGGAAGAGTTCCAACGTGATTAGTGATGTGCAATCCCATCTTTTGAGTAAGACAATTAATGCTGTTCTTTCACAAGTGAAAAGTCCTGTATGGTGAAGCACTCGTGTTGCAGAAAGTCATTAGTCCTGGTCGTGGTTTAGTGACAGAGGATGTGTTTAACAAAACTTTCTGTACCAAGAGAGGAGATGTTTTGTGGCAGAAACAATTGTGATTTTCATCTGGTTTGATCAGGGTTCATTTAGCTGCTTTTTAGCAACCTAATGGAGCTGTCTAAGTGAGAAGCTGTGCTTCTGGCAGGAACCTGTCTAAAGAGGTTGCCAACCCTACCTAAAGGAGAGCCAGCCCAGTAACCCAGAGCCCTGACAGCCTTGCCTGCCTTCATTAGCTGTGTACAGAGGCTTGTGCAAATAGGCTGCCTAATTACCTGTCTGGAGCTAGATGTGATTAATCTGGGCATGTGACTCAGTTTCTGATGGGCAGGAGAAATTGTAGTGCTCTCTTAGGTGATGATCCCTAACAACACTGCTTTATTTGCCATTAGAAAGTACCTCAGAGTTGGTGAGTTGACTGCTTTTCAGCTTTGGGATTTTGACAGGGGAACTAACACTTGGTTGTGGTTTCTTATCAAAATTAGTCAAATCTGTCAGTATTAAAGATACAAGAAAACAATTAAAGATGTGTGAAGAAAATACTCCTTTAAATGCAAGTTTAATTTCTTACCCTCTCTTGAGAAATCCCAGGATTCTGCTATTTTACTCCCAGGCAGCCAGGAGCTCTTTGTCCTGTATGGATTACAGTACCAAGAGCTGAATGCTCACAGGGCTCTTGTTAGTCCCCAGAACAAAGGAGAAGATCCTGCAGAACCTTTTAGCATGACTGGAGTGGTCAAGGTGGTAATTTGCAAAACTGATGTTGAAATAATGTCACTGATGTTATTATGGGATGCACAGGTGCTTTGTCAAACATTGCCTGAGAATTCAGCCTGCAGATTTTGGGTACAAGTGGCCATTAATGTGTGACACTTAGCTTGGCCAAATACCAAAGCCATCATCCTCTTTTCAAGTTTGATTTTCAGATGCATCATTTAGCAAACAATGATATAAAATGTGGAATTTTTTTTTTTTTTTTTACACTTAAAAAGCATGAACCAAACTTATGAATTACTCTTTTCAGGAGAATTACTGACGTTTGGGTTGCTATCTTGATACTATAAACCTGCAATAAGTGGCAATGTCAAGGGTTCCCACCCCACCTCCTCCTGGGGAGATGTCCTGTGGACCTGTGGCTGAAAGCTGGTGTTACACACAGGTAAATTACAATGGATTTATTTTCTAGTCATAATAATAATTTTTAAAAAAAACCAAACACCACCATAAACATACTGAGTTGTGCTGGCAGTCTAACTAGTTCTCATAGTTAATGCTTGATATGTATATTAAATTTCATTGACATTTTCTCCATCTTTTGTTCAGGTTAAAGTAGTAAAATTTTCCTACATGTGGACCATTAATAACTTCAGTTTTTGCCGAGAAGAAATGGGTGAAGTTTTAAAGAGTTCTACCTTTTCATCAGGGCCAAATGACAAAATGAAGTGGTAAGGTCTTTATTCCAGCAATTGTTTTGGGTTTCTTGTTTTGCTTTTGTTTTGTGTTTGTGTTTTGGTTTTGGCTTGGTTTTAGTTGTTTTATTTACTTGCAAAAGTTGCAAAATGAAATTGCAGATAAATATTAAACTTCAGACATTTCTTGAAGTTTTGCTACAAGTATGGTTTTATTCACATTTTCAGCTTTCAATAGTCATAAGGGAAATGTTTGTTTTGGTTGCATTTATCATTGTGTCTTAAAAATATTTCTGAATTTATTCTGTGTACCACTCAAAAATGTACAATTTCTGCACTTCTTCCAGGTGCCTGAGAGTGAATCCAAAGGGATTAGATGATGAAAGCAAAGACTACCTGTCACTGTATTTGCTTTTAGTCAGTTGTCCAAAAAGTGAAGTCAGAGCAAAATTCAAGTTTTCGCTGCTGAATGCTAAAAGAGAAGAAACAAAAGCAATGGGTAAGGGAATCTTAATGTGTTGCATGGGGGTGTGTAAGCACATCCCAAAGAAAAGCAGTATTGTAACTTTTTCAGTCGAGAACAGAATTTAACACTGAGATGAACTTTAAAGTATCTTTTTAAGTATCTTTGTAGAAACTTAATTACAAGTGTTTCTCATGTTTTGCACATTTCTGATCAGTGAGCTGTGTTAATTCTGTCCTGAGCAGTATAAATTACATCACATTGCTGTCTGCCATCACTCCAGATTCTTGATGCTTTGCTGTTCTTGCTTCCTGTTAGAAGGGGTGTATTTGCATTTTTCTAGCTACAGTGGAAGTGTGTGTTTCATTTCCATAGTTAATTAGGATAAATATGCATAGTTGTTTGGCTTTTTTTTTGAGACACTCCTTGACAATGTTTTGGTCTATTTCATCTGATTTACACTGTGATCAGTTTAAAAACATGAGCTATATGCCCAAGGAATTTAAATACTTTGAAATAATTGGTGATTTAATTTCCTTGATATGAAAACTGTATGGCTCTTACTTTCAAACTCAGAAGGACAGCCTTGACTGGAAATACTTTTAAGGAAAGCTGGAATTATTCTGAAAATGTGTAACTTAATGCTGGTCATCACTGAGTTTGTGCTGTAGCTGGTACTATATGTGAAGAAGCTCTCCCTTTTCCCTTCCAACTATACCAGAACTTGAGAGATCTTGCACATTTTGAATTTCTAAGGAAATCTATGTAGAGAAATCCATAATATGCATACCCATAGATCATGCTGCTTTCTCCTTATGGAGCTAGGCCCATTTATAATCTTTAATAAATCCACCAAATTGAATTCAAATATAAAAAGTTGATTACTGCACTTATTGGAAGAGAAGTAAATGAATGTTTCACTCTCTCCCCCACTTCCACTGATAGAGTTGGGTGCTTTGATTCCCTACAAGCCAGCTGGTTCTGGAGCACAGATGACCCAAGTTCTGCTTTTATCCATGTGGTGGCTCAGGGCTTGTGGCTTGAGAGAGTTTTCCAGTCCTGTAGTGGGTTGGAGCAAGTAGCCTCTGACCCTCTGCTGCAGCACACCAGTGGTGTCAGCTGTGCCCCCATCTCTCTGTGAGACCCAGGAGATCACAGCTCTGCAGCTGCTCACAAACCTCTGATTCCTTCCCATTTTTCCCCCATGCCACATACATGAGTTGAAAGATGGTTCAGAGAGCCACGTGGGTGTGCTGAATTCCCAGAAACTGTGTTTGAGCTTTCTCCATGGTGCTGTCATTAAGTGAGGGGCACGGAGTGTAGGATGGAAGGATTTTGAGAATCTGCAGATTGTGTGCCAAGTGGTGCTTTAAATGCCAAAAAAACCCCCAAGGTGCTAAAACCCAAAAATCCTCTGAGTAGGTGTGTCTGCAGTGGTAGTTAGCCTGTACTTGGCAGTACAAGAATTATAAACATCTTTTAATTTTGGAAAATTACCAGCAGAAATCTTATTTCTTTGACTTTCCAGCCATTTACCATCTGCTTCTGGAGATGCTCTGTTTTTATTTATACAGTATAATGATGCCTGACTGTAAATGTCCTTTGTAAACTGATAATTCATGTGTAGACTGCTGCTTCCATTGAAGAAGCTGTGTCTAAAATAGGTAACAATCTAACATTTTCACCTTAGAAGAAAAATACAATTACACTTCTATGCTTTTTTTTTTTTTGTCTACTTAAATTGCAACGAATCATTTATTTTCAAAAGGTTTAACACTGGTTCTTGATGTAAAAGCTACTAAATTAACTGTAGTGTAGAGAAATCACTTTTCAGATGTCTTTATTTTGGATGTTGTAAGAGAACACTGTATAATTAACAAATCTGATGGATTAAAAACTGTTATAGCTATGGCTAAAAGGTAAGTAAAAATTAAATCTCTTTTTGAGCAAATAAATAATTTGTTACTTGAAAGCTTTTATTTCTGTTTTGCTTTTTTTAATGCTTTCCTGTATCCTAAAAATAATTCCAGCCTGTGAAACAAGATTTTTCATTTCAGGAAGAAGTCAAACCAGATTGTTATGACAACTGCAGAAGTGTTGTCAGAATGCATTTGCACTGACAAATTCATTGTACTGGTATTTCCCTGTGAACAGTTTGTTTTGACACATTGGCGTTCTTAAACATTAACTGGAAAGCTCCTCTCTTGCTGCATGGTGCCTAAAGATAAAATCTAAGGAGATGATATGGTTTGAAATGCAAATTGTGCTCTACTAAGTTTTATCAAGCGTTTTATAAAATAACACTATTACAGCAATAAAAAGTTTTAAACACTTGTGGATTTCCTAAAAATGTGACGCACTTGAGGCAAATTCGATTCGGTTTTGGATTAACACTTAGCCTTACCATAGAAGTTTTAGGTGTCATTTTTTTGGTTGGTATTGTTATTTAAGTTGTTTTATTTATACATAACTGTTTTTTATCAGAAAGCCAAAGAGCCTATCGGTTTGTGCAAGGCAAGGACTGGGGTTTTAAGAAATTTATCCGAAGAGATTTTTTACTAGATGAAGCTAATGGTCTCCTACCAGATGACAAGCTTACATTATTTTGTGAGGTGGGTGTAGTTTAAGTTGTAAGCTTTTAAATAAAATGTTTTCTGCTCTAATAAACAGAGATTTATGTTAATTTTAACAGTAATAAGCTATCAAAGTTTTTCTCTTTACACATTGCTTTGCTTTGCCTGCATTCTGTTTTGGTTTTTGATACATTACTTGAAATATAAAGTATGTCTGAACTGATCACGTGTAAACTGTTGTCTTCTCTAGGAATCTGCCAGAATTACCTTAGAATTGTCTATAGTTATGCAAAATGACCTGATACATGCTGTCAGTAGAAGAAGTCATTTACTGATATCACTTTTGGTAAAGAAGTTTTATTTGGAATTACAGGGTCATTTTTCTTGGGATAAACAAAAAAATATCTCCATGCTTGTTTGCATTATGAAAAATATCAACTAATTTTTAATCTGTATTTCTTTAATAGCCTAATTGATGGCTTTAACCAATGAACAGATCTTCTAAATAAATTTAACACTTTATTTTTCTGCTAATTATTACAATTTATTTTCTGAACAAGTGTAAATATCCTGCAGAAGGACTGCTCAATACTGAGAATTAATATTGAGAGCTGTGGTATAACTCTAAGATCATTGTTTATTATGGGTCACTTTTATAATGTCAGTCATGCTGGTAACCTAAGTTGTCCCATTAAAACTTAGAAAAACACCCAATTTTAATAATGAAAACTAAAGAGTTGCAGTGTAAGTACAAGTGTATCTTAAATATACATTGGCCAGTTAACTTTGCTGCCATAAAGTGATTAGGGGCTTAGGAGGGTGATAGATGCTCTAAGTGCTAATAAGTTTGCTTTGATCTGTGTATTTACAGGAAATGTGCAAAATTGTTTTGGCAAGAGTACAATTTAATTGTCATTATGCTGTGTAGGAAGAATAATTGAAATGTGGCCCCCGAGACTGGATATTGCAGATATAGTGCATCTTATTTTCACTTAGACAAGTTAAATTAGCTGCATGATAAGTTTGTTATGAATACAATTATTTGGGTGATAAAATCAGATGTAACAAGTATTTTATGGTTCTGTAAAAATACCTTTGACTATTTTCTCATTTTAAGTTTTCTTGTTAATGAGTACTGGGATGTAAATGAGTAGCTTTTAACAGTAGTTGTGGTTTTGGAAATGGGTCACATATCTAATTTTGGATATGTTTAAAAAAACTAATGGAATAAATACTGAAAATTCCAGAGAAATACTGTCATTTAATTTGATGCTAATCTTTAAATATAACTGTTTCCTTACAAAACTTCTTGATGTTTTAATGTGAGTTGCTTTTGTGAAGTGTTTGATCTGCCCTGATTATAAATGCTGAAGGAAGTGAAACATTTAGTTGTGCACAGTGAGCATGTTAAAATAGCTTCTAGCTTGTTTCAGGCCAAGGCAAAAAACCTGGAAATCCCAATGTTTTTAAAATTAATGTATTCAGATGTGTTCCAGCTTTTCAGCTGCTATTAGAAATAAACAGGGGTTGTTTGAAGGACACATTTCTGTATAGGCAAGTCTGAAGCTTTTGTCTTTTTAAAACCTTCCTCTAAGTTCTAATTCCTGTGTTTGCCTCCCTGCTTGTTGTACCCTAGTGGGAGACTGGCTTTCAATTTTTTAAAACTATTTTGCACTTGGCTTGATCAAACTTACCAGATACAGCAGGTACTTGGTGAAAGTCACTGAGTACCAAGTGTGCTGCTTGGCTCTTCTCTTCCCATTCTTTTGCAGAAGGATTATTTGGTGGTCTTTGGCAGCCAAGATATATTCCTCTGTCTTGCTGAATGTTAAGATCTGTTGGATATGTTCTTGGCTTGGAAGCTCCAAAGGACTATTGGGTTAAATATTTAGGAAAGTTGCCACTGACAAGTGACTTGCTGATTCAATACAAGTTCATAATTTTATTTATCCCAGCAAACTGGTCTCTGTTTCATTCAGCTCTCATTTTCCATATAATCTGAGATAACTGAAATCTTACAAGTATTTGCATTTGCTGGGAGAACAGTAAATTCTTTGCAGGGATTTTTCCTGTGGAGTGCTTTCATCTCTTCTCTAGCTTCCACTGAGTGTTTGATCATCTTTACTTTTAGACCACCACAGATTCAAAACTAAAAAAATGATCCAACTTCAGTCAAAGTCCTCATTTATACATTTTTCTATACCCTTACACACAAGGGTGTGTAATGCAAGCAGGACCTGTGCCCCCACAGTATCTCTTCTGTGCAAAAGCTGCATGTTGGATGTTTTCTAAAGAAGTAAAGCAAATCAGACTTTGTGAAGTTACTTGGAAACCCCAGCTAGATTGCTGCTACTTTTAAAGACAGGTTGTTTGCTGTTAGGTTTAGTGTCTTCTCATCATTCTGCAGTTTAGAGAAGAAATATGTTTGTTCTTGACAAGTGATTTTTGTAAACCACTCTAAGGTGCCTTAAGTAAGTGTTTGGTATCGGGTGAAGAGAAAGTCATAAACTTTTAGCCTACTATGAGCTTTCAGTCGATGTATGGGATTGACTTGATTGGATTTCAGCTTGATGTGAATAAATTTTTAATACAGAGAATGCCCTTGATATTAAACGTACCAACTGGATAAGTGAGATATGAAACATCAGCTCCTTGCAAGTGGATCTGTAAAAGTTGTTCCAACCAACACAGGCCAGGCCATTTGGATGTAGACTTAAAGTTTTGCTTGAGTCACATCTTAAAAGGCTGGTGGGTTGTGTTGCACAACTAACAACATAAATTAGAAACCATTAGAAAACACTGGAAACTTGGAACATCAGACATCAGTTGAAATACACAAAGATTCTGTAGATGTGTTCCTGGGCACTGTCCTGCTAGCAAGGCGATGCTGTGTGGAGGGCTCTGATCATGAAGTTGAAGTTGAACAGCAGAAGTTTTACCTGTGACAGCCAGACTGGTTTTGCTATGCTAAAACTCAGGTTGTGTATGAAATCACTCTTTGTGTATGAAAAGTGGGAAGCAGAGTATGCAACACCTCTAGAGATGTCTCACTGTTGCACATGTGTAGCCTCACTGTGAAAGTGGAATTTTGCAGTGCTCTGGGGTGTTATTTTCCTTTTAAAAGGTGGAATAATATAAAGGCATTTCTTACAATCACAAGGGGGTATGGGATGAAACAGGGAATTAGGCAATGATTCAAATCCCTGAGCTGCAGCCTTAATTGGATCATCCTCCTCTTCTGATCTGGAGTTTGGCTTGCAGTGCTCTGACTTTCTGTGAAGCTTAGCTGTACTATTTTTGCTTTATGGCAGATTGATTCCAGATGCTGTGCCTCTGGAAATCAAACAAAGCACTGATCCTAACAATATCAGCATTTTCTCTTAATGTTTTCCTAATTTTCTGTATATGGGAGATGCAATGATTGAGATCTTGTAGTATAGCTCTCTGCTTCACAAAATTTTTAGTTTCAGGCATGTGCTCTTAGACAACAGAAATAAAACCACCTGAGCTCTTCTTTTTTCTTAACATACAGATTAAAATTACACAGTAAGTAAAGATATCTGGAAAAAAGCAAGTAAGAATGCTACTGTTCTGCTTACCATTTAAGTAAGACTTAATCACAGGGAATAATGGCATTATATTAACTTCAAATACACATTTCACAGTTATTCTAACCTTTTGTTTTCCCATTTTGTACAAAAATTGCATCCTGTGAGCATGTTTCATTTTTGAAGTTACTTGCCTACCACATTTTTACTTTATTGAAGTACCTTTTTTATAAATGGCTTTTAATCTTGTTTGAAAGACAATCACTTGTGACTCCTGCCTCAACTGGACACATTAAAATAGTGAAGGAGCAATGTTACGTGTGTTTAGTTTGCATTATAAAATTACAGGTTCAAGTATGGACTTACTGTAATTAAAATTAAGAATATCATACTATTAAAAATTTCTGTGGATTATTCTTACAAAGCTTTACTATGACCTTGTGATTCTGATCTGTTTAGTATTCCATATTGTATATATTTTTAATTGAAATGCGTGGATAGTAATGAATTGCTAATTTATCTCTAAAGTAGCATTAATATTTTTTAAATCCACTAGCATCCCAAGAGCCAGTGTCTGTCCTTGGCTTATTTAGTTTCACATCTCTGTCAGGTATCATGTGGCATTATGCTTTTTGTTTTGATTGATTAAATGCACAGTGTTAAGGTCTCTAAAGCTTTATTTATGTTGCTTAAACTTGTACAGCATTGGTTTATGGTTCTGGCCTAGTTTCAGAAATCACTGTTTTGTTTTGGTTTGGGGTTTTTGTTTTGTTTTTTTTTTGCTTTGCTTTGGAATTGCTAAAATTCTAGCAATGGGTACTGTAACTTTATTATTATTGTTGGCATTCAGTTATGAAGGAGTTGTCTTGCTGTGATTTTCTGTTAGGTAAGCGTGGTCCAAGACTCAGTAAATATATCAGGACAGTCTAACACAAACACTTTGAAGGTACCTGAATGTCGACTAGCAGAAGATTTAGGGAATCTCTGGGAAACAACAAGATTTACAGATTGCAGTTTTTATATAGGAGGACAAGAATTCAAAGCTCATAAATCTATCCTTGCAGGTACTTTCTACTTTTGTATTGCTATCATTTTGTAATTTAAATTGCTAAAAGTTTTCAATTTGATTATATTTGTTTAACATTAATTTCCTTGCTGCAGCACGATCTCCAGTTTTTAATGCAATGTTTGAACATGAAATGGAGGAAAGCAAAAAGGTAAGGCTTCCTGAAAAGCTTAAATATAAATATTTTACATTTTGAAAAAGGTAAAAATTGCTGAAAACTTGAAGTGTTGCAAATTGAGAAAGGTGAGTATTGCATGAAGGTGTGTGAGTGGAGGTGGTACAACTCCTGGACCCTTTCCCAGTGAGTTCTGCAAGAGTTTCTTTGTGTAAAAAGGGCAGATGGAGCCAACAGGGGAAAGTTCTAGAGGATTTGTTCCTTCAAGTACTCTTGTTTGCCCTAGATCACTCTGGTTGGTTTTTGTTTTGGTTTTTTTTGTTTGCTTTTTTGACATTAGCTACTGATGCAATTGCCCTAATAAGCTCTGTCCTTGTTGGCTTTAGTTTATACCCTCACCTAAGCTGATTTACCTGACCCAGATTTCACTATATTGTGTTAAAACATTGTATATGGTAGCCAGGACATGAAGAAACAGCAGGTAAAATATGACTTGAATTAATCCCTGAGGCAGTGAAGCAGTGTTCAGTTTTTGCAGGCACTTGACCTGTGTGTTTTGGATGGATGGCTGCTTAATTAGGAGCTGCTTCTGCTTTTATGCACTTGATACCTCCCACAGTGAGGAGTTGTTCCTTTCTTTCCTGAAGATGAATACCTAAAATGGGTTGGTTATAGGGAGAATCCATGAAAAAGCAAGGAGTTGGTCAGCTCACTAAATCAGTGTACTAGATTTAGTCTTAATAGGGTGCAAAGATCCTGCTTCTGTGAGCAAGTACATCAGATGAATGTGGTGCTCTGGTACAACTGAATTTTACAAACAAGGCATTTGTCTTCTCTCTGCTTCTCCAAATTGGAAACTTTTGCAAGTAGAATTAGAGCATTGGAAGCATTTCATTGGGATTTCTGGACTGAAAGAAACTCGGGCATGTCCCACCTGCAGTGATGGGCAGTGCCAGGGGCCTTTGCCTTCACTTTACCAGTAAAGCTCCAGTGCAGCCCCTCTCCTGAATACTGGGGGTGCGTAGGAGACCAGAACACTTGCATCTTGTGTGCTGATAGCCTGTGCTTTTTATACTCCATAATTTCCCATTCCATTAGTTGTTTAGAGGAGATACTATTAAAGCATGCAATACTTTGTGAGGAAAGCCTGCAGCTATGTGATGTCACATGCTTGTACTTTTGGGATTCTGAGAACAAAATGCAGTCTGTGTTGAATCAATTTTGAGTCAAGCCAAAACTGAGTCACTTCGTTCTGTTTGCTGCTCCAGCTTTGGATATTCCAAGCCACATCACTGTTGAGTTGGAAACTCAGCAGCACTTCTAAATATTACTGGAACTGTGGCTTGATTTTTATGTATAGTCTGTGTGATAAGAGTCCAAAGTTAAACGTTTCTGGAAAAAAGTTGCAATTGCTTTTTATTGCCAAGCTTTCTGATTACTTTCTGCTTAATACTCTTGAATGTTAACTTACTTTAATAAGGATTTTGTATGATGGATGGTAATAAAAAACTTCTAGCATGCATGCAGATGATATTTGATAAGTTCATTTTAAAGTTGTAACTAAATTCAGAGGCTTTTATGAATATTCTTCTTTACCAGAATCGTGTAGAAATAAATGATGTAGACCCTGAAGTTTTTAAAGAAATGATGAGATTCATTTACACAGGAAAAGCACCAAACCTTGAAAAAATGGCTGACAATTTGTTGGCAGCTGCAGATAAAGTAAGTAATTGACTTCTGAGTTCTCATGCTTGATGTTTGGGTTTTTTTGATTTTTATTTTTTTTAAATATGAGAAACAGATCTCATCAGAGATAGAAGATGGTAAAGAACAGACTTTCTTAGCAGTGGAAACTTAAGTCTGTCTTGCCCAGAGGGGTTGCAGACACTAATTATATTTACTATCCAATTGTTTGTGGCATTTGGAGACCATTAGTATGATTTGCAAAATTGGTCTTTAATAAAATGTATCCTAGATCTTTGTTTTCTTGAAGGGGATTTATACAAGTGTTTGAGTTAACTGTGCTCCCTACAGTACTGCTACTTCAGAACTTTAATCTTTTTTTTTCTTCCCTAAAAACTGAATAGTTCAAATGTTTCATCTCTTCTGTATTGGGATCTTGTCTACTGTATAAGTTGTTGCTCTGGGAAATACTTTTTCTGCTGTGATTTTTGAGAGGACTTCTAGCAGCACAGACATTCAGATGAGAATATTCCCTTTCACAACATAATTTACAGTTTTCTAACTTTTTAAAACCTTGACTCTATGCCTTCTTTTCTTTTCTTTACAACTTGAGTTGAAATTTTAGCTATCCACAGAGAACACACTCTTGTCATTCCATGAGGGGGCATAAGTATTTTAGAACCAGAAAATATTCAACTCATTATGTCTAATCTGACACACTCTCAGCTGAGAGTATGGCAATATATTAAACTACCTTTGCCATTTCCAAATGGGTTGTGCAATCATATCCTTAATATTTGTGGCTAAAACTGCCTGTTCTCATAGTGAACCCTAATTTAAGTCATGTAAGCTAAGTCATCCTGGGAGTTAGTTTCAATAAACCATTATAATTTTTTTTTTCTTCTGGCAATTTAATGTATTCTATTTTTTTCAAGATCTCTTGACCCTGGTACTGCCCTGGCTTAGACTTGCCACTCTTCTTTTCATCTCTCATTGCCAATATCTCATCTTCCAAAACTGATGATGTTTTGGCAAGTTTCAGTATACCCTACTGGGAAGGTGAAATGTTGTTATTTTTTGAATGCTGACTTTTATTTGGGACTTAATTGATAAATGTAGAGAATTATAAGATTGTCTGCCATAACAGGAAATAAAAATGGTGAGCTTGGAGGTTCCTGTACCTTTGTGTTGCAGTTAAAAACTGCTAGAAACTTTCAACTATTTCTTATGAATGGGAAATAATTGAAAAAGCTGTGTTCTGCATATAACCAAACTATTACACTGCTGTATTTCCTGGTAGGTACAGATTTGTTATAATTAATATTTCCAATAGAGGTATCCTGAGGAGTAGTAGAGTAATAAAATGAATAGGTCTAGAAACATAGATGTTAGCCCAATATTTTTGCTTTCCTGTAGTGGCACTTGTTTGTTGCACAGAACACTTGCTTATACAAATGAGTGAGTGGCAAATTGAATATATGCCACTTACACATCTAAAATTCTTCTCAGACTTGAAAACTATCTGAAAGGTGCTATAAACTAAATGGGCTGGGTAAGAAATCAGTAGACATGTATTACAGATGAATGAAACCTATTCATACTCAGTCATCCTTGAAAAAAGCAATAGTTTATTTGTGCAAAATATAATATGTAATTACATCAGTTTTCTGGTAGCTGTGTCAAAGGTATGGAAGAAATTAATTCAGAGATAGGGAGGGGGTAAAGTTGTAACAAGCTAGTTTCAAACAGGCTAATGAATTTTACTTTGGATGATTTCATGAAGTTATTGCATATAACATGCAATGACTGCATAAGTTATTGCCCTTTACTTTGAGATATAAAGGTGTCTAATGATGATTTTGATAAAAAGCATGTGTAATTTTCTTTTCCTCCTTTACGAAACTGTAAGAAAACTTCAAAATTAGTGATTTTTGTTGTTTTAATAAAATTTCTCCCAGTAAAGCCTTTGACATAACACTTGTCTCAAACCCAATGCACGTCTTGCCATTTGAGCCTGTCGAACTGTGACTGCCCAGTTGGGAAGTGGTTTGGTCTGAGCTTGGGAGGCAGCCGGCATTTTCACCACTGTCTTAAAAACTGTAGAGATAAGGGTAGAGAGAACAAGTTTGAAGAATGATTAGTGTAGTTTTTTCTTTTGTCAGTATGCACTGGAACGGCTGAAGGTGATGTGTGAGGAAGCACTCTGTAGTAACCTCTCGGTAGAAAATGTTGCTGACATTCTTATCCTCGCAGATTTGCACAGCGCTGAACAGTTAAAAGCACAAGCAATAGACTTTATTAACAGGCAAGTAATACCTTGAGACTCTAAATATATTTATAGTTCTGCTCCGTGTACCTTTTCAATATTAGCACAGTTCTCTCTTGCAGGTGCAGTGTTCTTAGACAACTTGGGTGTAAAGATGGAAAAAACTGGAATAGCAAGTAAGTTTCCCTGCCTCATGACCTTCTGTACAAACACTGCTAAATAGACTGCAGATCTTGAGAACTCTTGCTTCATTTCCACACTACTGAGGCCAGTCACTGACTGTAAGTAAAGTAGGATTCAGCAGGTGCTACCCCAGTTGTGGTTGTCACTTCCCCTTGAAGTGGTAAGGGAGAGTTAATTGCCCTCCAGTGTGAGGTCCTAACAACACCTGGTGGTCATCCCACTCCTTAGAGACATATCAGTGGTGTTGAGATGGTGGCAGAAGCCACCACAAAAGAAAGGAATTCATTCTTTTGACTGAGCAAACGGAGGGGTGGCAACCCCAGTGTGGTTTCAAGACTTACCAAGGTCAATCTGAACCTGCAGTGTTGCCTGAGCCTGCAGTATTTCCAAGGAAAGGAGAGCTGTTGCTCTTTTTTGCCTTTGGCAACATGTTTGTGCACCTTCCCACATGCCAGCACTAGCACTGTTGAGGCCACACAACTAGTCAGTCAGGTCCCCCTGATCTGGCTGACTCTGCAGGTGCTCATGCCTATACTGGAAGTAGGTTGAGAGTGTGTGGCTCAGACCATAGAACTGATTGCAACCTATGCTTAATGAGTCATGGAACAACAGCCAGCTAGCTTCAAAATAGCCAGGGACAGGCTGAAGCAGTAAAAGGGCAGCAGAGCACTTACTTCTTCTTGTCAGAATCCCCAAAGAGGTTAAAAGCTGTGTTGTACCAGTTACTTCAAAATTAATGTGCTTCTCCTTTTGAAAAAAAATTAATAGTCTTCACAGGGCTAATGATTGTGATGTGGAAAAGGAAGGGAGTGATAGAAGAGAAGAAGTAAAATGCCCATAGAAAAACTAACAATGATAAGTCAGCATACATAGCAGTGTAAGTTTGTGTTCATTCTCAAGAGATTTTGAATTTACTGAGCTGACTTCCCCCTCTTGGACTTACTGGAAAAATGTTGGTCATCTTTGCTGAAGCATCCACAATAAATCAGGGAAATTATGTGAGAAGGTCTGGCTTCATTTATTGACTCTGGGCATCAGGGAGTCTGAACTTTGGTATTGTTTCTCAAGGCTTTTTGGCCTTACTGACTTGCAGCACAAGATTAAAGGCTTGCATTAAGAAATCTGCAAGAAATTTTTTGAGAGCACGTGTAGGGTAGGAACAGCCACAGAGTGATTGTGAGAGGCTTTGGAAAATGCAGGGCAATGGGAACATGATTGATGCATAAACTGTTGGATCCACATAATAAATTTGTCTTGTGTCCATGTGTCATGCATCCCGACTGGTGTAATACTCTTAATGTGCAAAGTGAATTTTATGCTCTCAATTTGTATTATTTCAGAAAAAAAGTAAATATATGCATTGAGTAGTTGCATTGCTTTTGATCTCCTGGATGTCCATGTGATACATGCTGAAATCTGTTGCTTTTTGTATCTGTTAAAAATCAACAGAGGGCATTGAAACCCATTCTGAATGTAGTCCCTGAGCTTGTACTGAAGAGAGAATATTCCCAAGTATGTTCCAGTAGTACTCAAACTGTGAGCTTCCAGTGAAAGGTTCTGTAGTCAGGCAGCTAACCTGTCTTCATGGCTTTTTCTAAGCCTATGAACTGCATCATTTTGGCTGCAGTTTCAGCTGTTTCATCTTGTCATCCTTCTCTCTGCCCAGATTGAGCATGCCCTTCTAGGTAATGGGATTATCATGCTTTCCCTTGCTTTTCTTCTCTGTGCTAAACCTCTTCTTCCTCCAGTTTTCATCAATTTTTTTGTTTTTCCGGAGCCATTTTAAAGCAGTTAACATGGTGCCCAGTGCTGGATGCCATTTCCTAGCTGAGATCTTGCTGATACTGAGCAGAGCAGAATTAAGTACCCTTTGTCCTACATGTGATGTTATTAATACACCCAAATTTTAACATTTTGCCACTTCCCAATGGCATCCTTCCCACCATTCATCCAGGCCATTTTCTCATCATGCTCAGCTGCGCTTCCGCAGCTTCCTTCTGCCTTGCTCGCTCCTCTCCACTCTGTGCATTTGTGCCTTTTGGTTTGGGGAAAAAATTGTGTGACTCTTCTTAATACTTCTGTTTTCAGCCAAGCAACAGACATAATGGAAACAGCAGGCTGGAAGTCCATGATCCACTCCCACCCTCACTTAGTAGCAGAGGCCTTTCGCGCCCTGGCATCTGCACAGTGTCCACAGTTTGGCATTCCACGCAAACGGCTAAAACAGTCATGAAACCTTCCATGAACTTTAGAGAAATTGAATTGACTCTACTCCTCCATGTCCAGAGGTGTTTTCACAAACCATAACAAGAGTTTTTGTTACCCTTGTCCACAGAACAGAAGCTGAAAAAGCCTATTGTTTGCTTTTCAGATGGATAATTTATGGTTTAATCCTCAGCTTTAAATTAGACTGATTACTCTAATTCACTGAAAGGCCTTAAATTATCTTCAATGACTCTCTAGTCCATATAGTCTAATGTATCTTTTTTTTATTATTATTATTTTTTTAATGTGCCTTGTCTTTTTGACTAGGCTCTGCAGGATTGCACTAGCTCCATAATGCAGTAAAGTTGATAACTGAAGATTAATTTTTGAAAGGGATCTTCCATTATTTTCAGAAGAAAAAGAAAATTATTATAGTTTGGTCCTGTGCTAACTGGAAGGTTTTAACTAGCCTCTCATTAAAAGTGCTTGAACCAGAGGCACGTAAGGTACCCTAGACAAGTGCTAAATATAGAGAGAGCCTGTTTACCTTCAGCAAATGCCTACAGGCTATTTATGGCAATATACTGCTCTGAACATAATTTATTTTTCATTGTGGGGGCAAATATGCAATGGTTTGGCCCAAAAATGTATTTTCATTACGGTTTGTAATGCTTATTGTGTGTGTCAAAACTGTCCAAAAGGTAAAAAAGAAACACAAAATAAACCTCTTGCTTGTGTTTCTTTGTGGTCCATCAAGGAGAGGTTAAAAGAGTTCAATGTGAAAACAGAATAGGATTGTGTATGGAAAAACTATATCCCCCCTGGATGGTTACATAGGAAAGTAAAGGATGCATAGGATGACCAAATGTAAATTGAAGAAATGGGCCAAATAAGATTCCGAATATGCACTTTTGATGTGTAACTTTTGTATGTTGTGTGGTACATATATATTTTGCTTTTGATGAATTTAATGAGGTACAGGTAATTGTGGCTTAACTTTTTAGATACATTTGAAGATGCCCATAGCCACGTGGGATTTAGTTTTGTTAGAAAAGAAAGGCATGTCTTTTTGAGACTCAAGTGAAGGTGGCTGTTGCAAGCTTTCATATTTAAATAACAGAATATTTTCGCTATTTGAAAAAGGCATGGGAATGGTAAAATTTTGAAGGGATTTTTCCCATTTTGACATCTGTGCACAGCTTCCATTAACACCTCAGGAGGCTACGTACACACAGAGGAATATTTTCCTGAAATGTCAGATGGTGTTTGCAAGCAGAGGCTTGCTCAGTCTTGCATTTCAGTTATTGTACTAGCATTGTGGATGGTATTGAAATTCTGCATAATGTGAAAAGGATGAAACATTTGTAAACTGCTTGTCATGGGCCAGTTCTTTATTATATGAACCTTAGCTTTAATATCAACATCCTCAGTGTTTGATTGCTTTGTTTACAATTGGGAGGAAAAGTCTGCAGTAGTGCACACTCTAAATGGTTCCTGAGTTATTACCTTGAGTTTACTGTAATAGTGATAATATGCTGTAGTTCTTTTTTGGGGAAGACTTGGGTTCAGAAGTGGGGAATGGGAGGAGATCTCACCTAATTTATAAACATATTTGCATAAGGGTTTTAGTTTGCCTATTAAAAAAGTTATGCAGGGAGGAGAGAGGAGGAATTTCAGATTGTTTACTATCTCCAAATCTATCTCCATCCTCATTAAGATTCATCTGAATTGCATTGAATGAGATTTTTTAGAGGAAAGAGTATATAGTTTTCTACTTTGGCATCTAGTAAACCATTAGCAAAGGTAAATTGGAAAAAATGCCCAGTCCAATTTTCAACAATAAAATAACCTGTAAACATGCATTTTCTTCTTGCCTTTTAACTATATCTTTATGATGGAGAAAGTGTAAAATCAGAAACTTTAATAGTACATAAGGCATCAAATTATATATTTACAGAGATTTATCCTATTATCAATTTCTAAATATTTATCTAAAATAAGATCTCATGCATTCTTCACAATAAGACACAAAAGTAACTCTTCCCACCACAACAGTGATGATTTTGCTGCACTGGGGAATGCATTTGGAATATATATCCTCATATTCATCACTGGTAAATCTTGTGGCTCTAACATACAAAGTGACTTGAATATTTAATGCTGTAACTATTGTCCAGTTCAGCTTGTTCTAAAGTGACAACATACAGTAGTTAAATGGAAAGCTTGAGGACTTCTATGAAAACTCTTTTTTAAAAAGCTTAATAGCACACATTGTACCAAAAAAGTGCCAGACATTGTGCTATACCATTACCTACATTGTAGAGTGTCCACTTTTCAAGTCAGGCAGAATACACCATACATTACACTAACAGGAGAAAAACAAAGGTGATAATTGATCTGTTTAGATTTCATTTTATTTATTATGGATGTTTTCAAGTTTTGTCAACTCTTAAGAAGAAGGTAAAACAGTTGATGTATTCTCAAGTGAGTGCACCAATTATTGACTTCTTTTCTTAAATTAACTACATGCAGTGTTCTCACTGGAACAGGATAGCTGGTAATTGCAACCTTCTCCTTCAGATTCAGTTGCTTGTTTTTATTCCCCACATCTCAAGAGCTTCCCTTCAAAACCTCAGCTGTAAGTTCTAAGTGCAGCAGATACAAAACGAGCTGATAGAATGGGCAGGGTTTTTTTTTCAGGCTGAAATCTTAAGGGGTTGTTGTTTGTTTTTTTTCATAGTTTTATATAAAGATAAGGAATAAAATGTATGAAGGTGCCATGTTTTGGCTTGCCAACACTACTCCCTCAGAGATATGTGAACCACCACTTCCATGCTTTTCTGGGGAGAACCCTGCATGTGTCCTGTGTGTGTGTGAGTGTGTGTGTATGGCTGTGTGGTGTTTTTTGTCAAGAATGACTTTCTAAAAATAAGGACTCAATTTGCTGTTAAAATGCTAATATGTATTATATATATATATATAAACTTTTTTTTTTCCATTTGAACCTCTCCTAAGGAGATGCTTTGGGTGGAAGATGCTTCAATAAATAATCCTTATTTCCTAGTCCATTTACTGCATGCAGAAAAATGAACACATTGTGCCTTTTTTAGGAAACTGTTGTAATGAAGGGAAGATTTAACAGGATACAAGATCTTTGTAAAAGGTATTTTTAAAGGTGAAGGAGAATGCTATTTGATCCATGATCGAGGTGTTATAAATTGCCCATTTGAGTTCTGTTGCATGTTGATTCCTGCTTCCTAAATTCAGTTTCACAAAAGTAGAAACAACACAAACGTGGAATAAATATTACAGATGCAAGTCAAGTAATGGTATATTTTTGTGAAAATGTGAAAATATTTGCTGTTACAAGATAAATGTATGTCAAAATGTGATAATCATGGACACAAACTGTTTTATAAGTTACTCTGGTTCTGATGTCTTTCTAAACATTGAGTATTTAGTATAAAATTCACCTTTGCACAGAAGGTCAGTAGAAGGCTTACATGGAGATTATGTTCCTTTTAAATCCTCATGAAAAGGTTTCTCCTTTGGGAGAAGAAAATGATGTGCAGTATTTGAAACTGTGTTTCATAGAAGACAGTGAATTGCAGTCGTGAGGTATTGCTGCCTGAAATATTGTTGACTTTTACAGTTGGCTAAAATTCCTGTGCTTAACTGATTGATTTTTATTTTATTTTTTTTTCTGTAATTGACAAATGGAATGTTAACTGTCATCTTTGTCTGGTGTTGATAACATATTTAGTGCAGAGTTTAGCTCAGCTGGCAAGACACTGACTTTATCTCATAACTTGGCTTCTGCGTACAGTAAATGGACTACGTTTGTAAAGGGAATTCCCAATTTCCAGTGGTTTGCAAGGAACTTCACCATATTTGTAACCTGGTTTTTGAAGGCTTAAGATCAGCGAGTCCTGTTTTAGAAATTAAAGCAGTGAAATGACTTAGACCTGTTTTGGGGTGGAAATGATTAAGAGAATTTGGACGTGTAAACAGTTGTATCAAACCATCCAGCCTTTTTTTATCAGCTGATGTTAATGGTGAAATACTTTTTGTACCTTGTTGCTGAAAATATTTTTGCGTTTCAGCACATCAAGTTACAATAAAGTTGTTACTTATACAGAATGTGTCTCTCTGGCTTGTATTTGGTTTTTTGTTTTTATTTTACTTTGTTGTACTGTATAAGTTCACAGTGGCAACTTTTGCTTCTCTCCTTTCAGAGGGGTATTTTACCAGCTGCCGACCAGTCTTGTGTAAAATATAATGGTGTTTATTTGGAAACCTTTTTGGGGAGGATCATATTGCATCTTACTCTGATCTCTGTTAACTTGGTTATTTTTCCATTTTGGCCTTTTCAATTGACTGAGAGCTCTGAACAGCTTAGAACTCATTTGTCTGAGAAGTGGCTACCTCTGCACTGGCTGTGTCAGAACTGATACTCGGTGAGAAGAGTTGATCCTGTGGTAATGAAGATGGGCTTCATGGTTTCTGAAAGATCTGATGTCTTTTTTTTCTACCTACTGTTGAAACCAGTCTTACTTTTTTTTTTTTCCAAGGAGTATAGGCTTATAAGGACCACATACTACAGGAATCTTGCATTTGTTACTGGAGAAGTGGTATGTAAGAATAATCTCTATGGGGAGTTCATGGGGTTTGACATGTTTATAGGTTTTTGTAAAGATATGTAGGACTGTTACCTGCTGCTCTATCCATGTCTGTGGATGCAATAAACTCCAGAAAACAACAGTGTCAAGGTAGGTTACTCCACAGTTACTCAGCTTAAAGTTTCTCATAAGGTTTATGCCAACAATGACAGAACTTAACACCTCACAGGCAGCTTCAGAAACCTCCAAAGGAAACATGACTGGTTACCACTGTGAGTGGGAATCAGAATTATTTGTGCAAGCTCACAGTTTTGAACTAAGCTTCAACTTGCAGGTGAAGAATGTTGAACTTCAGTTTTTGTTTGTTTGGGGTTTCTTTTTGGTTGTTTGGTTTTTTAGAAGGATATATTTTCATGCTTAGTCCTTCTGAAGTAATTTTTTTTCTGGGCCATTTGTTTGCGTTGTCATCTTCCAAGATCTTTTCTTTGGATTATATTAACACTGATTAAAAAAGCACACATTTTCCTTCTGAAACAAATTCTGCAAGTCTGCTGTGTGGAAACTGGGCACATAAAGTTTTTCCTCCATTTAGTCAATGCTTTTGCTAAAACAAACAAATGTATTTTACACCAAAAATATTATTGGTAAGTTTTCCTTTAGCAGCTTTCTGAGAATTCTCATTTGAAGGCCCAGTGTATGTTCTTTCTCTTCCTTTAAAAGCTCCAATAATGAATCTCAGTTGGTAGGACAGTCTATTAGAGTCTGTTAGAGTAAAAAGTCTCTCTCACTGTACAGAGCTGCCAGCCCTGCCATATGCTGAAGCACAGCTTGGTGTCCTACTGAGCTTAAGCTGTCCCTGTTAATGCCTCTGGAAGGAAAGTATTTCAAAGTGCAGCCTAAGCAGTCACAGGTGAGAAGTTTTTATTAAAGTGTGTCTTTGTGTCACTTCTCAGAACTTAGAGTCTTTACTGGCTAATTCTGATAATTTTCATCTTAACTTCACCATGAAGAATTCTGATTTATTCTAGGACTCTTCCTAATTTACTGTTTTATTTAATAAAGAATTCAGTAAGTTTATATTCTTCCATATAGAATATAATCAACCTTTTAATATTTTTCTGGTTTCTGTTTTTGGTTCCTTATTAGTATGTAAGTTAGTATTGCCTAGTCCCCTACAAATTTTAGTTATATGTTAAGTATATCAATGGTCAGACTGTTTTTGTCATACACAAATAGCTTTGCACTTAACATTGTCTTAGGATGGTGATAGAGGAAATGCTCTTAATGTTAAAATTAATGTATTTTTGAACAGTGTCTGCAAACTTTGTGGTGATTTTCCACTAGAGGAACATGTTTTTATTGTCCTCTATTTTGAAGACTCTTCCTTTGTTCTCTCAGAGAAAGCAGGAGGAAATACAAGCAGAGAAGTGGAGTGAAGCATTTTGGATGTATGATACAAAGGACTTGTTTTTTCCACTACAAGCACTGCATCTAGGCAAAAAAACCCAACCCAGATTCAGCTGTGAGTGCTTTGGAATAAAGGTGGCATTCCAGTGGCTGTCAAACAAGTTATATTTTAAACAGTATATGAAATGGATGCTTTTTAGTGTAAAATTGAGTTTTATGTGAGTCAAGTATGAATAACAGAAATGAGTTTGTGATTCAAGACTTGGGAGGAAAAAAATAATTTTGTAGGGTTTGCTTGGCCTTGGCTTGTAAAGAAATTACCAAGAGTGTTCTGAGTTCTCAGTTAAAGGATTTTGAAGGAGCCTTAGAGCTGTAGCAATACACAGGGTTCATCCTATAAAGCAGAAAGTGGATTTGACTCCTTTGGAAAACATGACCTGACAGTAACATTTTTGTCTTCCATTCTTAGTAGAATATGGAGAATAACAATATTTCTGTGCAGGTACTGCCTTTCAATCAAGGGTATGTACATAATAAGTTTAAACCTGTCCTTTCCTAAACTTATGCATGTTTCATGTGTTGGCAGTGATAGTCATGGAGAAAACAAATTGCACCACATCAAGCTTTGCACTGCTGATGGGGATGGAGGTAGCTTGGGCTGCATTTTAAGCAGTTCTGCTTTTTGACTTCCCACGTTTCTCACTGCATAGCTGACTGAGCCATTTCAGTTAAGAAAGGTAAATTTTTGAAGGATATGCAAAAAAGACTAATGTGGTGACTTCTTAAATCATGAAAGCTTTGACTGCAGGTTAACCTGCTTTAGCTTTTTAATTGTCAGGCAAACTGTTAAATCTTTTCATTTTTAAGTTGGTAATTTTCTGTAAGCTTTAAAATTAATTTTGTCTGTAGCAGATTTGCTAACCCAGCTGGGTTAAGTTTATAAATCTTGACATTTTAAGACAAACCACTTTTTTTTTTTTTTGCCACTGATGAATGCAACTAAATGTCTGCCCACCATGGTAAGCAGAGGGTAAATCTTGCTGGGGGTGTTGCACCATCCCCCAGATGAAAATCTGTGATGCTTTCCCTAGAGCTCACACCATATGTTTTAAAAGAGGAGAAGAGGGAAGTATATTAATTTTTGCATCTTTTCCCTGTCAGCTCCTGCAGATGGGCTCTTCCTCTCAGACACACGTGGGAGTTCTTGCACTGCCAAGACTTCATTTCTCTGTGTTTTAGTATGCTGGATCCAAAGTCCATACCAGTATGAGTGACCTGGGGAGGGTGAGCCCAGGGCAACACACAGAGGGCCAGGAAATTTGTTTGCCTTTTTTTCTGCCCTTCTTGGAAGGGTTGACATGGGGAAGAGGCTGAGCTGCTGAAAGTGCAGCTGAAGTTAACCAGAGCAGCTTCTCAGCTGCCTCTTTGCTGTTACATTAAAGATATTCAAATGCTCTTGGCTGTTACCATGAGGATAAATAACACCAACAAACAGATGTGTATTTGTTGGTCTGGGCAAGGTGAATTCATGAGGGGTAGCTATGGAGCAGTGTGGGTATCTTTTTCAGTGTAGGTTTTTTCCCAAATGTCTTTTATTTTGGGTGTTTTTAGCACAGGTGAAGGCATCCTTATTTCTAGTATTTGAAGTACAAAATATCTAATGAACCTCTGAATGCTTCAGAGTGGAATTTCAGCAAGTTCAATTTCCCCAGATAAAAAGAAATGGAAAAAAGTTTTCTTTTTAACAATGAGTTTTAACAGAATGGGTTTCAGTCTCAGATATAGTTAATCTCAGAGCAAGCTATAAGAAGGGCTAACTAGTGTACTGATTGGGAAAATATGAAGATTTTTACCAGTAATGCTAGCATAGCAAACATCTACTTTTGACAAGCTGACAGACCAGAATTGAAACTTAATGAATCTTAATGCTTTCTGTCATGTTCTTCAATTTTCTCAAATTATTTCTCCAATTAATTCTGGTCTTTGTGAAGGAATGATGAATGATAATTAATACATTCTTCTAATTTGCATTATTTGCATAATTTGCTCCAGTGTTTCTAAAAAAATGTAGATTTGTGTTTGGGCTTGAGCTGGCTTTGTCTGTTTTGGGGGGACTTGGGATTTTTAAGATTTTTAGGTTTGTCTTTTCAGTTGAAGAAGGAGACTACAGTAGACATGTTGGATAGTTTCATATGGGCTTTTTTGTGTAGGAAGTCATTTGGGCATAACTCAGGATCTTTTCTGTAGAACAGTTTCTCCTCACCTACTCTGGATGGGTAGGGAATGTGGGGATGCAGAGCTATCAAGTCAGGAGGCTTGACTCATCCTTTGGAAAGCTTTGGAAAATGTTTAGATCTACAAGACTCACAACCAGGAAAATCCTGATGCAAGGCATCTGTCTTTGGAGGTTTGCTCATTTTTAGATTCTCTGTATGCCTCCTTCATGTGGTCATTCAGTTTTGTTCTACTTCAACCATGCACACATGGAGGGATTTATCCAAATATATCAGTGTATGAATTTTGTGTTTAAAATCAGTAGCATGAGGTTTTGAAAGCAGTTGGGGGTTTTCCTCTGAATAGGAGCTCAAACTTTCCATGCTGCTCTGAAGACATCTTGGACTCTTTAAAAAAAGAAGTATTGTTTCTTCTTGATTAGTTTTTCAGATATAAATGCTTATCCAGATGAAAAAAGTGAAATCAAACAAAAATTTTTTCACAGTACTACCAAAAAGAGCAGCAGAATAAAATGTGGAGAACATGGGGATAGAAAGCAAGGATTCGGGGAAAAAAAAATGTAGATGTGTTTTCTGCACATGCTTGTCCTCTTCCATGGAGCTGAAGATATCTGGCACTGGAAAAGGGTCAGAACAAAGGTGGTTTAGGGAGTGTGGTCCTTGACTCAGTATTAAAGGTATCAAACTGCAAGGAGGTGATGCTGGTATCAAAGCTAGGGGTGCACTTCCTGGGGCTGCCCTCTTATCAGAAGCTTCAACTCCAGCTCTCCCACCTGCTGATTCTTACTGAGATAAAGCATGGTTAGTGGAACTTGTAAAAGCTTTTGGGTGTATATATTTGTCTGGGTTCTGCTCATAACTGGGCCAGCACTCCTAAACTGGTGATATTTCTGTGGTGCTGACCCAGGTGAGTGACCACCAGGGCTGGCAGAGGGATAGGAATCAGTCTGGGTTCCTGCAAGGCTTGCAGAGTTTGTGTGTCTGAAATTAGCACCTCTTTGGGTAGGTATAAAAAAGCTACTTGTTTAGGCATACTTATCAAAGAAATGCTCCCAATTCAATTATTTATTTTTTTTTTTTAATCAACAAATATTTCATTCTAGTTGTCTTGCCCCTTTTGTTAAATCTGTGATGTTTACTGGGGCAGTGTGCCCTGGTTATATTCACCTCTGTGAATATTCTGTACTAATTTTAATCAAAAGTACTCAAGCAGAATATTGAAACTGTTTTTCTGGAAGAATTATCCTGAATAAAAGTTAGTCTGAATGTTAGCTCAGGAAGTGGTGAAATGGGGGTTCAACAACTGAAATACAGACAGGTGACTGCAGTTTTTCAGTCAAGTGAGATACTCTTGTCAGCTGGAGGTTAAAAGTGCAGTTATTTTATGATTTTGTGTTAAAAGGTAGAATGGTCTGGTTTGTTAGGGGTTTTTTTAAAGTATATAAGATCAACTGTTGAGGATATGCCATGTGGTATAAAACTAAGAGCATTCCTATGCTGGGCTCATTTTGTGTAATAAATAATCATCTCGACACCCTTGGCTGTAGTTGTTCTGTGAACAGTCACTGTGTTTATGTCAGTGCTGTCAGCAAATCTATTTTTTTTTCCTCATTGCTTGTTTGCACACTGCAAATTGAACATTTCTTCCTGGTTCCTTCAGATAAAAATGTGTAAAGAAAGGGGCTGTTGCCCTGAGACTGCCTTGAACAACAATCCTTTGTGTTTGAGCATGAATGAGAAAGATGAAAAGAAGTTTTTCTGGGCCTGAATGTTTTCCTTCTGTAAAAACAAACATGAAGACCAGGGCTGGCTCAGCAATGTTCAGTGCCAGTGCACTGCAGCAGGAATGAAGAGAAGCTCATTTAGCTGCTTGGAGAGCTCCCTATCCCAGAACCATCAGTAGTGCTGGCAAAGTTTTGTAATCTTTACTTGTTTCTTATAAAGCTAAACTTTTGAGTGTCAGAACTGGCTCTTATTCCAGTTTTTAAACATCTGTAAGGGAAACACCAGCTCCTCCAGAAGAAGAACTGCTCATCTCCTGATATCCTTGCATATGGTTTTCAGAGCTATTTTTCAGCAATTTTTTCTCTGTGGTTCTGTGGTCTTAAATACTGAAGTTGAGGGCCAAGGAGGGCATTTATGTTGCCCTCTCCAGCAACCAATAATAGGTTGTATTGGAGCCCTGATCACTCTTGTTATTTTCAGAGTATTCACCTCGTAGCTGGGCTTCAGCATCCTCAGTGTCACATCAGTACTTTTTTTCCACCAGTAGTACCACTTGGGCTTTTTCTAACCAGTTCTCTAAATGTCATGTAAATACATACTTGGAGTTTGCTGCTGAACATACTATTGGCTTCATTACAAGCTCCATACATTTAGGATTGATTTCCCTCAAGTGCACTTAATTCTGAGTGCATGTGCATGCACTTCCAGCAAAAATATCCACCAGGGTTTGTTAAGAGGTTAAGAGGTTGTTAACACTTTAAATCTTGTGTCTGAGCAGTCATAGGTGGGAGTGTCTTCAAGTCAAAAGACAGGGCAATTTGTGTGATGGTTTTTATATTTTATTTTGTGTCCTAAGGAATTCATCAAACAGTTGATAAGCAAGAGTGTGCATGGGTGATGGGTGCTTTTATTTCCAGTGGGTTTGAGCTGGAAGGACATAACACATCCTTTACATCACAAGCCAAATACTTTCCCATTTGTACTTTGCAATGTTGTTTTCCTTCTCTCCTGGATAACAGCTTCTAAGGCAGCAGAGAAAGAAAAGCAATACTAAGGAATAGATTCTGGCTGTGCTGTGTGTGCTGTGGTCAATAGCCTGCTTAAGAAATGTTTTTAAATGTTAGAGTGATTACTTGTTCTTTAATTTGTTGCAACATTCACATGCTACAGATGGATGTTACTGGCTTAAGAGTGGTCAAAAGTAACAAAGCTGTAGAATAGTGGTTAGATTTCCCTTCATTTGAAAAGAAGTAAAAAAGAACAATTTTTCTATAAACATTTCAAGTAGTATGTTTTTGAAAATGTAGACATGAGGAAAGTTCCAAAGTCCATCAGGTGAAGGGGGGAATCTGTTGGATAACAGTGAGGACCTGTCAGGTGTCTTAAAGTCTTGAAGCAGAGCATAAAGGTTCCCAGTGACAGCTGTTAGTACCAGTCTGTAACACTCATTAAAACTCTCTTGAACACTTCATTTAAATACCTGAAGTGTAGGAAAACAATGAGCTGAGAAATCTCACATTTTGGGGGTGGTGCCAACTTTTAAGATTCTGAAAATTGGTCAAATTTCCAATGAATCAACTGTGAATGTGTTGCAACAGGTTTGAAAGTCCAGTTGTGTATTTTGCTAACTGCAGTTCCTTGTTTTCAGAAAATCAGGTTAGATTAGGTGGGAACTAAGTGAGCTTATGGCTTCTTCCTGTTCCTGGAAATGGGCTTTGTGTTGTCTCAAGTTGAGAAAATCCCTGTCTTCAGCATGCTCAGGGTCTATCAGAGCACTTCATCTAACTGCTGGAATATCCAGTGATTTTTCAACTTCCCCCCAGTTATAGATTGTTAAGGTTGGAAAAGACTTGGAGGATCATCAAATCCATCTGTCAACCCAACACCACCAGGCTCACTAAGCTGTGTCCCTCAGCACCACATCTCCAAGTCTTTTAAATTCCTCCAGGAATGGTGATTCCATCACTTCCCTGGCTGCTTGTTCCAGTGTCTGACAACCCTTTTGGGGAGGAAAGTGTTAGTAATATTCAGACAACACTGTCAGGTGACTTTCTTCCTTGCATCTCTTCTTTGTGGTGGCCATTCCCTTTTTACCAGCTGTGTGTAGTATCTCCTGGCTGGGGAGCTCTGCTGTAAGGATGGAGAAAGAAAACTGCATTTTGCATTCTGGCTGCTATGAAGATCTCTCAAGAAATTTTGGTAGTTGGACCAAGTGATAAAATGACCATGGAGCATCTTTTCTCCTGTGTCTGCCTGGTCTTCTAAAGTCTCCCTGTCATCTGGAGTCATCTTGTATTCAGAGATCCTCTGAAGATCCACTTTTTCTGTAGAGACTTCTTTATGTTTATGGAGATTCATCTCGAAATTGTTAATTCCAGAGGTTTCAACTTGCTGATACAGGGCACTGCTGTTTGGTTTACTGAATCATCTCAGGGGGTTCAGAGAGGGAAAGGCAGACATACAGTTTGTTTCCTGAAAGTGTTTAGTAGAATATTACTCATATTACAAATATATGTTAGCCAAATCCACATGTGTATTTTGGGCTTCAATATTATGCTTTTGTATCCTGGAGTAAATGAAAATGTCACTCGTCATCTCCCTGTTTCATAGCCTCTAGAAGCCTCAGGGAAAGTGCCCATGTCTGGTGTTCCTTATGTCCCACCAATAAAACAACCCCCTAAAAAGAAATCTGTGCAGGCCATACAGCAAGATGTCAAATTAATTGCACTGAAATAATGAGTTAGCATCAAATACTAATTAAATATTGATGAAAATCATACTTTCAATTATCATCATTATGGTGCAATGTTTTATGTGGACATGAAATGCTGGGAATGTTGGCATATATCATTATTAGTCTTGTCATATAAAAATACTACAGTTATTTCTCTTGTCTGTATTGCAAATACACTAAAGGTCCGTGGTGGGGAGCTTTGATGTATAGTATATTGTTATGAACATTTTTTTTTGTTCACCTTTTTTCTTTCCCATTCCATTAAAATCCTGTGAAGCAATCAGCTTTAGGGGGAGGTATATACAGATTCTGCTGCTGCTAGCCCATGGCTAGCTGTGCTACTAGCCCATGACTACAACATGCTGAGATGAGTCTTGCTATGGTGTTTAGTGGGGTTTTTAACTTACTAGCTGAAGTCCTTTCAGTCCTTTTGGTTCCCAAGGAAGAAAGGGGCTGATTTCATCTGCTAAAAGCTTTCTGAGCATTTCTTCTGATTTATCTTCCTATCTGTCATCTTCTTCTCAAGGTTTTCTTTGCTTGGCTGGAGTGAGGTGGAGACAGAGCTTGGAGTAGGTACCCCAGCACAGATAGGCTACAGGAGCAGAGCTGGAAGGTTCAGCCTCAAGTTCCAAGAGGACAGGAGCTCAATGGCAGCAAAGCAGAGAGGAACCCAAAAGCCTGAGCCTTACAGCAGGAAATTGAGCTGCAGTAGAGAGGGAGGTAAGGTGGAAGCCATGAGACTCCTGTTTTCAGGAGAGTGGGATGGGCAAGAGCCCCTCTCCTCACATGTATTGGCACTGGGGAGAAGGCTTTTAGGCCCAAAAATTGAGGACAATTTTTTGAGGACTTCATTACTTGAAAGTAAAGGTCCAGGGCTGCATGTTGTTAGGACTTAATAGCTGAGTGGCTTAGAGGACTAATTAGATGACAGCAGTCCCAGGAATGGTCCTACCAGCATAGTGCTTTAGCTGCAGTTGCCTTTGGGGAAGATGGACAAACTTAACACAAAATCCAAAGGTCAGATATGTACAGGAGTGTGCAGTCTTGTTCCTTTTAAGTTCAAAGACAGAAAAATTACTTCTAAGACTTCCAAAGTATTCCTGGAAAACCTATCCTAGAATGTTTCTCTTTAAAAAGTAAGGGTTTCTTTTAATAAGTAGAAGGTATAAATTGAGGTGAAAATGAATTCTTTCTGGAGTCTGCATTGAAGGGAAAAAGTTGTACAGGACTGCTTGTAAGCTGGGCTGGAAAAGAGGTTTACTTGCCATATTTGAGAAAGGCAACATTACATTTGTACTAATTTAGAAAAAAACCAACCCAAAATGCCATTCTTTTGTGTCTCAGCCATAATTGGTGATCTTTGCAGCAGGTGAAGGTTAAGAATGCAAAGAGCAAAGCCTGCATGTGTGGCTGTGCCTTCATCTGCTGGATGGAAAAAAAGCCCAATCCTCAAGAGCTTGAATTCTCTGTCTCTTCTAAGACCACTGCAAGTTAAGAGTGGAGACAAGTGGGCAACATATAATTAGAAAGGAGGGTGCAGAACCTTTTTTTCTGCAGCCTTAATGCCATTGTCTAAATATAAACTGTTCCTAAAAGATAACTCTGATATTATTCACTGTGGATTATGTGAATCCAGCAAGAAGTATTTGAAAATTACCTGTGGTGAAGCATGGCAGAGCCAAAGGAGCACTTGAGCTGGAGAATAGATAATACCCAGTAGAGCAGAACTATGGTACCAGCTGCTGAGAGGGTAATTCAGTGCTCCTAATGATTTTCAACTTCACTCTAAAACTATCACTTTGGAAGTATCCCTCATCTAAAGTACAAAGTTTCCCCAGACCATCAGAACAGAATCTCTCCACATCGTGAGCATGTGAAATTAATGACTGAATATTATGCCGAGAGCCATTTAATTAAAAACACTTTCATTAATAATGCAGTTGGAGAGTGTGTGTGTGTTATGTAATTAAAGATAGTACATCAGTAAATGATACTATGCAAAACCAATTCAAAAAATTCAAATGAGTTGGTGTAACATAAGGAACTTAACTCAAGTGGGAATAAAAGTCAGCGTGAAATAAGCTCCGAGTTTTTCCTGGAAGCTGCAATTAATCTGCTTCTGGCAACACAATTCAATACTTGTATTTTAAACAGGGGGCTGTGCCCATTTTAAGGATGATTGGTGTGCTGAATCAAAATATATTTCTCCATTCCTTTTGCTAAATAAAATAAGCATCCCTTAATGCCTTGGCACTCCTAGGAGCTTGGCTGACCTAATGGACCAGAGTGCCCACACACACACTCTTCAGCTGTGGTTCCATCCTCACTGTGAGCACTCAGGTTGTGCTTGGCTGTGGCTCAATTTAGTATTTCTGGTGTATTTACTTTCAAAGCAGGAGAAGAAAGTGAGAGAGTAATTCCTGCAGGATGGAGCAGTCACCCTGTATGGCATGGACTCGAGGAAGCTTGGGTGAGCAGGCATTTGGTGTTCCCAGAGTATTTCAGGTAATCCAAATCTTCAGTGACTGAAGTCAGAAATGCTGCAGTTAAATATATCTGACATGAGAAGTGGATTGGAATTAAGTAGTCTTAAGTACTGTATAATAAATAGGCTTGCTTATCATCTTCAGTATGGCAACTTGAAATATTTATAATGCTTTGGTTTACCTGCTCAGAAATCTGTGTTAAATATTCTGCTCTGGGGTCCCAGGTTAGCTGTGAGCCTGTTCAGCATCACCAGCCATCCTGGCAGGTCCTTCAGATGCTCCTTAAGAGAAAAGGTGGTGGAAGACTCTAAGTGCTGTTGGCTTAGAGCAGACTGAAGGCTCCTCACTTATCAGTTGTCACACTAAGCTGAAGCATGCATGCTCAAGTTAAATCAGCTTGACACATTTTGCCAACTTGAACTGAAATTTGTTTTTTTTAAGAACAGAATAGAGGGAATTAAAGTGAATTTTTAGCCAAGTAACTGTAGCCCCCATTTCCTACCAGGAGACACCTTTGTCACTCTCTAGAAGAGCTTGGAGTGAGTTGAGTTTCTTTGTGGGCTTTTGAAATGTGGAGAGCAGGGTGTGTAATCTCAGCTACCCATCTAAAATCCTCATCATTGGGACATTTATCCCCTCTTGGCTCTCGTGGCTGCTCAGGTGTTTTATCACTTTCAAAATGAGGTTCGCATCCCTGCTTTGCTGTTCCCAGCTGGAATGAAGTGTGAGTTGGTTGAGCTTGCTGGGGGCCATCCCCTGCATTTGGGAGCTGGCAGCATCACTGCTGGCTCCAGGATCCCTGGAACAAAAGATCCTAACTCTGGTTTCTGGGAAGCAGCCTCAGCTGTAACAGCTGATACAAACCTGACCCATGCTATAAGATCTAAGCAAACACCCCACTAACTTTAGGTCCTTTTAATTTTTTTTTTCCTTTTCTAATGTCAGGGCTAATTCAAATAACTTCACAGGCTCGTATTTCACTATTCTCTTTCTTGCCAACTTGGAACCAATTATAATGTATCACCTCTCAGGAAGATCACCAGCTTATCTGGAGCTGTTAAGGTAAAGTAGGCAAAGCTTAATTGACTGCATAATGATGAAAGTGTCTGGGAAGAAGGGAAGAGAACAGGGAAATGGGATTTGCAGCTGAGATGGCTAAAATGTGGAGCTGCTAGGGGCAGATGTGCAGGGTGAAAGGTGAGATGCTGGTCTGGGATCAGGCAGGTAATAAAACTGGTTTATTTTCCAGCAGCAGTTCAAGTAAGAGGGGCAAGGTGAGAGGTGGGATGTCTGGGAGAGCATTTCAGAAGCAGCTTTTGCACGGTTGTTTCTCTGCTGTGACTCCTGCAGTCGGGCTGTGTCCTGGGGTGTCTGAGTGAAACTCTTGAGTCCTGCCTGCTGCCAGGGCAAGGAGAGCCCATGGTCTCACCCTCTGCCAGCTCTGGGCTTTGGCATCGCTCCTTACCAAGAGCCTCTTGGCTGAGCCAGAGAAAGGTTCATTGTCTCTGAATCCTCTGTGTCATTCAGCTTCCCATGCCTGGTTGAGGAGTTACAGATGTGTGTCTTGTAAGATGAAGAAAATGTATTTAAGGCCCTGAACTAGTGGATTGTTTTTCCCTCTTTTGACTTCAGCATAAAACCAGAAAGCTGTGCAAGAAATCCTGTCTGTCTGACCTGCTTGGCTCTTTCCTTATTTTTGAATAGGAAAGTGCTGCTATTTCTTTTGGAATCTTGTTGCAGATTCCTACCAGTCTTCATTTAGGTAGAATTTTTATTTTTCTTTCCTATCCCTGAGTAAACTGTTTTCCCTTGAACATAATTGCTTTTTAATTGGGCTGCAGCTGGTGCTGGATTTATGCTGAGTTGGAGATAGGAATACATCTTTGGAAAACAAATTTTTTTTTTGTGGGGTTTTGTGCTTTAAAAATTTAACCTGGATGACTGCAGTTTTTGCTTGGGAATTACCTCCAGCTGGAGACATGCTTCTGACTTGAGAACCCACAGGTATTTTGGGCTGGAGAGCTGTGTGTGGGTGTAGGTGGAAGCAGTCTGGGCAGGCAGTGCCAGCAGATGCTTCCCTACCCATCACTTCTGGTTGCAGAGCTGAAGAGGTTTTGCAGACCTGTGCTCTGTGACCTTCCAGGTGAGGTGTGGCTGGACTGATGTGGGATGTTTCAGGACAATTCAGCTCTTCTTCTGTAAAACCTCTCCCTTGGATCCTTCTTTTGTGGAGCTGATGCATTCCTTGCACGTGCTGTGAGCTGGGTTGGTGGCTTGGGGTTTAGCTCCAGAGACCTCAGTCCATCAGAAATGGGACATAAATTTGTGGGGTTTTATTTTCAACCCCTTTGAGGAGGTTGCACTGACTCCTAGGCTTTTCTCTAATCCAAACCAGGCAATATTGTACAATCACAGAATTGTTTTGGTTGGAATAGGCTTAAAATTGAGTCCAACCATTACCCCAGTACTGCCAAGCCCACCACTAAACTGGGTCCCTCAGCACCACATCTGCATGGCCTTTAAATCTCTCCAGGGATGGTGACCCCACCACTTCCCTGGGCCCAGCAGCCCTTTTGGTGAAGAAATTTCTCCTGCTGTCCAATCTAAACCTCCCCTGGCCCAACTTGAGGCCATTTCCTCTTATCCTATTGCTTGTTATATGGTAGAAGAGAGCAACCCCTCTTTGCTCCACTCTGTTTCTTAGTTTTAGGACAAAGAAGGGAGCTGCTTCTGGGGGATGGGTGTCAGAGGTGTGTTCATGGGAGATGGAAAGAGGAATGGCAAAGTCTGGGGTTTCAAATGAGACACCCTGCAGCTACCAACCTGCTTGATTGATGTGTATTTCCTTGAGCTGCTGAAGATGCCCAACTTGTTATTGCCTTTTCAGCTGTGCATATTTGAATAGAGACAGTGGTAATGATGAATCATTATTAGACTATAAATAAAACATTATCCAGATTATGCTGGTCAACAGAGCATAAAACAAATAGCAAATCTGAACGTCCTTGAATTACAATTAAAAAAAAATAAATAGATAAATAAATCAGCAGGGGATGCTGATTTGCACTGTACACCTTCACTTGGTTGCTATGAGAGTTTTCCCAGTTGCATCAGGGTTATTCAGGGGTTTGTTCTTCCAGCACTGCCTAGTAAATTCTTCCTAAAAAGAAAATGTTGGGACCTTGGGGAGCTCCCAGCAAGCAGTGCTTGGCTTCTTGGTTTGTTTTTTTTTTGTGTGTGTGTCTTGCAGTGTGGCTGCTTGATGGAACTGGCAGCAAGGGGAGCAGGCAGCCTCTGCTTGCCAGTGCTGCTGGGGTGGAGAGGCTGAGGAGCTGGTGGCAAGATCTGACCACCAGGCAGGGGGGTGAGGATGAAATTCTTGAAGGGGAAAGAAGGAAAAAAAATCTTCCCTCCCCTGTTCAAGTTGGAATGATTCAGAAAGGAAATCCTGGCTGCATGTGGCTCCTGCAGCACTGAAGGGAAGGGGCTGGTTGGCTTGCATGTAGCTCATGAACTGGCTTTTTATTATGATTATATATATGTATATTTATACACATATATATAAGACCACAAATGGGGGCAACCATAGGAAGTGGTTTTAGTAAGGAGTTTAAACACCTACTTGCATTGATATAAACCCATACACAACTGTTGAGATTTGGATTAAAATATAGTATGTCTGAAAACGTTCAGATGAAGTTGCTGCTTTCACGTCCTTATTGCCCACTTGGGACACTTTCTAAAAATGGTATTTAATCTTGCAATTTTAATTTCAACACCCTCTGAATCAGAGTAATGAGGAGCAATCACTGATATTTGAAAGTTGTTTTAAAAAAAGTTACCTGCTAGACAGGAAAATGTTTGGTTTTTAAAATATAACCTGTTCTGTGTGAAATTAAATCTAATTTAGTTCTGTATACATGGGCAGTGTGAAATGCAGCCTAATGAAGTCTGCCACTTCCTTTGGTGCATTGGGTTGCATTTTGCTTACCTTGCTAGGTGTAAATAATTTCTTCTTCACCTGATTTTGACTGCAATAAGATTGCAAGAGCTATTTTTGCAGCACCTTACTTCAAAATCAACCTGAAAAGAAAAAAAAAATTGCTTTTAAGCTATTTTTTGAAGTATTGTGATTGGAAAAAAGAATGTGAGGTGGGATGCTCTCAGGTGTGATGTTGTGGTACCAAGGCCCCAGCCCTCTCTCCCCTTCAGGGCTGGTCTTGTGCTGGGGCCTGGTGGGAGCAGAGCAGTGCAAAGCTGCTCCCATCATTCCAGCAGCAAAGTGTGGGGAAGCTGTGCATGGAGGGTTCATTTCTCCCTTGGAAAAACCTCAGACTCCTTTAAAGCCAACACCAAGTTTCCAAAGGCACCTCCTCCTGGGTGCTGTTGCTTGTGTCTTTCAACAAGCCTTACCTTTTGCTGATGTTTTGTGGTGGTGACCTCTTCTTGTTAGAGGTTCAGAGGCAGGAAAGCTCCTAGGGAGGTACTTTAGGAGTGAGAGGCTTTTCTCAGTGCTGTGCTGGAGGCCAGGCTGTGGGTGTGGGACAAGGTGACAGGGCAGGGGCTGGGTGACCCATCTCCTGCTCTTCTGGGCTCTGCTTTTCTGCTCCTCCCATGGCCCCAGTGCTGCTCCCAGTGTGGCATCATCCTGAAGAGCTGGAGAGCTAAGTCAAAAGCTGCCAGGTGGGTGTGCGTCTTCTTAGCATCCAAGCAGCTCAGGTGTTACACCTGTTAAAATACTTCTCCCTTGGTACAAAACAGCCTTTCTGTGTCAATCCCCTGTTGCCCCAAGCACTTGGGGTGTTTCCAGAGCAGTGTTGGTTTCCTCCAAGGCCCTGATGTGTCTTCCTGAGGTCTGGAAACCTCCAGCAGGGAGGTGATGTCTGTTTGGGAGGGAGGAGAGGAGAATCCAGCTCCTGTTTCCCTGAGGAATTCTGAGCAAGGGCTGAGCCATCAATGGGCTGTCCCTCTCCCAGTGCTCTCCTGCTTGGGAACATTTTCTAATTTAGGCAAATCCCATCACCTCAGGTGTATCTTCCACAGTCATTCAGCAGTTCATGGTTGTCTCTGCCAAAACACACACTTCATTTCTCAAAGATGGTGAAGCTCTGCCCAGATTATGGTGCAGCTCAGTGCAGCACAGGCTTAAACATCTCCTAGAAAAACATATTCCAGCTGGGAAAAAAAAAATATTCAGTGATGTGTCTTTACATGTACAACATCACAAATAAAATCATATATGCCACAAGCAAGTGCCAGATTTAGCAAACTCTCTTTATTTACATACAAATACACATATATTCTGTATATGTACAGATATTTAAGTGTATATACATCCATGGTTTCCACATACCCTACAATAAATCGCACGTAGGGTTTGCTTTTAATTGCCTACAGTGCTGAGTAAAAATACATGGCAATAAAATCATGGCTTACAGCTAAGTTACAAAAGCACTGACCACTCAACTTGAAGCAATAAATCCAAGCTTATATACAGGCAGAATGAGGACAGGCTATACAGAATACAAATAGACCATCTTGTGGGAATCAACAGTGATCAACAAACTGAAAAACATCACTTAGACCAGGAGAGACTCTGTATGAAATGAGGAAAACATTGAGATTCTTCATCAAACTAAACAACACTTTTTTACTAAAGAGAAAAACCAAATCAGCCAGTTACTGGTAGGAGATTTGTAACAGAATGGTTTGGTTGTGTGAGAGTTCACCAAGGAAATCAGGAGTGAGTTTCTGAGCTGTCACAGTTGTTTGCCTGGGTGCACATCACTTGAACTGAGTATTTTAATAGCACTACACTGAAGCTGTATGTAACTTCTTGAACCCTGCACTGAAGTTTGATTGGAGATGACAAAAGCACTTCCTCAGTCAGCTTCCTCCATGGTACCCGTGACACTGAACTGTCACAAAGAGATATGATGGCAAAGTGGCAGCAGCAGAATGAGGGGGCTGATGTTAGAAGCTGCATGGCTGGAGCAGGGGCAGCAACATCTGGATGCTCAAGCAAAACCACAGCTGGAGCCTCCCTTCCTGGCACTGTCTGGGGTGGAATGCTGCTGTCCTGAGCTAGGGGAAGGCCTGACTGAGGATTTCTGTATTGATGGCAGCAGTTGTTTGAAATCTGCTTTGTGAGGTGAAGATGCATATATGGTTTGGGTTAGTTGTTTTTTTCTTCTTCTTTTTATTTGTGTTTTGACTTGAAGGATGCCCTGCACTGCTAAGGAAGACATCTGGGTGACATTCAGTATAGAGCTTGTGTTATTCCTGCACTGTCCTTCTCCTGTAGTGTCTTTTCTTTGCTGCAACACAGTGCTAAGAGGGCTAGAGAGCAAGATAATAACTTCACTTAGGTTGAAGCCAGCCCCTGTTTCCCTTTTCAGACTTAAACAGATCATCTTTTTCCAAGGAATGTATATTCTTTACCATTGTAAAACTAGGGCTGGTGGACACTTAAACATTAGAGAAGAATCAGAACCAGCAGGGACCACAGAAGGAAGAAATGTACACCAAACCTGCACATCTGGTGGGTCTAAGAAATCAAAGCCCATCATTGTCTAATTACATCATTGCATATCCACGGGTAAGAAGTCTGAAGGAAGAATTACCCACTCTTCACATATACAACTGCTGCAGCTCATAGGAGTGCAGATTCCTTCCCCCCCTCCCCCTTTTTCTTTTTCCCTTTTTTTTTCCCCCTTTTTTTCCCTTTTTTTTTTAATTTTTTTGTTGTTGTTGTCATAGAAATAGGACTTTCTCATAATATTTGGACTTTGAGCCCTGCATGTGCAACATTCTTTGTGAAATTAGCAGGAGAGCTGTTTATTTGGATTGTGTAGGGAAGCAGCTGGGAGTGTGCTTCATCCGTGGTTCTTTATATTGTCATCCTCTAAAGTTCCCAGTGAGAAGCAGGATCCTGCTAAGTGCTGTCCAATTGAAGTAAAAGGCAACTCTGCCATTGAGACTGGTTCAAAAAAAAACCTGATTTTTGCAGATCAATGTTCAGCACAGACATCATTTTGTTTGCTTCTTGTCATGTGTCTGCCTGGGAGCTGTTCCCTTATTAACACCGGGAGAGCTAAAATGCAAGGGTCTGAAATGGAAATGGTGGTTACAGAAATAGTTGGATTATTTACGATAACAGCACAAACACAGCTACGGGTTTGAAAGACTTTTTTTAAACCTGATAGGAAAACATATTCTTCTCCAGAAGGTTAATGGAAATGATTTTTTTTTTTTTTTACAACTGATGCAGTTACCCAGGGTTGTATCAGCCAGAGGACAAGTACGGAGTCTCGCTATGGTAATTATAATCAGGACAGACCTTCTGCACCAGTTTGTAATCTACGCTGTAGAAAGCAATGTAAATGCAGATAACCTTAAATGGTTTGGAACACAACCAGGAGACATGGCTTTGAGTCTGCTCTTGGTAGCAGATCTTTGAAGGGTCAAAGTTGCACAAGGCAGTTTTTTTGGCGCGGTCTGTTTTTTCGTACTCGATGCGGCAGTTGAAGGACTTGGATTCCTTGGTCTCCAGTGTTGACTGTGGAGATGATTCAAACTCAACCACCTTGGAAGGGGGCACCAGGCTCACAGAAACATTTCCCAAGCCCGTGGAGTTATGTCGGAAATAAACACTGAAGGTCCCATTGCCGTGATCCACGATTTTCCCTGTGATCAGAAGATTCAGCTTTACAGTTTTGATGTTGGAGTGGAAGTCCCCCCATCCAAACATTTTCTTGAATTTCCCAGTTTTTACTATGGGTCTGCGTTTAGTTCGTGCAAGGGATTCCTGAACCTCCGTGATGTTGGACAACCAATCCCAAAAGTTTTCTATGCTGTCTGTGTAGGACACCTGCCCGTTTTTCAGTACTGGGGATGGCTTAACAAAGAGGCGCAAAGGGTTGAGGATCCTGGAGTGGACCACGTTGTCAACCAATGTCTCTGCAGCATCCTTGTCTTCCCAGTCTAGCACGTCTGTGGCTTGTACAACTTGATTGGCATCACAAAATACCTGTTTTGAAACAGCAGGGGAAAAAAAAAATCGTGAGAATAGAGCATGAAGGAAAAAAAAAATAATCAAGATAAAAAAGGAGCCATTCATATTTATTTTTAAACCAACAGGGTCTGAACCGTTCCAGTCAGGTGGGCTACTGTAATGAGCAGTGTCTGCTGCCTCATGAAAGCTCAAGGATTTTACTCAAAATTGCTTACAGAAGGTGCAAAAAGCTCAAGAGGAGTCACCCACAGGGTCAATTGGCTGCATCTCGGGACAGGTCAAGGGCTGTGACGTGAGAGTGAATGGACACCCTTTGCTCATAGGTTTGTTAGATAAAAGTATGCCTAAGGATGGCAGACAACCTGAACAGCAAAGTGGTACCTCAGCTGAAAGATGGAGTGAAATTAGAAACACAATTTTTTTTGGGGGGGGGAATGCTATGAACCCAGGGAAGTAGGAAGCTTCTGATGGCAGCAGGAGCAGACTCTTGTCTGTACCGGCAGAAATCCCGTGGTGATAACGCTGCTGGGGGAAGCTTCCTTTCCACTGGGATGGGAAGCTCCTGCTGAAGCAGTCTCATGTTTATGGATGGTTTTTCAGCCACTTTTAATCCTGCTCCCAAGCTCCAGATGAACTGGGTAATGCTGAGACCAGCTGTCCATCCCCTCTGCCAGGGAAATACCTCCCCCTACACATGGAACTGCCTCTGCTCAGGTGAAACAGGAACCGATACACACGCTCAGCCATCCTTCACCCCAAGACTGGCTTGAGCCACTTACAAGCATTAAAAAAGAGGCTTTGCTGCTGCATTTCCAGATTCCAGCTGGGACCAAGGGCCTGGCAGTGCTGAAATACCAAGAGCTTTGCTCTGTGTCTGCACAGCTGAATAACCTGCTATTTAAAGTACTAATTTAAGTGCACTCCAAAACGTGGGCGCCTCTAGTTGCATTGGTGGTAGCAGCTGATCCAGAGGGAATCACTATTGGAAATCTTAAGGAGAAGTACATATAAATGAAACTGCCTGCTTCACAGGAGCCTCTAACTTTGCTTGTGTTTGCACCCAGCTCTGGCAAGGGCACAGGAACACAAGGAGTTGTCCTCCTGGGCTATATTTCTTTTGTGATGTTTATTGAAATCCATGCAACAGCTCTTTGGATTTTCTCCCCTCTCCTTTTGTGAAGAGATCTGGAGGGCACTGAGTCATCTGTTACTGGTAATACTTCTTGTATGGCTCTTCAGGGGGCTCTCACTCCAAATGAGATAGCAGGCATTGCTTTCTGAACTGCTTGTTTGATATAAAAAGAAATATGTAGGAGTAAGGCTCGGGATGGCTGAGAGATGTTTGTTAATACCAAGTGGGCTTCTCGTGTCGCTGAGGTGTTAGGGCACAATTATTTCCAAACCATGATAGTGGGGTTGCAAGAGTTTTGTCATGCTAAACAATTACCAAGTGATGTGTACTCATAAGATAATGAAAATTCCCCAGAGCTGCAGTGACATGGACTGTTTCATGGGGCAAGGAAATAACTTCCATAGGGTGAGAACACAAAATCATTAATACATTGACTTACAAAGCTGTAATGTTCCTGTTTAAGGCCTAGGTAGCAACCATTAGCCACTGCTGGACGTTGTGATTTACACTTCAGGTAAGTGATTTTTTTTCCTATTAATTCATTTGAAATAGTTTGCAGACTGCAGGATTCTCCAATCTCATCCAAGCTTAATTCTTAACTTTGCTTTGTCCTCCTGCTGTCTTCCACTGATTTCATTATTGAAACGAGACTGCAGGAAAAAGGACTTTGCAGGCTCTGGGTAGGAAATCTGTTGTGTTTTGCAAATGTTTAGTAAAAGAGATCTAACAAAGAACCACCTGGTTCTGCTCAGTACAGGAGAAGGAACAAGGATGCATTGTTCAGGAATGGGAACAATATTTGTGCTTTTTTTAATGCAAAACCTTTGTGTGTGTGTGCATGCAGATTTTTTTTTTTATTTTTTTTTTTTATAAAGCTTTTGGCAAGACAAGGGAACTAAACTAACACATCATTTTCCTCTATGCATTGCAGAGGCCCTTCACTTGCTGACAGCTTTTTTGCTGGTGGCAGGGATGGGCTGATGCTCTTTGTTCAGCTGCTTACAGAGGTTGGTTTGCAATCTCCAGGAAATAAAAAATAAATTACCTGTATTAAAAGAATGCAGAACATGCTGGAAAAAATGATTTCCTCAGCACCTTCTCATTTCACTAGAATGCTTCTCTGTAGTAGAAAATGGTGCTAGTTGGGTGTTTCAAAAATAGTAGCTTGGGGAAGTTTGTGTATATATTTAAATCAATGGCTATTGCTGCAGTTCTCTGCTGTACCTGCATTCTCCCATTCCCTCTACTTCTAAAGAGAAGAAATCACCTCTTCTCTTTCTGTATCACAGAGGCTGTAAAATTTCACCCAGTTACCCCAAAATATCCATTAAACTGAAGATATTTCCCAGGAAGAGACATAATACTGGACCCATTGAGATGTCCAGAATCCACAAGGTGCTTTGCTGTTTTCTTTTGCTGCAGGAACAGCTCAAACCAAAACATGATGTGGTTTACATTTATCTAGTTTTAAACTTCAATCCATTGCTCCTTCTGTGTGCTGCTCTTGAAGGATTGTGACTGCTCTTCAAAATCTTTCTGTTCCATGAATAATCCTGTCCATGGTTGAATTAACATTCCCTGGGAATGATTTTTGAGAAGTGAGCCTGTGTTGGTGAGACACAGGTATTGGTAAATGCTGCATTTTCTCTTTATTTGCCCAAATAAATTTTAATTCTCCTGCTACTTGCTCCCATGCCTTTCTCTGTGGGCAAGGCACCGAGGACAGGCAGGTGCACTCATGCCTGAGCTCATCGTTCTGATGCTTTGGGAATTTTCTCCAGGTTATTCATAGTTCACCAGCAATCATTTCTATAGGGCTCACCCCTGCCAGGAATCATTTAAAAACTCTCACTAATTAGCTGGAATAAATAGATCTGCTGGGATCAACAGCTCTGAAGCACCATTCAGCTCCTCGCTGGTGCTGCCGTGAGTTTTTCATCCCCAAGAAGAGGTGGGAGGAGGGAAGTGGTACTCAGAAACCTCCTCCTGCCCCCAGTTTCACTCATTCTGAGAGGCTTCCAGTGGTCTCTACACCCTCTGCTACCTACACCCCTCCTGAGGCTGTATCTCAGGGGTGTACTTTGTGTCAGCAGCAGCACAGGGGACTTCTGAGGCTTCCTCCCGAGGAGCTGGGTGCTGCCAGGGGGATGCAACATCCATCAGGGGCTGCACAAAAACCTCAGCTTGAACTGGGGGCAAGAGGGGGAGAAGAGAAATAGCTCTGCTTTGTCTGTTTGAAAATTCAATGATTTCAACACATTTATCAAATTTTAAATAATTTATGCCTCGACAGGCCTTATCAATTTTGCAGAGCACAGGCATTAACTGGATACAATGATCTTATATTAGCTTTTTCAGCATCTTAGGCTGGAGCCCAGAAAGATTAATAAAAACTCAGCCCCTCATCAATTAAATGGAAAAACATAAAATTGTGTTCCATTATAGCCTTTTTCTTTTTTATTTTTTTCTCCAAGAAAATGATGATGGGTTCTCATAATTCATCACAACAAGCTGAGCTTGAACTTTACTGATTATTAAATACGTTTTTCCCAAAGGCAGAGGCTGAGCTGGGTTTTATGGGAGCAGATGTGCTTGCTGTCAGGAATGCTTCAAGGAATTCAGGAATTAAGCAACATCTTCTTTCAGCAAGGCTGTATGAGGGACTCATGTTTGTTCCATGTAGTCATGTAGTTAATTTTCATGATCTTAGAAGCCCATGTGCTTGTAAAATGGGTTAATTCATTTACCACTGCAGTTTTTGCTAGGAATGAAAGCTGTGAATTAACAACCTTTCCTACCACACAGGAAAATCCTTCAGGATGCCTCAATCTTCAGCTGCCCAAGAGCATGCTGAGGTTTTTGCTTGGAAATTGTCAACCTTCTTAAAATTCTGCTGGGAAGTGGTTGGATTTGCCTTGAGAAAACAAAATCAGACACATCAACCTGCCCCAAGAAACAGGGATTTGCTTTGCACTGAATCAAAAAAATCTGAAATCTGCACTGATTCCTCCACCTGACTTTAGCTCCCAGCTCCTTGGCCCCTGTGCCAACCTGAGTGCCACTACAGCAGCTGAAAGTGGAAATCAAGTCTGTGCTCTTTGTAACCTCCTGCCACTGGTTTGGAGCTTGTGGTTTGGGTTTTGGTTTTGTGTTTTTTTCTTCTCAGAAGGTGTTTTTTAAATTAGATAAGTATAGAGGAGTTGATACGAGGTACTTATTAGAGCTTGTTTTTCTCAAGTTAAAAAGCCTGTGTGAATACCTGAGGGCCTGAAGGCAGGGGGGTGGCTCATACTAGGAAAATAACAAGAGAGCTCCTCAGAAACACAACTGACTGCTCTGTTTCGTTTCAGTTGGGAAGACAGCACAAAAATGACTTGAAATGTTTGAGCTGAAGGGGCTGCTCAAACATAGCTGCACATTTGGCTGCTTGCTTTACTTTCTTCTCCTGGACTTAAAGAATCACGGAATCATTTTGGTTAGAAGTTACTTTTGAGGTCATTGAGTCCAACCATTTACCAAGTCTGGTGCTGAGCCATGTCCCTCAGCACCACATCTAAACCTCTTTTGAACACCTCCAGGGATGATGACTCCATCACTGCCCTGGGCAGCCTGGGCCAATGCCTGACAACCCTTTTGCTGAAGAAGTTTCTCCTAATATCCCATCTAGACCTTCCCTGGCACATCTGGGGCCATTTTCTCTCATCCTGACACTTGTTACTTAGGAGAAGAGACCTACCCTGGTGTCCTCTTTTCAAGTAGCACCTTTCATGGTGCATTTGATGAGGACCCTTTAGGTGCTGAGGACCACTCTCCCCTTCCTGCTGAGTGGCTGATGGGCCAGCAGCTCAGGAGGCTGCAGGTGGCTGATGGTGCTGCCCAGATCCTGGGGATGGTGAGTGTCAGCCTGGCAGCTCTGTCTGATCCACAAGGAGCCTAGAAGCCACCTGAATCCTCCAAGGACTGGGCAGGTGGGAAGGAATAGAGTGATCAGGGATGTACTTTTCTTAGAACCACAAAAAACAGAAGAAATGAGAAAAGACTGGAGGTGCAGAGGAAGAAGGCTTTTGTGTCCTGTGCAGCTCTGGAAGCAGTGCTTGCAGTTTCACAGAACCACAGAATATTTTATGTTGAAAGAGACCTCCAAGATCACCCAGTCCAACCTTTGACCAACACCATCATCTAACCACAAAACCAGCCTGGAAAAGAGAGGTGCAAGCAGCACACCAGCAAAAGTGGGTGTTAGTAAATTACTGCAGGTCCTGCCCATTTTTCTGGATCAGTTGAGCAGCCCCAGTTGTGTTACACATTTGTCAAATGCTGGGAACTGATTATTTGCCCACCTAAATGAAGAGACCACAGAAGATGCCACCACCATTTGCCCATGCTCATGGAGATGGGGGGATGTGACTATTCAGAAGCTGAGCCTTGTAAGCAGGGATGTCCTTGCTCTCCAGGCACCCAGAATGCTTCTACCACCCCTCACTTGCTGAAATGTAAATTAATAAATACCAGGCAGTTGTTGTGAGTGGCTTTCTCTCTCCTCTCTTGGCCATGGCAGACTGGTGCAAAGATAAAATTCATCTGGGAATTCAGAGTGCATTTGCTTGATTTCTGTCTCATTTTAAAATGGATCCTAAAGAGGGACTATGGGATTCATGGTGCCAGCTTCAGCAAAGATATCCTTTATGGGGGGGAAGTGCAGAGCAGAAAGTGGATTTTCAGAAGATTGGTGGGTTTTCAATGGTCTCAGGACAGAGACAGAGTGCCCAGACTTCTCAGAGTCCTCCAGTCGTGCAGAGGGCTTATACTTTGGAAAATTTTAAAGACTCATGCAGCTATTGCTACCTCTTTACCTGGTGAAAGTTGGACAGAAATCTCCTGTTCAGTAGCTGATGTAATTGGATTGCTTTAACAATTTTGTCCTGTCTCTCGTAGTTAAACTAAAATGACAAGCTGCTTAAGCAGAATAAAAAAGCTTTTGTGATCGACCCTTGTAGCCCATTACATTTTCTGCTTGTAAATGAATCTTACTAAAAAAAAAAAAAAGTCCCCCCCCCCAGTGGGATCCCTCTTGAGAGAAGGGAAGCCATCATCCCTGGAGCACCTCCTGCTACCAGCAATGGGTGATGGGGCTCCCTCCACAGTCACTGCTCCTCAGCATGACTGGGAAAGCCTCAGAAGTAGTGGCAGAAAGAAAATGAGGAGTGGCAGAATAAAACCATCTATTAATACATTAATTGTGAATATTAGCACCATCTGACATAGCATTGCCTGAGAGCCAACCAATCCTGCTGCACATTTAAACACCTGAAAGAGATGGCAGCAAGGGTGAGCCCGAAGCTTTCCCTCACTTCCAGCCTTTTAGCTTTCAGGAGTTTCAAGCTGTCACAGAAGGTGAGGCAGAAAAGAAATAAATTGGAACCATGAAAGGCAATGTGCAACTCAGCACTCTTTTTCCCTCCTGTAAAGTGTTGGGTTCCTCTCCTGCTCTGGCAGCAGGCATGTGGGAAGCTAATGAAGGGTGGTTCATGGCACAGAGCTGAAAGTTTTCCTCCCAAGATCTGAGAGAGAAAGAGCTCTACCTGCATCTGTAGAGACCTAAAGGCTAGGGAAGGTAACAGCTAGAAGTCTTTGCTTTAATGAGAATATGAGATGATAGCATTCAGATAACCCACAGACAAAAATATGACTCTGAAATAAGGGGTATGCTGGGAGAAGTTCCTGTTCAGCTACAATTTCATTGCATGTTTTTAAGCAAAACAGACACTTTGGACTCAGCATTACATTTTACAGAATGACTACTTTGAAATTCTCCAGTGTTTGTGAGAAAAAAATGGACTTTTACTAAAACAGCACCTCAGTAAAGAAATGAAATTGTGAGGAAGAAAAAGCAGAGGAAAAGAGTGAAAATTAAAACCAAAGCCTGCAAGGATTTCCTTTTCCAAAAATGCATTTGGAAAGTATGGATCATTTTTCCCACCACCCTGTGGAGTAGATTTAGCTTCCTTCCAGCCACAATTTGGCAAATTGCTTTGAGCACAGCTTTTAAATGATACTCACACATTCTCTTGATCTACCTTTTTGGTGAAAGAAAACTTTTTCCGATAAATACTTCTTGCAAAACAAAAATGTGCACAAATTCTGCTCTTAAAGACTTCACCTCTCTTGTCCTTGTGGTTTGCTGCTTTGTTTGTTTGTTTCTTTTTCTTCCTTAAGTGGTTATCTTATTTGTATGTTTATAGAGGAATATCTCTTCTACTTTTGCCTAATATCACTAAGTAGTTTTTTCTTTACTACAGATGAGGAGGATCCAGTTTCTCTCGAAGGGTGAAGTCACACAAATATAAACCATTCTGTGAATGGGCTGAAAAAGTTTTATACAAAAAGATCTAATTCACTTACAATATAGAAAATTTCCACTTTATATACATATATATTTGTTCTTAGTAATATGTAAAAAATATTAAACATTCAAGAATAATGCCTGCTTCATCATAGGACAAATGAAATGCTGTTGTAGCTGGGTCAGTGATCCCCCTGGTTGTCTACAGTGTCTTGGATTATGTTAGGGCTTGACTGTCCTTCAGCAAATAAAATGAAAAGGTCGCTGAGTTTATAACATACAAGTGGAATAATCTAAGGTGGGACTTCTGAAGGACCAAAAGCTGAAACTCTGACTGTGACATTGTTTCTGCTCTCTCCATAACCCTCTCCTTGTGCCTGGCACGACCCTGCTAGTGCAAAGTGGATCACTCAGCCCTGGTGAGGCCACACCTTGAGTACTGTGTCCAGTTCTGGGCCCCTCAGTTCAGGAAGGAGATTGAGGTCCTGGAGCAGGTCCAAAGGAGGCAACCAAGCTGGTGAAGGGACTTGAGCACAGACCCTATGAGGAGAGGCTGAGGGAGCTGGGGGTGTTCAGCCTAAAGAAGAGGCAGCTCAGGGGAGACCTCATCACTCTCTACAACTCCCTGAAAGGAGGTTGGAGCCAGGGGGGGTTGGGCTCTTTTCCTAGGCAACTCTCAGCAAGACAAGAGGGCACGGTCTTAAGTTGTGCCAGGGGAAGTTTAGGTTGGATATTAGAAAGAATTTCTTTACGGAGAGGGTGACCAGACATTGGAATGGGCTGCCCAGGGAGGTAGTGGATTCTCCATCCCTGGAGATACTTAAAGAGACTGGATGTGGCACTCAGTGCCATGGGCTGGGAACCGCAACGGTGGTTCAAGGGTTGGACTTGATGATCTCTGAGGTCCCTTCCAACCCAGCCAATTCTATGATTCTATGATTCTATGAGGTACTTGTCCATCTTCCAGAAATCACAATTCCTGCTATGATGACCTATAAAAAAGGAACAGATTTTTCAGGTTCTTTTTGAGTCACTGTGGATATTCATTTCAAATCCAGCCTGTGCTCTCCCAGTCTGTTTTGCACTGAGCTTCACTGGTGCTACAGACACCTGTAATGTCTTACAGGACTCAGGCTTCTGCTTTTAGGATGAGGGTCTGACATTTGATTCATCTGTGAAGCTGGGGAGGTGCCCCAGATGTTTTTCATCTCCTCTGAAGTCACAGTGCCCCTTGTAGACACTGCTCAGCAGCTTGCAGGGCCCAAACATGAACAATCCTCCTCTCACCCCACACCACCATGGGGTTTCTCTGCTCCTTTGCCAAGACAGCACCTGCTGCCCAGCCCTCTGCTGAACTTTACAGTTAATAATTTCCCCTCCTACTTATTTCCTTAATGCCCGGGAGATTTCGCCTTACATTTAGCTGAGATCAGTTCATTAAAATACTAATTTCAAACTGTAATTATCTGTTGGTGAGCACTGCCGGGTGGAGCAGCGGTGGCACTGATGGGCTCTCCACTGCAGGAGACTTCACAGATGCTCAGGTCCCTTGAAGCTCCTGGCAGGAGACACTGTGGCACCCAGCTAGGGGCAGGCTTGCAAGGATTCTTTTTTGTTGTTGTTTTTTTTTGGAGAATGTTTTGAGAATCATAGTTAACCCTTGAGACTATTTTATGTGCTGGGGAAAATGCACTGGCAGCAAACTGCTGCATCTGCTAGAAAGGAGCCTGATTTTACAGAAGTTGTCATGGAGGTTTTGTGTGCCTTGTAAATTTTAAATTAAAAATCAATTACAGAACAGCCTTTAATCTCATCTTCAGGGTTGATTCACACTTGGATGCAAACTCTGAGACCCTGAGTGACCTATCCCCACACTAAGTATGACCCAGCAAAGGCTGATTTTCTATCTCACTGCACACGTGCCACAATTCTGTATTATTTTTTTGCCTGCATTACGAGGAAGAGAGTTTTAATAATGGAGCCAGATTAAAGGAATAAAAGGATGCTTCTGACAACTTAGAAACAGGGAGAAGCTGTGCATTTCTAGCAGATTTCCAGCTCTGTATTATTACCATGCGTTAGAGATGATTAACAAAGAAAAATATTACAGTTATCTGCTCCCTTTGAGAGTCTAACTAATGAACCTCTAACAGCTGCTGTTGAAAACTCAGTAGCACTATCACTATCCATTTCAAGACAAAGCCCAGCTGACAGATGTTTGAAGTGATAAATCAGGCTGCACAAGGATTAAAATAACAAGCCCCAAATGGCCTTTAAAAGACAAAGGTGCTGCAGCAAACTATTTTCAGCCTCTTTGGATACTGTCAGAAGTTAGATCACTGATACAATTATCTTGCAAAACAGTAATGACCAAAGTAATATGTTATAAAAAAATCTAACAATGGCAGTACTTGGGCCAAGTTTTTGAAAAGAACAGGTTTTAGAGTCATTTGTGCTTTTAATGGCAGAACTGAGAATGCCTCTGCCCTGAATATTGCTTCTGGGGATGAGTTATGAAAAGTGAGCACTGGGCTGAAGCATAAAATGTAACTGAATTGCCTTCTTGTACATTTTAATTAATCCTATTTTAAAGCAAGGAGTTACATTTTAATAGGCAATGAACACCATTATTTAAATAAGGCATTAGATTTTTTTTGTGGGGCTTCACTGCAGGCTGAATTTCCTGACAAACTCTCCCTGACCTGAGTGAGATGCAGCACCCGTTCCTGGAGGACACCCTGTGCTTGCCAGCCCTGCTGTGGAGAGGGAACTGAAACCAAGTCCAAGTTCCTGAATTTTTTCTCAGTTTTCACTGTTAAAAATTTTGTCAGAGGGTGTGTGACCCTCTGTCAGGTTAGGAAGGAAATGTTTGGTTTAAAGAATTAAAAAAAAAGACATTTTCCTGGCTTGGACAAGGTCCTGCTGCAGAACTGGTTAACTGAGGTTATCCAGGGACTCTTGATGATTCCTCCCGAATCCTCCTGCTCTTTGAAGAACTTGTGTGGATGCATCCCAGAGTCCATCAGCTGGGCAGGGATGAGGGGGGATGATTATTAATCTCAGTTTCAAAGCTTTCTTCCAGAAAACCCATTTCCCTGTTTACTTCAAGCATGATATTCCTTCCTGGAAACCCTAATTTTTGTTTCCCACACATCAGACCCAAGCTGTGGCAAACTGTGGGAGTTGCTCAGTGCATTCCTGCCATGTCCCTAAGGTAAATATTTCTGCTTAAAATGCCTTGTGATGCAAACTGGGGAGGATTCCAGGAGCAGGCTGGGTTGCTGGGGGTGCAGAGGGAGAAGGTGACCTGCTGCTCCATAGGAAATACAAGGGCTGCTGGGGTGCCTGGAGATGCAGGCTTAGAGGCTGAGGATGCTTCAGGGTGACACACAGGGGAGATGCTTCTCCTCCACTGATGTCTTTTCCATAGCTGGAGGCCCTCTGAGAAGAGCCTGGATAGCAGGGGTGCAGCCTTCCCAGGCCTGGAAGTGTTCAAGGCCAGGTTGGATGGGGCTTGGAGCAACCTGGGCTGGTGGGAGGTGTCCCTGCCCGTGCAGGGGGGTTGGATTTGATGATCTGAAAGGTCCCTTCCAACCTAAACCATTCTATGATCCTATGATCCTATGTCTTCTCCATGAGCTGGAGGTCCTTTGGGATGAACCTGGCTAGCAGGGGTGCAGCCTTCCCAGGACTGGAAATGTTCAAGGCCAGGCTGGATGGGGCTTGGAGCAACTTGGGTTGGTGGGAAGCATCCCTGCCTGTGCAGGGGGGTTGGATTTGATGATCTTAAAGGTCCCTTCCAACCAAAACCATTCTATGATCCCATAACTCTATCCCTGTACTCAACCCCCAACCCTTGCTTGGGTAGCAGCCCCTTCTCTCCCCCAGCACCATGGCTTGGGGCTGAAGCCTGGGGGTTGTCTTCCCACCATGTATCCAGGTGGGAAAGCTGGGATTGGTCTGGGAGCTGCAGTGCTGGCTCACAGCTTCTTTCCTCCCTGCAGTCTGTCTGCAAGACCAAGGCAGTTTTCTAAATTAAATTAAAATCTTTCTCCTTTTCAAACCACTTAGCGTGAGGTAGCACATTGGGGCACTTGGAGATGTTTTATTGCTGCCTACACACATGCATGCATGCTGCTTTCCTAAATGAATTGCTCTCTTAAAGAAGAGAAAATCATTGACTGAAGCTGCCTTATTATTAAGTTTTAAGGTAAAACAATATTAGCCTTTGCTGAGCAGCAGCCAGCCCCGCCTGCAGCCATTGTGTGCTGCATAATGAGATAGGAACTGGGAGTTCATACTGTAAGGTCCTATTGAAACCCAGTTTTAATCCTTTTTAATTTACTCAGCCATCTTTTATGCCCCCAGAAAGAATGAAAAAAAAAATAAAACAACAACAACAAAAAAAAACAAACCCCAAAATTCCTTTCGCCCTTAATTTGTCTCGTGGTTTGAAGATTTGGGAAACAGTTTGAGATTAGTTGGTCAAATATTTTCTCAATTAAAAGCCTTTTTAAAGAGAAACATTTTCCTTAGCACTTTTCTAGCTATTTATTAGTATAAAAATTCACCTTTTTTGATTACTTTTTAAAACACACACACAAACCACAAATAGTCCCATTCAAGAGCAGCACTAGCTACATGAAATGCTAATTCCAAAATGAAATTATACATCTGAGACACTTCAAAAATTACAAAATTTGAAATCTAGTCACCAGGTAAGTTTTAACAAGACTTAGTTAGAAGAGGGTTAGTCATCTGTCCTGTTATAACAAATCCATCACTGTGGTTTAAAAGAGGGAGGAAGGTCTGAGATCTAGTTTGACTGGAAGGATGTCAGGATATGTGCCCAGCTTGCTCCCTTTTAGTAATTTACTGAGATATTTAATATCTAAGATCTTTGTACATGTGCTGTAAGAGCAGAAAGAAAGAAGGGCTTGCATCAGATGAAAATGTTATGTTCTAGCACAATAGGAGTTAATACAAATTGCTGTCATTTGCATATAAAAATATAATTTCGAACCTATTTGCTCCACATGTGTCGTATCTGTATCAAACAAAAAGGGAACACATTCAAGGCATCTTTACATCTTTCAGTCTTCCTTTTATTGTGAATTGCTGTGCACATAACCCCAAGTATTAATTTGGTCTCATCCCACAATGCAGTTGATGTATTTCAATTGGCACATAAAGAATAACATTTTCAGGTTGTACAAAAGAGCCGTACTGGCAGGGTGCTTGCAGTTGGTGAAATAAGCACTAAAGGCAGATAAATCACCCACTGGAGGACTGGGAGAGGGAGAAATGGGGCTCTGGCACATTGCTTTTAAGGCACAGGCATCTAAAATGTATACCCTAGGAAATGTACAATCCTAGAAACAAAGCAGCAGGGAGTGTTCTCTTTGGATGCATACTAAAATTTTAGAGGACGGGAGATATAAAAGCAGAACCTTAAAAAGTCTTCCCTGTGTGGGAAATGCAAATTGGAATGCAAATTTCAGTGGATCCCTGTGTTGTAACAGCAAACAGTGCCCCAAACCTTTGACTACAAAACTTCCAAAGACCTAAACAGGAGGTTTGGTTTTGGAGTTTTGAGCATTCAGTGAGAAATCTCAGCTCTGCTGACTTTGTCAGCTTCACTCACAGCATTTTTTCCCAAAAAAAGTTTTGATAACCCTACATGATCCACGCTTCTCCATTAACAACCCCTGTGACTCCCTCCCCTCCTCCTGGACTTGACCATTCATGCTAAAAACCTCAAAATGTTCCTTTTGTACCTTGCTGTTCAAAGTTCTTAGAGGCTTTTTCTTTACCCATTGACCATAGTCTGGCAGATAAATGAATTTTCTTCCAAAATGGAATTTTCTGATTTAAGATTCACTCTGAAAGTAACCACTCTGAAGTAATCAGGCCCCACTACTTTTTAAAAAGCTGAACAAGCCAGTCCTGAAGGATCTATAATTGCAAATAAGACTTGTAGGGCATTGCTTCATTCATGCTCTGCCTGAAAGAGTCCAATACAGAATACAACTTTTTTTTCATTAAACAGCCAAATTCTGAGCCTATGTAACAAACCCAACCACAGTCCATAAATGGATTTGGGACTGAATGTTAACAAGTGCCATGAGAAACCTCAAAACCCAAATGAACTAGAGTGAGGAAGAATAAATAGTTCTTACAGTAAGAGAGGGAAGCTGATAAGCAGAAAGTACAAGAACTGGGGATGTGTAAACAAAATCAGGCTTGAAAAGTCACACATTCCTTCTGTTTTCATACAGATTGTGGACATCAAAGAGGGAAACAAACCTAGAGGTGACTGCTGCCTAGACCAGAGCAGGGAATAAGCCTATGACAAGTAAAAACCAGCTCTGTTGTACATGTAGTAAACCAGCTCCTGCAGGTCCCAAAGGTGGTTCCAGAGGCACCATAAGTAATCCCTTGTATTAAAACTGAACGTGATGTCCTTCTTGATCCTTGAAAAGATTTTTTGAAGTCTGTATGTATGTGCATGACTGAATCAGGAACAAAAATGTGATTTTATTTATTTTGGGTCTCCTTGGTCAGGCAAATGAATGGTGTTACATCAAATAATATCACAACTCCTGATGCCTATGGAAGTGCCAGTTGTTTGTGAGGGAAGGGAAGGGATTGTTCATCTGTCCTGCCTGCCTGCACTGCTGCAGGGATAAGGATGAAGGGGGCAGATTTAATCTGGACTGAGCATTCCCATCAAGTTATGCAGAGTAAATGCATGCCAGTGTGTCACTGGTTTTGGGTCAGGAACTTGTAAATTAATCTGGATTCCCTGTTCATCTTGGCTGAGGTTGATGCAGAGAATCTTCCAACTCCTGGCTGAGGAGTAGCAGCTTCCTTCTTCCACAAGCCATGCACAGAGGAGAGCAGAGCAGCTGGATGTGCATTGGGAAACAAGGATTAATATCACCAACATGCAGAAAACAAGAAGCTTTAATACATTAGCTCACCAAACAGAGAGCTGGTATTTCCAAATCATGCTCCAGAAAAGAAAATCTTGGCAGATCTCCTTCCAGTCAGCAAAGGCCAACACCTCATTAGTGCAGATAAGATGGATGTGGCTCGTGTTCAACTTTGCTTAGGGCCCAGCTGAATTTCAGCCAAAATTCTGATGCCTGAATATGGATCAAAATGTCCAAACCATTTTGATGTGCACTTCATTGCTGATCAATACAGAGGAGGAGATGTTTCCTCTGAGGTGCCAACAACATACTTCATTTAGCTGCTTTTCTGCCTTTGTCTTCACTGTCACCACACAGGATAAAGGTAGCACAGATCTGAGTGTAGTGGACCAAAACAATCAGACGCCTCTGATTACCGAGAAGTGGGTGTGAGCCGGTATCAAATCCACCTGTGCCCAATTAGGGCAGGCCCCCTATTGAGCATGTGCAAGACCAGGGGGCCAATAAAAGGTGAAACTCACAGCCACAGACTAGCTCACTCCCAAGCACTGTATTACCTTTATTGTGCCACTAGCACTCATCGCCTCCAAGGTGAGGCTCTTGTGGCGCAGCTGGTTAAGACCCAGTACTGCAATGCCGAAGGCCCCGGGTTTGAGACTCCACAGAGAGCCTCACCTTGGAGGCGATGAGCGCTAGTGGCACAATAAAGGTAATACAGTGCTTGGGAGTGAGCTAGTCTGTGGCTGTGAGTTTCACCTTTTATTGGCCCCCTGGTCTTGCACATGCTCAATAGGGGGCCTGCCCTAATTGGGCACAGGTGGATTTGATACCGGCTCACACCCACTTCTCGGTAATCAGAGGCGTCTGATTGTTTTGGTCCACTACACCTGGGGAAGGAGGAGGGGTGGCTATGCTGTTGGTTTGCTCCTCTCTTGGGTTTGGGATGCTGCTTTCCTGCCCCCACAGCCAGACCAGGATGTTCTCATCACACTTCCTCTCTTCAGGAATGAGAGGTGCTCCCACTCAGGTCTGGGTTCAGGAGAAGATGATGGAAGCCTTGCCCTCATCTTCCCTGCTCAGCGCATTACTTGCTGGTGCCATCCCACCTTAATTTGGAAGGATGTAAGTAAGTTAAGGATGAAAGGTCAGGCACAATTTGATGTTCTACATCTAGAGATGTATAAGGACACAGAGATCCTGGAATGTGTCCAGAGAAAAGCCACAGAAATGCTCAGAGGGCTCTGGAGCAGCTCCCTGGGAAGCCAGGCTGAGGGATTGGGGTTGTTCAGCCAGGAGAAGAGGAGGCTCTGAGGTGACCTTAGAGCAACCTTCCAATATCTGAAGGGGCTACAAGAAAGATGGGGGAGGGCTTTGGACATGGGTGTGTAGTGAGGGGACAAGGGGAAATGGTTTCAGACTTGAAGAGGGGAGATTTAGGTTGGACATTAGGAAGAAATTCTTTAGTTTGAGGGTGATGAGACCCTGGCACAGGTTGCCCAAGGAAGCTGTGGCTGTCCCATTCCTGGCAGTGTCCAAGGTCAGGTTGGATGGGGCTTGAAGCAACCTGGGCTGGTGGGAGGTGTCCCTGCTCATGCAGGGGGGTTAGGACTGGATGAGCTTTAAGGTCCCTTCCAACCCAAACCATTCTGTGTTTCTATGTATGTGATTTTCTGTACATTAAGTCCAAAGCTAAATGTGCTGGGTCATTCTTGGTAAAAAAAATCTTGTCTTTCACAAGACTACAGGAGGAAAACACTCCATGCCAGAAGTCAGACCCATGCAGCCATCCACAAGTTTCAATAAGAAGGAGCTGGAGAGCAAATTGGCTGCAGATTGAACTTCTCCTGTCTGACAGCTACAGGTGAGGCTCCCCAAAATATCTGATCCCTGTGATCATGACAACAGAGAATTATAACACCAGGCAGTCTGAGAGAATTTATTCTGCTGTAAGTCAAGAATGGCAAACCACTGCCTGTGGTTTTAGTTATTCATATGATGTGATAAATGACTGAACATGTGCTTAAATGCTCCACCCATGGCTTCAACTGAGTATCTCTCATATCTCTCTGGCTAATATTATCATCAAACCTTGGTTTACAATCTGCAAATTCATATAAAATCCTTCCCAGCAGTGCTGCACAAAATGCTTCTTGCAGAACCATTCCCTTTCTGACTTCCTTCATGCCTGTGTTGTATACAGAGCAAACAGAGGGAATCAAATCACATGATGTACAAAAGGAGTGGAAAATAGGGCCTTACTTGCTCCCAGTAGTAAAGAAATGTAGTGTTAAGATTTGAAGCTCATTTCCAATTTTCTGTGTTTGTAACATGGTCTCCAAACAGTGCATTATCTCACATACCAGATGTGCAGAGGTACAACAGGGTGTGATAAGTATGGAATTTCAGTCCTATTTCTTTTTTACTGTTTTGAGTCAAATCTTTGTTCTGATTTTAATTCAAGGATTTTTTTTTTGTTGTTGTTGATGTTTTTTCTCTTTTTTTTTTTTTTTTTTTTTCTTTTTTTTCTTTTTATTTTTTTTCTTTCTGTGTGCTTTGGGGGTGGGAGAGAAGTGGGGGGTTTGATGTTCAGTTATGGAAATGGAAAAAGAAATCATTGGGGACTGAGAGTACTTTAAGTTAACAACAGAAGAGAAATCAGCATCCAAACCTCTAATTTTATTAAATTGGTGTAGAAGTATAGAAAAAACTTGTGCTGATGTGATTAACTCCACTTATGTGGAACTTGCCCCCAAGACAGCAGCCTCTTGGCTGACACAAGCAGCTGCATTTGGAACTGAAATAAAGTGATTTCTCACTGCAATGAGAGATCTTGAAAGTTACTGAACCACACTCAAACGCTGTTCTGAAAATACTATTTGGATATTAAGCAATTTGAGCACATTTCAGTGTTACTATGAGGTGGTAGTAGTAGTAAAAAGAATAATAACCATCATCATCATCTGTCTCAGCTGAGAGGTGACAACCTCAGAAAGCAGTCAAATGGTGTTGCAGGAGCATGTGTTTCATGGATAAATAAGATGGAAATAGAAGAAATAAAACTTTGCGCAAGGATGAGTGTAAAATTTGGATCCAGCCTGCTAATTTTCTGGTATGTTAAATAGTTTTAGAGAACTGGAAGGTGGGAGTTTCAGCCCGAGGGAAGGCAGACCTCAGTGGGGGAAAACTGGCTTTATTCTTCAAGGCACATTTTGGTCTTGCTGTTTCTCCAGGAAGGTTCCTTTGCCTGCAGGGAGTCATTGAGTGCTCTCTGGATTCAAAGGAAACTCCTTGCTGGTTTATGTGGGTTTCAACTGGTGCCCAATGCCTGAACATCAGCTTGGTGTTGATGTGAAGACAGTTTCTGTGGAAGATGAAAAGGTTCCTTGCAGGCTGAAATGGCTGAGCACCTTTAGAGAAGCTGAGCATAAAGCACAGTGCTTCCAGTCATCCACAAATGAGCTAATTAATTTTTTTTTTCCTCTCGTATACTCTACAGTCCAATTAAGCTGCTAAGCCAATCATCTTGAAATAAATCAACCATATTGTTACATAATTCTTCTTAATAAACAGAGATATCATGATGTGAACTGGGTTCTAGGAGTGCCAGATGCTCCTAAACAGGGAGTCTGATTTATTTCATTGATTTTGAGAAGCAACTCATTCATGTGTGATAGCTTTTGTCATCCCAAATGATAATTCTTATCTGAGTTTAAAGTAGATTTCTGTATTCCTCATACATAAATGAGAGCACAGAAGAGCTAAAAATGGACCTTCCTTAATTCTCCATCATGTGATCACATTAAACACTGACTAAATATCCTTTTTTAGTCTGGTTGTAAGAGAAAAGAGGTCAAAAAAACTCCTCTGAAAATTCTTGCACCCAAAATGAAGAAAAAAAAAAACCACATGGCCTTTGAAAACAATGGTTTTGCTGAAGGAAAAGCACACACTGGAAAGTTAGAACTTTGTAATGGGAAAAAGGAGGATGGATTGGGTTCATGGCCAGAGCAGAGCATGGTGCCAGCCTGCAAGGGCTGCAGAGGGATTAGAGAATCAAACAGACTGGGAAACCCAGTTCCCTCAGAAAAAAAATACAAAAAAAACCCCCCAAACCCCAACAGCAACAAAACCCAACAAAAAAATAATTACATGCTTTAGTTTTGATTAACATTTCAAGGACACTACTAAAGGAGATGGGAAGCAGAGCTGTTCCCAGTGATGCAGCCTCCTTCAGAGCAGAGCCAAGTGCACAAATCTGCCCCACTGATCAAGGAAGGTTGGTTTTATCTTTCTGCCCCTGGTTTATATATTACTTTCCTTATTGAGGAGATTATAAAAAAACAAACAAACAAACAAATGTTTGGTTGCTTTTTGTTAGCTTCAGTGAATGCATCAAGCAGAAGGTATGCAAAGTAGGTTCAGGCCACAGTCCTCCTCCAGCTTGAAGAAATGAACATTAACAATCCTGCAGCCTTCAAAGATGCAGGAATCTATTGAAAAGAAAGAAAAGGTGATGATTTAATGCTTTTGGTGCACCTCTTCTTACCCTTCTGGTTTTTTCCTCTTTACCTCAACAAAACAGCTTTTGCATGCTGTGTTTGCTTGGACAGGGATGATTGAGAGTTATTTCTTAGGATGAAAGATGAAGGAAAAACCCCTGTGGTTTCTATTTGGACATTAGAGGCTTGATGTGTTTTGCTGTCACATTCTATTTTTAAATGCATGACACTGCACAGGTGTTCAGGCTCCAAATCCTTCACTAAATCTGTCACCTCTCTGCAGCCTGTCACTGCATCAGCTCCCAGACTGAGGGCAGAATGCAGTCCCTGTATGGCAGAACACTGCAAGAGCTTGGCAATGGTTAACCATGATTCCTTTCCAGAGCTGAAAAAAAAATACCCCTCACTCCATTTGATAAATTTCAGGGTGTTGCAGTTGCTTTAAGGTTGATATCTAGAATTTCTCAGTCTAATAATTTATTTATCAGTCCTTCAGATGTAGAGCACAACCTAAGTGATGATTAAAAATGCAAATTGTTTTTTTTTTCAGAAGCAAAAGTTTTGAAGTCTGACTCGAAGGTTGGCAGTTTTACCTCTGTGCCTGCAAACCACAAAACATTGTCTGAATTCAGAAATATGAGATTTACAAAGAACTACAAATAATTTGCCTGAATCTGCCTCAGGCATGTATTATTTCTGTATCTGTAGGTAGAGCTAAAGCATTACACTGCTAAGAATATAATAATCAGTATTTTAAGAAAGCTGGTCTTGAGTTTTTACTCCAAAAATGAGGTTAACCCACACTAATGCTGTTCTCAATGTTTTTGCTGAATCTGATACCCTTCTGGTACAGACCTCTGGGAAAAATATACCATGTTCAGATGTGTAGGGATAGAAAAAGATGGGAGAATGGGGCAGTCCTTACAGGGCTGGTGCTCCAGTCAGCAAGGGACTGACATTGCTGCTCCCCCCTGGGGATTCCTCAGCCCCAGGGAACATTTCCAACACCTCAGAAGATCATTTCCTTCTGCCTCTACCAGACCATTCTCTGTGGCAATACTTGAAGTCCAAACTCAAGATCTATCCTTGCAAGTGAATTTTAGATCTCCTAAAGAGACCTGAAGGGAACCGCTGGGTCCTTCTAGTTATTTTTGAGAAAAAACTGTGAGTGGCAACTATTCCTTTGCAGGTGGTTCTTTATATTTTGGTTTAATAGTCATTTAGCAAAACCAAAAACCAGTGGTGCCTGTTTCAGTGATACAGGACTGAATTCTAAGGAATGAATTTGACTTCTTAAGTGAAACTACTTCAAGTCCCCTGAAGATTTAATTCTATGTAATTTCCCTACATAATCCTTACTACCAGTCATAGAAGAGAACTGAGCCAGGGATCCCCTGAGAATTCTCAACCCATCCACAGTCTACAGGGTTGGGTGGGTATTATCCAAGTCTGCTGAAATTGCTGGCTGATGGGGCTGTTCACAATCAAGTTTTGGTTTTGGAGACTGGGGGAGGTCCCTGATGGTCAGGAAAATGTTTACATGTAGTAAACCATTTCCCAAAGAGTCTAAAAACAATCCAGGAGATTACCAGCTGCTCACTTCAGCCCCTGGGGAAATCATGAAGCAAATCCTCTCTAAAGTCATATCTGGGCATATGAAGGGGATGATGATGACTGGGAATAGCCAGCATGGATTTACCATGGATTTACTAAATTTACCATGTTTAACTCAACTGTTTGCCAAATATTTATCAAAAGACTGGATCTGTGGAGGGGGAGAGAGCAGAGGAATGTCAACAACCTTCTGACATGGTCATCCCAAGAATTTCTGTCCCTAAATTGTTCCCTCCCTGGTGAGCAGATGAGAGGTGAAAAAGGAGCTGTGCTGAGGCTCAGAAGACATTGTTTAACAGGTCATACTCCTTCTCGGAGTCAGAAACAACTGGAGTCCCAATTTACTGGAAGAGCATAGACTGGATTCACAGAGGGATTTTGTAGGCTTATATTTTCATAATCCATATGAAAATCTTGGATGCTGTTTGATGGAAAACACAATATAAACAAAATAACCCCCCCCCAAACTAGTCTTCCCAAAGAAGATGATTTCAGTAATCTTCTTGTTCATATGTGAGTTGTCTGAAAGGCAGTGCACACCCTGAAAAGTGGTTGGGGTGAGTGCTCAGAAGCAGTTTGAAGAAAACAGATTTATTTCTGACTGATGGACTTCAAAAACACCCCAGTGCAGGCATAAGGTTAACACCATGTGAAAGAATGATTTTTCTTAAAAGTTATACTTTCATAATTGTGTTTATATTTCACAATTATAAAAAAAATCCATTATGATCTACTGAATTAATTTGTCATTCTAGCCATGGCAGACCTCATGGCCCCAGGACTGTGATAACACCACAGAGAGCTCAACCAGTTGGTCCCAGAAGAAAGGCAGCAACCAGAAAATGAGCAACCAGATTTATATCAGTCAGTTGTACTTCTTTATACTATCTTACTTATATTTTATTATCATATTAATATTATATTTTTATATTAATTATTATTATATTAATATTGTATTATTTATACTATATTATACTAGTAAATGCACAGGACATTAATATACCTTTACAGTAGTGTAATTTATAAAAGGAAAAAGAACATTTAGGAAAACCTCTAATACATTTACTATTAAAAATCTTTGCTCTAAGGGGAGGGCTGTAACTGTTGAACTGCTCACATTGCAAACACTACTTAAAACTGGCAAAGTACAGCCTGGGAAGGTCATTCTTCATCTTACCCTCCAGGGTCAATAATTCTTTCCTTGGAGCCTTCTCTGAACCCTGTTTCCATGCAGTCTATATTTCAGATAGGCAAACACCTTGATGTCCCTAACCAAACTGATGAATTTCTCCCCCATATTTATTGTTCTTACTCCTGGCTACTGAAAGAAAAACCAGCACCTTCTTCAGCTCTTAATGGCAAGTTTATCTGTTAAAAATGATGACTTGTATGGGAAATGGTGGTTCTGGGTAAGAACACTGTTTTACAGACTACTCCTAAAGTGTTGCTTTCAGGAACAGGAAATTTGAAGCATTACAAGGTTTACAGCAACCCAACATCTGATGTGTTTTTACAGCATCTTTGAACAGAAGTTTCCCTTACACATTGACAGCTACAAAAATGTTGTCACTGCTTGCAAAGAAACAGGTCCCTGGGGAATTCAGGGGATATTTCTTTAATCAGAAATCAGAGACTGAGCAAAATATTTAGGTATCCAATCTGTTTGTGTGTAATTCCTGCTGGTTTGTTGGTGTGTTTTTTTCCTTCCAGCCATGACTCTATCTTCTCAGAGCACTGATGTGCTGTACAAGCAGCAGAAGGCTGGTAATGTGTCTGGATAGCTACAAAAATCTTCTCCCTGAGCTGCAAGCTGATCAAAACCAGGCAACTGCACTCATTCTGCCCTTTGGTGCACCCATCCTGCTTGTTAGGTGCACCTAGTGCTTATTTAGTCACCTAGTCTGCATCTTCAGCATATAGACCCATAGCATGCACAGTGTCCCATCCTCATGAGCTGGCTGCTGGAAAAAAAAAATGAACTGCTTAGATCATAGAAATCATAGAAACCATAGAATTGACTGGGTTGGAAGGGACCTCTGAGATCATCAAGTCCAACCCTTGATACACTACCGCTGCAGTTCCCAGCCCATGGCACTGAGTGCCACATCCAGGCTCTTTGGAAATATCTCCAGGGATGGAGAATCCACTACTTCCCTGGGCAGCCCATTCCAATGTCTGATCACCCTCTCCATAAAGAAATTCTTTCTAATATCCAACCTAAACCTCCCCTGGCACAACTTGAGACCGTGCCCTCTTGTCTTGCTGAGAGTTGCCTGGGAAAAGAGCCCAACCCCCCCCCTGGCTCCAACCTCCTTTCAGGGAGTTGTAGAGAGTGATGAGGTCTCCCCTGAGCCTCCTCCAGGATGAACACCCCCAGCTCCCTCAGCCTCTCCTCATAGGGTCTGTGCTGGATCCCTTCACCAGCCTGGTTGCCCTCCTTTGGACCTGCTCCAGCACCTCGATATCCTTCCTAAACTGAGGGGCCCAGAACTGGACACAGGACTCAAGCTGTGGCCTCACTAGCTCTGAGCACAGGGGCAGAATCCCTTCCCTGGGCCTGCTGGCCACGCTGTTCCTGATCCAGGCCAGGATGCCATTGGCCTTCTTGGCTACCTGGGCACACTGCTGGCTCATGTTCAGCTTCCTGTCCATCCAGACTCCCAGGTCCCTTTCTGTCTGGCTGCTCTCACCACTCTGTCCCCAGCCTGGAGCTCCCCATGGGGTTGTTGTGGCCAAAGTGCAGGACCTGGCACTTGGCCTTGTTGAACCTCATCCCGTTGGAATCAGCCCAACTCTCCAGTCTGTCCAGGTCCCTCTGCAGAGCCCTCCTGCCTTCCAGCTGATCCACACTTCCCCCTAACTTAGTGTCATCTGCAAATTTGCTGATGATGGACTCAGATAAGTGTGTCCAGAGATGCATAAAAATATTTGGTGGTGAAAACATTGCAGTTTGAAGTAGGAAAAAAAAGACTCTGGGAGAATGATTTGGAATGCAATGCCTTCCTCCTAACCTTCCTCCTCCTCTTTTCTTCATCAAAATTGCCAAGTTCTCCAAGAATCTTATAGGCTTGGATGACATCTTTTAACCCTAACAAGTTGGGTGAGCACAGTGAGTATCTGTCCATTCAGATGTTCTGTATCTTTCCATTCAGATGTTCTGTGAAAACCAACAGGGAAGAGAGAATAAAATAGAAAAAATAAAAATAAAGTAAAAAAAAAAAAGACAGAAGTCACTCCAGACACGTATGATCAATGGAAAAGAATAAAGAGACAGAACTTGCTGTGACTCACAATGTTAACTTTGTAGTTCTTTGAGGAAAAGGTCCCCAGGAACAGGCAAATAATGCAGCCTAAAGCAAAGTGTCTCAAGAGTGATAGAAAAGAGGATAGCTAAGCATAACAGGAAGGAATTAGGAAAACTTTGTGTAGAATATTAGGAAAAAACTTACTCAACAATAAGATGCCACCAGCTGTGAAGCTTCCTAGGGATTATCAAGGGAACTTTTTAAAAAAAAACAAAACCAAAAACAGAACTAAGAAGAATACTAGGAAGTGTTCAGTATGAGCAATCCTACATCAGAGGAAAATATGGGATAGCTTCTCCTCTTATCCATCTGCCAAAGTAAAGAAGAAAAGAGCAGAGAGTATGAGAGACAGCAAGCACAGTTTTTCCACAGGGTCCCAATGGATCCATGTCCTAAATCTCTAAGGTGTAAAACCACTGTAAGATGCATGACCTAAGCAGTGCTTGTGCTTTAGGAATGCAAGAATGCAAATTCTCTTTTTTTTTTTTTTTCTTTCTTTCTTTTTTCTTTCTTCTTTTTTCTTTCTTTCCTTTTTTCTTTCTTTTTTCCTTTTTTTTTTTCTTTTTCCTTTCTTTTTTCCTTTTTTTTTCTTTTTCTTTTCTTTTTTCTTTTTTCTTTCTTTTCTTGGAGCATGCTTTGCTGAGCACCTGAGCATCTGATGCATCTATGGACTCTCCTGGGATACAAGTCCAGGCATTCCTTCACCCATTTCTGTAGAAAGGTCCAATCCAGGGGATGGTTTTCACACACCTTTGACTCAAAGAAAGAGGAAAAAATGCTTGCAATGATGTCTCCAAGGCTTTTATTTTATTTTTTATATTTTTTAATCCAATATCTCTTTGCAGGAGCAAGTACATCTTCCGGGAGTGGGGAGGGGAAAGCCACTGAATTTGAACACATATATCCCACCTCCAAAATAAATGGACAGATTTGTACTTATTCTGTCTCTCCCTCCAAAAGGAAGATGCTAACAGCTCTCAGTCCCTTTAAGGACAGGGACAGAGCACCCTCCTACTATCTACCCTGGTAAATTGGATACCATTTTGAGAGCTGGAGTCTCATTTTCCTTTCTGCCACCCTAATTAGGGATAAGCACTGCCTTATTTGCACAGAGAGAATAGAGATATTATCACCTATTTATTCATTAGTCATTAAAAACTGTTTCACCTTTGCCTAACCAGCTTCCCTTAAAAAGCCTTCAAGTCTAAGGGAAAGAAGGGGATCTTGCAACCCAGAGGAAGGCTCTGAAGTTTCTACATGGGATACATTTTAAGCTACTGCTCTTCTCAGAACCTTCCTAGGCATCTTTCTTCCTCCTTTGTGGGGAGTTTGATGAATCCCATTTCCAGGCACCATATGCTAATTGCAGGTGTTTAATTCAAAGCTGTGCCAGAGATAACTTCTGCACTATCTTTTAATGACTTTGTGTTTTCTAGAACTGCAATATAATTCCTGACCACGTTTAGTTGTTATTTTCAAACTGAAGAAATGAGAAAAGGAAAAAAACATCCTTTATTTGTGTAGGTTTTCTTGCCTCACTAAAATGGATTACCCCTCCTTTTCCAGCTCAGTATTTTGAAGAGGCATTATATGGCAGAGCATGTTTTAACTACAGCTGAAGAAATATGCCTTTTGTAGGAAGTCCTGATGAACTTCTGATGGGGATTCAGGTGTGTTTTGGCTTTCAGACTCATTTCTGTTTCAAATATTTTTTTTAGCCCTTTTCCTAAGAAAACCAAGCTTCCTAGGATGCTGTTGCTTTTTGTCAGCTGTGTGTCAGCCCCACTGTTCAACCATTCTGTGCACTTCAGAGCTGGTGATCTGAAGGATAATTAGATTTCTACTAAATGAATGTAGTGGGTCACACTGAAATTTGGGCAGAGGGGGAGGAGGTTTTCTTAATATCCACTCCCAGACCAGTTCATCCCAATATTCCCTGAATGCACAGAAGGATTTTATTATCACTGGGTTGGAACAAGCCAGCTAAGTGACTCCTGGTTCCTGTTCTCAGGACTACAGCTTTAATATTTAAATAGAACATGATGTTGATTCCCCTTCACAGTTACAAGCCTTATTGTCATAAATTAAAAATAAATCTAATGGTTAATCTGAATTGGACAAGGCAATCCAACCCAACAAAACCCAAGAAAGGTACAAATATAATAGGTATTGTAGTTTTCACCATATTAATCTTGTTATTCTACCAAAAATGTGAAGTGCTGTTCACTGAAAGAAATGTTGCAAACTCATCAGAAGGCACATTTCTGCAGAATGGTATTCTTAGTCATCACAAATACAAAGTTAGAGGTTTTAAATCCTTTCCCTTCCCCATTGTTCAACATTATTTTAAAAAAAGGCAACACTGAACCTTCAGTCTAAGCAAGCAGAGTAACAGATCCCATCCAATACTCACAAAAAGGTTTAGTTAAATAAAATGTGGATTTTAAATCCCATAGTCACTGCAGTGTTAGGTTGTCCATTGCTGATAATACATAGGTATTATATGCATATATGCATATATGAATAAAAAGATTAAGGGGTGAATACCATAAAATAGATCCAAGTAACTAATATGCCATGCTTTTGTTCATTCTTACATTTAAAGGTATTTAATTTGTCTTAAATCAAATAGATCCTAATTCAACAATCAAATAATTCTGTCAGACATTCAACTACCTTGTTATTGTTTTAAACCAGCCTCAGTTAGGTGCCAGGAACTGGATACTGAGTTTTAGCAAAAAGAAAAGAAAATATGAAGAGGCTCAAAGAGTGAGATGGGTGAGAATGGATCTCCTGCTTTTTCAGAACCTTAAGGAAAAACATTAGCTGTGAATTCACCAGAAGTGCTGCAGAAAAAAACCCTAAAAAAACCCCAAACACTAAATCTGGGATTTTGGATACTAGGGGGAAGGAGAGGAAGAGTAAAGAAAGAAAAAAACTTCTGTGCCCCCTGAATGTTGTGGAAATGCAGCTTGTTGTATCTCTTGGTCTTGATCTAAATTTTGCCCAGCAGATCTCACTGCCACAGCAAGACCTTGATAGGGAGAGGGTGTCAGAAGGGGAAAAATCTGCTTTTTGGAGACACAGTGATGTTTCTACAGCATCTGCAGTCCTGTAAAACTTGCTTCTAAAAAAATAGACAAGGCTGAGAGCCCCCACACCCTGTTCAAGCCCTTTGCTTTAGTAGTGGATATCCACTGAGATTCCACCTTGTAACAACTGAGCTTACAAGTGGAGAGTTTTAGATGGAAACACTCTAGAAGTACATCATACAACCTGGGATTCAAAGCCAATACAGCCTTTGGATTGATCTGCATCCAGAGTTTGGACAGGCAGCTGCCAGCAAAGGATGAACTAATAGACTCTGGAGAGATGGCTCTCACTGTTTATTTTGTTCCTTGTACAAACACAGTGTGTGTTGATTTAAAAACCTAAGTTGAAATATTTTTTCTACTGGGCAGTGAAGAGGAAGACAGGTTTTCATTCTTATCCTGGCTTTGGATCAGGAAAGGTTCTCCAGGAGGAAAAGGGAGGTGAGGAAGCCAAAGCTTCTCTAAAGGAATTGACCATCCTCTGCTTGGAAAAAACTCTGTGGGGATGGAGTGGACAGGGAAGAAGAAAAAGAGGTGGCAAGAGGCAGCTCAGGGCAGAGTACAGCTTGTAAGATCTCCCTGGAAGGCCAGAAACTTCCCTACAGCATAGAGCAGACCCAAGGGAATACAAAGCATCTTCTCCCAGGTATGTGTTTCAGTCATCTAATGTGAAGTGGCCCAGGATAACACACCTGAGAACTCCTCAGTGGTGCCAGAATGGTGCCAGGGGTAACATTATCTGCTAGGAATATTTGCACCAAGCTGATCAGCATTTTTTTTCTTTTTAGTTTAATGAGTGGAAAGCAACAGAGGCTTTAGCCTTCTCCCTGATACATGATTTGCTCAAGAAACTGAAAGATCAGGCTTTACTCCTCCCTTGCTCCACATTTTGTCACTCCCACAATGTCCCTGTCACCAGCCAATTAAGATCCTATTCAGGAGCTCTGTCGAGCTGCTCCAGTGTTTTAACCTTAAAAAAGTTTGCAGTTTGAAGTTTCATCTTTAAAATTTAAGATACTGCCTCGTGATTTCTTTATTGTTTCTGAATCTTGGAGATATTTATTTGCTTTTACACCAAGGATGCTCCAAACTGAAAGTGTGTTTTAAGAATCCGTAACAGAATAAAATACAAAATTAATTATCATTAATCATTAAAATCTGTAAAATAGGGAGTTTAGTTTTTCACATGCAACACTGACCTTACTGACACAGAGAAATGAAGTCTGCCTGGCCTACAAGCAGCAGTTGTTTAGTTACTTCTCCTGCATTTAAATCTACATTTATAGCTGAAGGTTGCTTACCCATATTTAAGTTTAAGCCTTGCTGCTCTGGTCTCAGCAAGTTTTACTGGCATGGATTTGTGCCACCACATTTGATTTTCAGATTGGAGTTGGGCTGAACCCCATGAACCAAGGGGGTAGAGTGGGGGTTCATGTAGACCATGGCCTTGTAACACAAGCTCTGCCCTGCAGTATATGGAATTAATATATTAAAATTGTGCTTTGTCCTACAATTATATTAAAATATGTTGTAAAGATATTCAGGCCATTTTTCTACGTTTTAAGTCTTCCTCCCTAAAGTGTCACTTTAGGGTGGGGATAAAGATATTTCTTTATGTCATTCCCATATTCTCTTGAGTACAAAGCCTGAATTTATTCAGATTCCAGATACATGGCTCTGAGATATTACTTCAGCCAAAGTACAGCTTATTGTACTGTGAATTCATACTCTTAATTATACATTTGGTTCTCTTCTGGAGACAAAACCCGCCAAACTATTGTGTTGCTGTATCAAAAATGTAGAAATGCTCAAATTCTGTCTGAGGAATGCCTGTGGTACAGCACTAAAACCTGACTTGGACAAATAAGCAATGTCACCTATATATTTATGAGTTAAAAACCCTAAGCAATAAACCACATTAATCAACATTTAGTCATTTACCCTGTATGTCTTCACATGACAGAAGTGATTTTCTCCTCTGACAAAGTTCATCCTTGCCTGCCTGTGTATCAAGTCCAGTGAAGGAGAGGGTCAGTTCTGCCATGAATTTGCTTCTGGTCCACTGGAAGTGAAGCTGAAAAGCATATCCTGGGGCTTTATTTTGGGAGACTGAGCCAGCTTTTGCTCCCTCAGTTTCCCAGAGCAGTGATGGCACACACACACACACACACACACACACACACACACACATGCAACATATCTGGACTATAAGGCACCATGAAGTCCAACTACAGAGTCCTACAAAGCTACTGATCTGTTCCTATTTCTGCACAAAAATCCCTGAAGGTTTCTTCTTGAAAGAACAATCTGACTGAATGGAGTGAAGAGAAAAGTTGTCTTGGGAATACCTTGGATGGTTGAGGCTGCCAGTGGAACACACTCATGAGCAACAGCTACATCTGAAGGCTTGAGAACAAATCAATGCCCCTCAGAGCCCCCAAGCCCCCTGGGTCACAGCAGTTTCTACTTTCCAAGCAACAGAAGCAATCAGCCAGTGCTTGCAAGAAGAAAAGAGCCAAACAGCCTTAGAGGAAAACATCCTTCAGGGTCTCACATTGGACTCTCCTGGGCTGTTAAGCTGTGAGGTTTCCCCATCTTACTTCACAGGAGGAAAACAGCAGCAGTACCTGAAAGCTCAAAACCACCACCAGATCCTTGCACTCGAACACCAAGATGCACCAAGAGAGCTCAGATCTTCTGAGCTTCCCTCCACCCAGGGGCTGGTTAGGAAAATCCCACTTCCAAATTCTCTCCAGTGGGGAGAATGACAGCAGAAAGGACCTGCCACAGCCTCAGAAGTTGGTGTTACTGTGGGATATATTCCTTGTTACTGTCACTGTCAGTCCCTCTCCTCCTGCCCTAACTGCCCAGGCTCACCCCACCTGCCCAGGAGGCTGTTTTATTTCCATAATTTTCCTCTCTCTCATATTCACCTCCTACCCCTCAGCCAAGCCCCAGTGCTATTTTTCTTCAGGTCAGCCTTAAGCACAGCCAGCTCCTTCTCCATCAGAACAGTAAAAAGCCCTTAAATCTACATAATAGAAGAACAAATATAGAAGCACTTCTATGCACAGTGTTTTATTTTCATAGATAATGGATGCAGTAACATGAAATTAAGGTTATTTTATTACTGATGGATCACAGTATTAGAAATACCTGGTCAGCACCAAACCCAAGCATTAGAAAGTCAGGAAATTCTCAGAGGATCATTGGTCATAAACATAAACCAAACATGCTGGATCTGGAGAAGCAGAATCAGGGCATTTAAAGTAACCTCAGTCCTGCACTGTAATGATACAATAACTGTAATTGGTCCCCACACATATAAAAGCTGATTTTAGAGACATTAGATCCTTAGTTTTATTTTTTATTTCTCCCTATTCTTTCATTTTCACTTCCCTGCTAATAACAGCTTCTATTACTACCAATCGTTTGGAACAAAGAGAAAACCTATCTCAAGAACTACAGTTCTTAAATCTCTTTAATTCTACTTTAAATTACTATCAAGTTGTTCAAATTCTGTATTTACAGTGAGCACTGCCATTCCAGGTAGAGCAGAGCATCTTACCAGGATAGAAGGCTCAGCTGCAAGGACAAAACTACTTATTCTTAACTGTGGAGTCATCTTCATAGCCCTGGATTTCCTCTCCACTTTAAATTTGTTTCCTTGGACATCTTTATCAACTGCAACTGAGCTCATAGCTGACACACACCACTAGCCCACATGGACATTCCCTACAGGAAAGGAATTAACACTGTTTACCAAGTTCTGACCTGCAGACTTCATGAGTTTCATGTGACACTAATGCAGAAACTCATCCACCCCCTGTCCCACCCTCAGCTCACCTGGCAGAGTGCTCTCAACTCCCAGATTTCTGCACAGGACCCACAGCTTTTCCAGCATCCCCAGTGCTTGGGGATGTGGAATCTGGAAGGCAGGGGAACGTTTGGGCAGGGAGTCCTGCCACAGGGTGCAAAATCTTGGGCTGCAGCCTCATAGTGAGGCTCCTCCATCAATCAGTTCATGGAATTCCAGGAGTATCCCAAGTGAGGGCACGGCCACGTTTCACGACTCTACACAGAGCCCAGCAGAGTTTCAGTGCTCTAGTGGTAAAATAACACTTCCTGAAGCATGACCCACAAGGAAACAACTGATAAATGGGGTGAATACAGATAATCAGATAAAATCTGCATATATTAAAAGTGGTAAACTAGGGAAGAGGGACAGAGAGGGTGAAATGCAACTCTTCTTATGAGGAGAGGCTGAGGGAGCTGGGGGTGTTCAGCCTGGAGAAGAGGAGGCTCAAGGGAGACCTCATCACTCTCTACAACTCCCTGAAAGGAGGTTGGAGCCGGGGGGGGGTTGGTCTCTTTTCCCAGATGACTTTCAACAAGACAAGTTGAAAGTTGTGCCAGGGGAAGTTTAGGTTGGAGATTAGAAAGAATTTCTTTATGGAGAGGGTGATCAGACATTGGAATGGGCTGCCCAGGGAAGTAGTGGATTCTCCATCCCTGGAGATATTTAAAAAGAGACTGGATGTGGCACTCAGTGCCATGGTCTAGCAACAGCAACGGTGGTAAAAGGGTTGGACTCGATGATCTCTGAGTTCCCCTCCAACCCAGCCAATTCTATGATTCTATGATTCTGGGCTTACTTAGCAGTAGTGATGCTCTGAGGGAAGCAGAATCTCCCTAGCAGGTCCAACCATAATTTTCTTTAACTCTGACTGATTTTTTAACTACCTAAACAAACAACATAAACTAGTGCTGCAAACACGGTGGGAAACTGATAGGTTGAAATGGAATGGGAACAATGAGCAGGCTTGGGGAAATACACACAAACATATTTAAGATTTGAAGTGCATGGCCTAAGCTGACTCAAAATAGGGTGCCTGGAAATCAAGTTCAGGGTGAATTTTTAATAGTCATATGAAAGGTAACTTTCACTTTCTTCTTTCCTAGTTCTGCAAGGTTGGATCTAGTAAAATGTTCAAGGCAAATGTTTTTTGCTTTAAAATAGGTATAGCAAAATATTGAGTTAAAAAGGTAGGCAAAAATCAGGACTAGAAGACAGAATAGAGAACCAAAGTACTGCCCCATGGAGTTTTGAAATAGCCACTTACCAGAGCAATTTTGTGATAAAGGCCAAAATTTCTTTTTTTTTCTCACACTGCATTTGTTTCTGATGCATTGATAAGCACAGGTGGGAGACTGGAAGTGACAGCCTTCCCAGAACAGCTCAGGATTCATAGAATCATAGAATTGGCTGGGTCGGAAGGGACCTCAGAGATCATCGAGTCCAACCCTTGAACCACCATTGCGGTTGCTAGACCATGGCACTGAGTGCCACATCCAGTCTCTTTTTAAATATCTCCAGGGATGGAGAATCCACTACTTCCCTGGGCAGCCCATTCCAATGCTGGATCACTCTGTCCGTAAAGAAATTCTTTCTAATATCCAATCTAAACTTCCCCTGGCACAACTTAAGACCGTGCCCTCTTGTCTTGTTGAAAGTCATCAGGCAAAAGAGCCCAACCCCCCCTGGCTCCAACCTCCTTTCAGGGAGTTGTAGAGAGCGATGAGGTCTCCCCTGAGCCTCCTCTTCTTTAGGCTGAACACCCCCAGCTCCCTCAGCCTCTCCTCATAGGGTCTGTGCTCAAGTCCCTTCACCAGCCTGGTTGCCCTCCTTTGGACCTGCTCTAGGACCTCGATAACCTTCCTGAACTGAGGGGCCCAGAACTGGACACATTTCTGACCAAGACCCAACAACACTGTGGGATGACAGCTTTTGTCTTCAAACCATGGCAGGTGTTTACCAGAAGTGCCCAAGAATTACTGACTTGAATCAAAAGAATCAAAACTTGAGCCAAAAGAAGGTTAACATGTCAGCCACAGACCAGGAATCTCTGAGGATTACTGCCCAGTGCTCATTTCCCATCCCATACCACACTGAGCGGCTCCTGCTCCTCTCCTCAGACACTTTTGTTTGTGAAGTGTTGATTAAGTGTAAAATTTTCAGCAGTACAGGAGGAATTTGGTGCACCTAGAGGGGAATTGCACACTTCTGGGTCTCTGTGCCCTGAAAGTCCAGGCCAGGGAGAGGATTCTCCTGTTGTACCCTTTCCACCCCTGTGTCTGAGCTCCCTTCCTGCAGAAACCAAGGCTCAGGAAGCAAAGCAGAAAGGTGGGACTGACCAGTGCATCCCAATTTCATGGCACACTTTCCTGTTGGTTACACTGTGCCACTGGTAATAAGAAAAACTTATCACACATCTCCGACAAATCACTCTCAAAATGCTTTACGGTGGCAGAAAAATACTTTCCATGTCACAGAGGGAAAGATTGAGACCAGGGTTTTATGTGCTCCGTGCTAAAGAAGCCTGGGGTGTCTGTGGTTTAGTGGGCATCAGTCAAACAGACTTGCTGCACAGATTATTAAATAGGATCTATAACCTTTCTGTGCCCCCAGCCAACCTGCAAATAAACCGAGAAATAATCAGTCACCAATCCCACAGAAGTAGGTCAAAAGATGTGACGTAAGGACAAGTTTAGTGCTGCCTGTTTACCTCCTATGTAAACTAAACCTAGCCCCAGCCACCTTAATTCAGAACTCCTCACCCAGGGTAATAAATTCTCAAAGTGCTGAAACCAGCACCTCTTGAGCTGTCTCCAGCCTCTGACCGCCGGCGTTCCTTGGGTTACTTCTGTCACTTCATTTCCCAAGAATGAGCCACAGCCTTACAGTGCCTGCAGCATCCAGCAAAAACACCAAAATAAACCCAATGAAATGTTGGGCCCAGGATATTTCATGACAAAGATCTCCCTGAAATTTAGAGGGATGGAATTGGATCCGTGTCCTTCAAGGTGACCGGAGGGAAGAATTCACCTTCCCCAAAACAGAGCTGAGAGTTCTGCATGGTCCCTGTTGCTGATTCTCACTGCAGGGGTATGGCATGCACACCAGGTCTGCAGGGATACAGAGGAAAACTAAAGTATCCAGGAAAACATCTCTGTTTCTATGCTTAACCTAGTATATATATATTTTAAATGGAAATGCAGCTTTATCTCAGTTTTCCAGTCATTTCTGCAATTGAAACCTCATTTTATAATATAGCAAATTATAAATGTTTTTTCAGTGCGAGTTTTTAAACTCTGCTGTAAAAAAAATCAGTAAAAAAAAATTTAATTAGTTGTCTGATGAATAATTTTTCATTACGTGCAAAAATTTCAGCCCTTGAGAAGCCCAAGACAAACATAATCTGTCACTGAAATTCACTCATATCAAATGAAGTCTTGGTGGAGGAAAAAAACCCATAAAATAACATGGTTTTTTTCTAATTATTTCTAATCTATACAAAAACTACTGGAAAAAATTAACTGCTTCTAAGAGTCTGTAAAAGCCTTGATTCCCAGAGATATAACATGGTGACAGCTCTGCCTGGTGATAATGTTAGAAGAGAAATTCTTGCTAGGAATGCTCACAAAACTTTAACTATAGGCAGTAGAAAATGCTGCTGGGATCATTTCTTAATTTTAAATTGCAAAGATGTTAAAATAAACAAATAGTTGAGGTGCTGGTTACCCTATAGAACCACAGGTCCTGTCTCTGGGTGTTTGTCTCTGACTATGCTTTGCCAAAACAAAGGAAAGTTGTGGCTATGTTTGCTATCAAAATTTAAAGAAATTCTGCTTCTTGGCTCAAACCCTTCCTACAGCCCTTATTTTTTTCCTCTTTCTTTGTTACAGAAAAGGAGGAAGTTCTTGGATGTTTTGAAGACCTCATATAACCTATTTTAAACAATTTTATGACACATGGCATTTAAAAAGTGCCAATTAATTCCATGTAAAGAAATCACTGGGTACTGACCACATGTTTTATTTTTAAAACAGGGTTTCTTTAAAATGACAAATATTCTCAAGAAAGTAGCAGAAGCCTCCCCTACCCTTAGGGCATTTAAAACCAACTTAACAAAACACTACTAGGTGTACTCTAAAGCATATAATACTAATACTTCAGTCTTTTCAATCCACAACATGTAGAATTCTTTCATTTATAGACAGATAACAAAAGGGGCACACAGCAATTTTGTGGCAATTGAAAAAGCTTACTGAAAATTAATTGTAAAAGAAGACTACCTGCTAATGAGATTATATTATAATATAATGCAACACATCAATTTTTGGTTTTCTTATCAATAAAAGCCCAGACAGGTACTGGCAGTGCATTGCAAATTATTGTTTTGGTCCTTATTAACAACTAAGGTAAACCTGACTCTTAAAATAAATACATTTATAAAGAAGCAAGTTAGCATCTTAACCTGACTCCACAGCAGGTTTCCTTACTGTTTAATACAGCCAAACATGCCAAGTAGTTTAGGAAATATATGTGTGCTCACACTACATGCATACCAGTGCACCATCCACTAATTAAAATCATAATTCAAGAATATTCAACAAAAATGCAACCATATTCTATTAAGGAAGTAATAAATGTGAACTTCAGATTGAACAATATAAGGCACAACATCTAAACAATCACCTAAAACTGCTTCCAGAAATGCATAGAGGTTGCCATACTCTTTAGCATCTCCTCAGATTTGTGAGGTTTTTCCGTGGTTTTTATCCTGCATTTAATCATCTTTAAAAAGTAAATAATTAGATGCTACATGCTGGTATTTGAAAGCCAAGCAAGTGTTTGAAGTTAAATCTATCTAACAAATGAAATTATTAAAAAAAAAACAAACAAATTAAAAATGCAGTGCCAAAACATTTTGCATTCTAACATCTCTGATTTCATAAAAAATTAAGATTGCACCATCAGAAAGAGTTTGATGGTAGCAGTTCTGGGTTATAAATATGCTGCTGTATTGCAACAGTGAAATCCAGAATTTTTTTCCTTCTTTGGCCGAAATGCTGAGCCTTAAGTGTTGTATTAATACTAACTATGTTGAGCTGTGGTTAAAAAAAAAAAAAATAAGAGAGAGAGAAAAAGAGGTCAAGAATTAGTACCACTGACGCCTGCCTGCTAAAACTGCTAATTAAATTTCAGGAAGCCATCAGTCATTCCAAATACTGTCCAGAGAACAGAGAATAGTACAGACACTTGTCTTAACACATTACCACTGGAATAAAATATTTCCAGTATTATAATAAGCTGTAACTTTAAGCAGATGGTAACCAGAAGTTCTGGTCATACTATGCCAAAATGTATTTACACAGCTTTTTAGCAATAGATTAGCACTAAAATATATGTGTGTGTGTGTGTATATATATATATATATATATATAATGCCTTTAAAATCTCACACACTCTAATTTTGCTTTTTTTTTTTTTTAACTAATTTATGTAAGCTATAAAACTAATTTATTCCCAAACTTTGCTGGTTTGTCTATAATGAGCTAAAAAAAATAAAAAAAAGAATACTCCAGGGTCAGCTGAGTGCCACATCCACCTACAAACCTGCACTGACTCAGGATTTTTGTTTGATTTTAGACAGAAACTTTGCTTCTTTAGCCAGCCTTCTCTCTGGGCATATAAAACCACAGAAAACAACTTCCCAATCTCACCCATAAAACACTGTGTAATGAAACCCATCCCCACTGATGCAAGTTGCAATCAATCCCTTTGATATATATTTAAAAAAAAAAAAAGAGTGAAAGAGGTTGTAGGTGTGAGGAAAGAGTTTTTCTTTAGTTCCCTTCAGCTCAGCAACTTAGGAATCCTTTTACATCCTTTTACTGCTTTCCATTCCCATCTCTCACCCCTGCTCGTTGTTTAGCTGGAAACTGGGCTGCAAGAATGTGAAGAATGTAAACAGCCTTTTATTGTCCAAAAGGATAGGAGTGTGAAAGAAATGTGTGCCTTATCGCAGGGCTGCAGCTCGCTACTTCATTGCTATGATAAAGTGCTGGAGCAAAAAAAAAAAAACAAAAAAAAAAACAAACAAAAAAACCCAACCAAACATTACACGACAAGCACAACCCAAAAACCGGATTAGAATTTGACATAAGCTTCCTCAAAAACTAATCAATCAACTCACGCTGTAATATTAGACTCCAGTTCTTAAGGAGGGTGTTTAATCCCTTCAAGGTTTATTACACACTCCCTAGTGACCACAGGGACAAACTTTCAAGATACCAGGCGGCTGGGGAGGAGAGGCACAACTTTTGCAGCACGAATCCGGAGGTAATGATGGGAGTAAAACCAAAACTCCCCCTCCCCAGATAAATTCAGAAATAACATTTTAATTCCAGTCGCTGAAGTCAAGATTGCCGGATTATTTCGCAAGGAGAGTTTTCCTCTTTATAACCTCTCCGGCCACAACAACACGAAGGAGAAGACCTTTTCCAGACTGGCTGCCCCACAGAGAGGACAATTTGCCGGGTTTGGGACAAGCGGAGCCCTCCGTGTGGCCCCTGCACCTCCCGCCGCGCCCCTCGCTTCGCTCCCACCCCTTCCTCCTCCTCCTCCTCCCTTTACAGAACTGAGAGTTTCTGCATTTCACCTCGGCACCACCTCAAGTCCCCCAATTCCCTCGCTGCCGTACAAAGGAATTTGTAGCGGTAACGCAGGCGTGTGCCACAGTTTGTAATAATAATCATAAAAGAAATAAATTAAGGAAACCCCTTTGGCGTGCGCTGCAGCAAGCCGAAGATAACGAGGGAGCTTCCAAAGGGCAGAGGGACTCCACCGGCATCACTCGCTGTGCCTCGCACAGGGAAAGAGGCACTTGAGAACGACAGAAAACTTTCCGGGAAGGGAACTGTTTAAGGTGTTCCTCGGCACCCTCCCTCCCGTATCCCGGCTCCGCGGTCCCCGCATCCCGGGGGTCGGGGCGCTCCCGGCTCCCGCCGCACCCCTTGGCTCCAGCCCCGCCATCCCAAACGGGCCAGCCGAGCTGCAAAGCAAAAACCCACTTCCAAAAATCAAATAAACAAAAAGAACTAAAATTCACCGTGGGGCTCCGGGGCTTCTCGGGGCCAGCCCTGAGCATTCACCTCTACGGGAGTCCGCGCCTACCGCCCTCCCCGACGAGATGGGAACCGGTTCCCCCCCCAGCACACACACACAGCTCCCTCAAAGTATTGCGGCAGGAGGCCGAGGGGATGAGGGAAGGAGACTTACGAGCTGGAGGACGCCCTGGACCACGACGAGGGGCAGAGGCTGCAGGTGCACCATCCTGGCTGCCGGTCTAGGAGGAGACTCCCGTCGCACGGGTCTCGCACATCTCCGCTCCGGGGAGAAGGAGGAGGAGGAGGAAGAAGGAGGAGGAGGGGGGGGGGAGGCAGGACTGAGCGCAGGGACACACCGCCCCGCTTGTCCCCCCTCACGGGGCGCTGGCAGGCAGCGGAGAGACCCCGGCACTGCCGCTCCGCTCGGCTCCGCGGGCGGCCATGGCGGGCGGGAGGCGGGAGGAAGAAGACGAGAAGGCGGGAAGGCGGCGGTGGCTCCTGCGGTACCCCCACCTCAGGGCAGAAGGAGGGGGGGTCCCCTCACAACCCGCAGCCCGACGCCCCGTTACCTGCCATAATGCTGCCAGGGCGGTGGAACCGCTCGGCCGGGCCGAAGTTGAGGAGAAGGACTGCGGGGGGTGGGTGGGGTGAGGGCGGCGCGTCCCCGCCGGGCGCTGAGGAGACCCCCGCTGCCCCGGGCGGGGCGGTCGAGCCCAAACGAATTGAAAGCTTCGGCGGCCCCTCCTCTGTCTCCGGGCACCCCCCGACGCCCTGCCCGGTGGGGAGTAGCGGCCCTCAGTGTCAAACTTTGGTTTCGTCGAGCGGGAAGAGACCCCATCCCTGCCTTCCCTCAAGCAGCCTCCTCCATCCGGCTCTCCCTTCCTCCAGAGAGCCTCCGGCGCTGCCTTTGGGCTCCCGGTCTGGTGTAAAAAAGGAGAGACACGTAAAAGGTTTGGCTTAACGTTCACCTCCTGTTTTTGTGACCCCCCCCTCACTGTCACACAGCTCCATTTCTGCCCTCCTGGCACCCACACTCGGGTGCGCAGCCGTAGCCTTGGTGGGGAAACTCGACGTGTGTCTTCTCCCCGGCTCTGAGGAGACACGGCAGGACGGCCGAGGCCTGGCACCCACCTGCCCGGCGGTAGCCCGCAGCCTGCCCTGGGTACACCGGTTGTCTGTCAGCTGGGGACAGTGTCCCCTTGGGTGGGTACAGGGACAGGATGGCGTCCAAAGGGGCTCCTTGTGTGGGGCTTGAGCTGCGCAGGGGGGTGGGGAGGAGCAGCGCTGCGAGGGGTGAGGGGAAGGCGAAAATGGCGCCTGGGTGCGCTGGAAGATGGAGAACCCGTCTGCGAAGAAGTCACTTCGAGGTGACGGCCATAAAATAATGTAAATTAATTAATACATTCTGCAGCCATTTCGGGGATGTGCAGGAGCAGCCCAAAACTCTTGTGTCCGTGCAGGAAATTGGAATTGAAACTTTGTAACACAGCATCCTTCACAGGGGAACTAAACAAAGCTGTGAGGGCAGGAGGTTGGGGGCAGATGGAAACCCTGGCAGGTGCCACCTGCCTCTCAGGTGGCCTGGGACATCAGCAGTGGCACCATGACCCATAAGAGACACTCCTGTGTCCCACCTGGCAGTGCCCTTCCCTGATGGGCATTTCAGACACGATGTGATGGACAAGCTCTCCATCACTTGGGCTGAACTGATGGCAGTGGTTTCAGTTTCCGAACCCTGCCCGTCTTTTGCAGATTGGTTCCCCCTCGATTCTTGGTTGCCCAGCATCATCTTCCTGCTAGGTCTGGGTTCAGGTTACGTTTTTGCTACCTTTGTATTTTCAATCACTAAAATCCTTGCCAGTGGAAACATCTTTGCAAGCCCTTTCATCGCGTTTCAAAGGGGCCATGATTGTGGTAATTTAGTTGTTTTATTCCACTCGCTCCTTCCCTTGCTCTGCTGCTGTGTGTCTCATAAAACATACCATGTGGATGGGATCAAGTCACAAACTGCACTCTTCATTTGGATTCAGAAAAGATGCTTGACCCTATATCAGAGGAAACTACATATAAATTGAGCAACTCTAACATGGGTTAATTTGTGGCAGATTTAAATATTCAGCTAAAAAAAAAAATGACAGTCACTGAGTCAAAATATTATAATAGTATAATATTAATGTGGTTATTTTTGTAGTAGTATTTAAAAGTTCTTTTAAAAGTGTTTATTTTGCCAGTCTTCAACCTGTCGTGCTACCATTTTTGGTTTAATTTTAATATAGAAGGATCAGAATGAAATGTGTTCGAATAGGATTTACTTATTAGAATTTAAATCCAAAAGTTGTCTTCACATCCTAGGTGGAAAACAGTCACATGCTGCTCTGCATATGTTCAGTATCGAGCAAGGATAATTACTATGAAACTGGAGGTGTATTTTTGCACATTTAGTTATTGGTTTAACTAATAGGAAGAGCTCTACTGAGCTCTGGTGTTTTACACCTTGTGCAGGGATGAGCACGTTGGGTTCAGCCTGTGCCGGGCTGTGCTGGGTTCTGGCTCTGGTGCTTCCAATAAATGGAAACATCTTGAGCGCTATCTGGTGCTCGTAGGTTGTACTGCCCAAAGTCCAGCCCCGAGAGTGTTTCCTCATGACGAATTGCATTATGCAGCTGGCTGAAAAGACTGTTCTGCAATTAGTCAGAATTACGGAGGCTAAATTCGGATGAAGCGTTTAGATAGGAGGGTTTGGGGTTTTTTTTTTCCGTGTTTTTTTTTTATTTTATTTTATTTTATTTTATTTTTAATGAAAAGCAGTGCTCTATAATTCAAGGAAAGCTGAATTTCTGTAATTGGCTTTTAATGGAACAATAGTGTTTAAAATAAAGTACTGTGGTTCTATCCTATTAAATACAAAAAGACTCGATTCAAATGACATTAACTTTGTCACACAAGCTATCAGAAGCTGGCCTTAAATCATACTTTTTTACAGATTAGCTAGCAGTAAATATTTGTAAAGCTCCTTGAAGATTAAAAGCATCGTGTGCAGTAAGTGATAAATATTTTTGTTATTTAAATTATTCCCCAGAAAAGTCACAGTAATGTTGGTTTAAAACAGACTGTAAGGCCCAAGCTTTGCATTCCCTGCTCTGGCATGAGGGTATGATCTTCAAACATCATTTAAATGGGGAAGGGAATTTTTTCTGATCTAATTTTAAGGCACAATAACAAACAGTTAGTTAATTGCAGGAAACAACAATTTTATACTGCAGAAAGTAATCCCAGTTCTCTAGAAATGGATTGATGAGCCAGCTGTGGAAAAACTAAGAGCTCAACAGTCCTACTAAACCATCTTAGCTGATATAAATGAATGATATAAATGGAAAATTTCTGATCAACACATGCTCTCTAATACTTGTGCAAAGTCAATAGTAATTTTTATTCTTTTATCAAGTAATTTATAAGCACAGCCTTCCCCTCCCCCCCATCATTAGCACCAAACCCATCTATCATTCAGCCTCAATTCAATTCTCAAATCTCATTCCTCTGAGTTCATTTAAAATGCTGGCATCAACCTTTGCTCTTCTTAGTCCTCAGACTCCCCACAGTGTTTCCAAATACCAGGACCACTGGACTGGGAAGAGCTGCCTGTGTCCTCTCTCTTGACTGCAGACAGTGAAGTCCAGGTTCTTTTTGGAAAATCTTCAAGATCTGCCTTTAAATCAGCTGCTTAGGAGTGGGGAAGCCCCATGCTGCATTAGGAAGCTGTTCCAAACATGCATTCCTCTGGCACTGGAAAACTTTGAAAACTTTCTTCTAACTTCTACTTTCTAGATTTCCTGCATTTGGTAACTAATTTTATACATATCTGTCCTTTTCCTTTTACAGCCACTGCTTTATTTCAGTGAGATGCTCTTCCTCCTTCTGACAATGTGTAACCAAAAACTTTGTAAGGTACAAATTCCATCATGAATTTTATTAATTTTGTGAGCCAGGCAGCCTCTCTCAGGCAATAGCACTCAATCCCTGTGCTAATCTAGTAAAACTTTTCTGTTGTCTATCCCTAATGGAATTAATTTTTTTTTGACTGTGGGTGAACAATCCAAATTTAGATGCTAGTAGTCTTCTGGATCATCATTAATGCCTAATATATCTCTGTTAGAAATATGTTCCCTGATCCATGGCATTATTGTATTTTCCTTTTCAAGAAACATCATGATCATATTTTCTCTCTGCTGTACCAGTTGTTCCAGTATGTTATCCAGATCTTTCACACCACTACTGGGGCTGTCTCAGCAGCACATTTCAATAGCAAGGTGCTGAATATTATGTCAGAACTGCTAATTAATTTATTGAATAGTCGTGGTCTTAATATCAATCTTTGATGAACCTTATTAGTTATTTCCTTCCAGACCTTGAATACAACCTGTTAAATCAGACCTTGCCCTCCTTACAACTTTTTCCTAATTGCATTCTCCAGCGTATCCAATTTTTTCCTACATGACATCCAATCACGTTTTGATTCATGTCCTGATAGATGACTCTATTTTATTTGTCTAGAAAATTAGTAACCCCATCAAAGGCAGGTAATTAATAATCCTGAAACAATCTAGCTCTCTGGAAAAAAAAAAAAATGAACACCAACAAACCCCATGCCCCCTCAAAAAACCCAAACAAAATAAAAACCACAACAACCCCATGGGGAGCTCCAGGCTGGGGACAGAGTGGCTGAGAGCAGCCAGGCAGAAAGGGACCTGGGAGTCTGGATTGACCGGAAGCTGAACATGAGCCAGCAGTGTGCCCAGGTGGCCAAGAAGGCCAATGGCATCCTGGGCTGGCTCAGGAACAGCGTGGCCAGCAGGTCCAGGGAAGGGATTCTGCCCCTGTACTCAACCCTGGTGAGGCCACAGCTTGAGTCCTGTGTCCAGTTCTGGGCCCCTCAGCTCAGGAAAGATATCGAGGTCCGGGAGCAGGTCCAAAGGAGGCAACCAGGCTGGTGAAGGGACTTGAGCACAGACCCTATGAGGAGAGGCTGAGGGAGCTGGGGGTGTTCAGCCTGGAGAAGAGGCAGCTCAGGGGAGACCTCATCACTCTCTACAACTCCCTGAAAGGAGGTTGTAACCGGGTGGACGTTGGTCTCTTTTGCCAGACGACTTTCAACAAGACAAGAGGGCAGGGTCTCAAGTTGTGCCAGGGGAAGTTCAGGTTGGACATTAGAAAGAATTTCTTTACCGAGAGGTGATCAGACATTGGAATGGGCTGCCCAGGGAAGTAGTGGATTCTCCATCCCTGAAGATATTTAAAAAGAGACTGGATGTGGCACTCAGTGCCATGGGCTGGGAACCGCAACAGTGGTAAAAGGGTTGGACTTGATGATCTCTGAGGTCCCTTCCAACCCAGCCAATTCTATGATTCTATGATTCTATGATTCTATGAACCCACCAAAGAAACTCCTCAAAACAAACAAAAACAAACCCCAAAGCAAACTCCCCCACAAATGAAACAAAAGCAAACAAAAGAACCCAACCCAAACCAAATTAATGTTTCCCATTTTCTATTTCCCTGTGTTTCCAAGCCTTTTCTTCCTCCTCCTGATTGCTTTCAGCAGCTTTGCAGATTTTTAAAGCTCACATTCACTGATACTCTATTTCTTTTCCTTTCTGTATTTTTAGGGGTAAGAATTGCATTTGCTGGTCTACATATAAACCATTCCTGATTTTACAGAATTATTACAGATCTCTTCTACCTGATTTGCAGTTTCCTGCACTAGTTACCTCAAAACTGAGTGGTTTCCCTGCCACCCCTTCTGCATCTACACTGGTCTGAATCTGTCATCTGTTGTACTTTGGTTTTACCATGGGTGCTGTAACCTCTATTTAAATTTTCTCCTGCTCTTTTGTATTTTCTATGTTTGCCCTAATATTCAAAATATTCTTTCATAGTGAGAACTGAAGCAGAAGATTCATCTGAGGGCACACATGGACTATCTTGAGTTTTTTCTTCATTCTAAGGAGTACCTTGGGTCTTTTTCTTTCCATAAACTTTTGTATGAGGCTGAGAGAATCTTGGCTACTTTTTCAGCTGAATACAACCATTCATCTGATTCTGGATTTATTACACTTTTTGACCCATAATAAGGACAATAGCTTTGCTTATCAGTATTTGTCCATTCTTTTTGTGTGTGTGATTTGAGCTTATCTTTAAATAGGAAATTAATTTTTATGTACTTAGACCTAGCATACTTGACACTGAGACACAGGGAACCTAAGTTACAATCCTATTACTATTTATTCATTAATTTAATTTGAAATACCTGAAGTTGTTTGCTTTTTTTTAAATCATTACAAGTTGATTTTCTGTGTTCATTTTCTCTAAATATCCTCACTGCACACTAAGCAAATAAGCCTGTTTCAGGTTCCTATTTTTTTTGTATTCCAATCCTTAACTGTCTTCCTCCAGTCCATGCAGGAATATCAGTAGCATTGTTTCCCCAGGTAAGAATTTGCAAGCTGACATATTCTGAATCCATGCATTGTTGCCAGAATATTTTAATTTTTTCTCTTACCATATGTAATCACTTTCATATAATTAAATCTGAATTTTAGGACTTTGTTCTCTACAGCTGCATTATCTGTTTTTTTGCTTTCCATCCTCTTACCTTCTCATGTTTATTTAGTAATTTTTCCCTCATTTATCTGAGGTGCTCAGTTGTCTTTAACCTGTAAATCTGGCTTGAAACAGATGGACTCTCCACTGGAATATTCTGCCACATTGGTTAATCTGGGTTCCAGACAAAGTCTTTTTCTCAGTGCAGTTAATTTACTGGGTTTCTCCTTAATGAGTTGTCTGCTACTGCTGTTCACTGCTCCTGCCTCAGCCCAGGTCATGGATCTGTTCTGTAGCACTGGCCAACTCTAAGTCAGATCTTCAAATGAGTTCCTCACACATTTAGATTTAAAGCTTGGGTTCAGCAGGTTCTGAGGGATCATTGTATGGAGATGTTTTTCTTCTGTACCCTTTAAATTGATTTTTGATCTTCAGAATGACTTGAGAGCTGAGTCACCAGTACTTCCCAGCTCCTTTTGAGTCCCCTGAGTTTACCTCTATTCAAACCAGTTTAGAAGCCAAGCAAGTGAAGTGTAAAAGTGTAAGTGAAGTGTGAGTAAATGCCAAGGCACACCCAGATCAAATTCTGCAGGTGACTTCAACCTTTTGATGAAACAAAACTTGTAGCAGACATGCTGACAGTACTGGAAGGAAATTCAAGCATTGGCCTGGATGGTCTTACAGGTCTTTTCCAACCTGAAATGATTCTACTCTATTCTATATCAGGTTAATTCTTATTTAAGATAGTGCTTTATACTTGGTGGAAAATTAAGATTGCTCAAATGCTCCACGTTTTTTTAATTTTACAATCTAGTAGATGTGTTATCATTTAACAGCACAGTTAAATTTCCAAAGTTTATAAACTATCACTAGACATGTCAAAACAGGAATATGGAAAGGAGTTTTGAAAATACAATAACGAGAAAAAGTAATGATGAAAATTCTGCTTTAAAGGAAAATGAGTTGTCTGTAACTAGGTAAAAAGAGCATTTAAATAAAATTGGGTTTAGAAGTCACACTGGCCAGAGTTATTGCAACACTAAATATTCACACAGAGCAACCATAGCATCCGAGGGCAGACTGTGCCTCCATTAATGTTGTTATTTTCCCACCTCCAGGATTTTTTAATATGTTTTCCTCTTAATAAATGAATATGTTATTTCACCACTTAGCTTGCAAAGTATTATTTTATCATTTAGAATAGAGCTTGGTGTGAGGTTCATTTATGCTGCAGCTACTCTGTTTGCTTTAGCTCTAAGCTTCTAAACATTGAAATTGTTTTAGTTTTGAAGACTTCTTTTTTTAAAAAAAAAGTTTTAATTTTTTAACCATCTTTTTCCATAGGTTATGAATAAACTCCCCTGTATCAGCCCTCCTGTACCTTGTGGTTTATGTTTGATCTAGGAGAAAAAATAAGCAAATCTGCATTATGACAAAAATATTTGCTGTGTAGTTCTGCTCAATTCCAGCTTAATGTTATGAAAAGAAAATAAGCACAGAGCTGTGTTAAAATGATGACTGTGACTTGAGAGATTAGAATTTGCTATTACATTCATTTATGACTGAAAAAAATAATGTGATCTTTCATTCAGTGAAGGCTGCAAAATCCACTTTGCTTTCACTTTTATTAGAGTTCTGAGTTGTAATCTCTTATATAAAAAGATGCAAATTTTTTTGCTGTCAACTTTCGTATGGGGAGAGATAAGAAAAAATCTGCATAGAACATGCAAAATTACTAAGTATCTGGGTGAACTCTGGGTCGTTTTAAAAGCAACACAAACGTTTTTAAAATGGGGTTTTTTTTGGAGTTATAGATAGTCAGGGATATAAATAGCTTAGAGAAAAGAGAACAAGCCCAAGTGAACTTTCTCAAAAATAGAGAAAAATGGATCTTTTTCTTCCTTAAAGAGTTCTCATGTGATCTCTCAAGATCATTTTTTCTAGGCAAAATGACCAAAATGGGTATCTCTTTATTTACATAATTTCCAGCATAGGCAGTGACTTGAATGGCTGATTAAGACACTCTGCTCTTCATCTACTTTAACACTGTTTATCAGCAATTGTCAGATTGTGTTACTCTTTTTTATTATTCTAAATCTACGTAGATCAGACTGTGGTACATATCCCAGTGGCCTTTGGTACCTCATCAGATAAACTTCTTTATAAAACATCCAGAACATGCATTATGTTATCAGAACAATTATAGCAGCTTGACAAGCTCTTAGGCTAAGTACATAATAGGTTGTTTCTGAAAATTAGCACAAATTCTTTGTTTTTTTAATCACATCCCAGAATGCAAAAAGCAATTATTCACAAGACATTTTTATATCCCTGGGATAATAGGAATTTTTTTTCAGCTTTTCTCATGCCATGAGTTTGTTTCCTAGCTCCTGTCTGTAAGCTTATCATTATGCAGCTGAAGTGGAGAGGAAGCTCAATTCCTTTTCCTGATTTCTTGTATTCTGTGCCAGAATTACAGGTTCAAACACAGTCTGCAAGACAAGCCCTGCTGCTGCTAAATGTGGTACAGGTGTTGTAGAGCATTGCAGCCCATAGCTAGTTGGTAGTTAAGACTCTTTTGTGAGTCCAAACTTCTAAATGTACATTTTCCCTACTTCATAAATAGTTTTATTTCATTTTCAGTGTGAAATTTGGCAGTTCAAATGGTAAGCTAAAAAAAAACCCAAACATCTTTAAGATTCTTGACAACTATAATAGAAATTAATTTTCACAGTAAAGGTGTCTGGACTTGAGCAACTTATTTTCAGCACTGTAACTGCATCCTTTTTTTGTTTGTTTGTTTTTAATTTTCCTTTCCTGTGTTGTTTTAAATATCTGCTCCTTTTTCAGGCACAGCAGACACAAGAGCAAGCCCCAGCCCACTGAATTAATTTTTAAATTGTGTCCCAGCTGTACTCACAGCTGCTGGGGAAGGAGGGAAATAACTTAGGAAGGGCAGTTCAGGAGTAGGGAAACCAACACAAGCCTCTTCTTTTTTTTAAAAACCCAGAGCAGAACTACTGAGGAACTTTGAATGAAGCTTTTCTTTGACCTTCTGGAGAAACAACTTCCTTCTGGGGGTGAAGGGAGTAAGGAAGGCTTAAGGAAGACTCTAACATCCAGAACAGTTATTTTGGAGAACTGGCAAAGCCTGGTGTGAAGGTGCTCAGACTGCTCAGCATCGGAATAAATCAGAGGCCTAAAGAAGTCTATCCTGAAACAAGGTAGTTTCTTCTTTTTTTTTTTTCCTTTCTTTTTTTTCTTTTTAATCTTCTAGGATTTTGTTTGAAAAATCTGTGATAGCTGGAGACCAGGTGCTCAAAATTCAAACAAATGTAGAGAGAAAAGATTCTGTGCTGGGAAAAATTGTTTGTTTGTTTGACCAGAACCCCAGGGGCAGAGTCATGGTTTGCAATTGGGTTTGCTACATCTTCCACTCAATGCTATTTAGCTTTGCATCTTGCTCTGAAAAAACTTTCTCAATATGGGCCAGCTGCCTAAAAATGGTATATTGACACCAGCTGGCTTCTGTAAGGAGAGCAGAAATAAATTATCAGTGAGCTGTTAACATTGCCTCTGGAAGGTCACACTGCAGTTTCTTCTGTGTTGACCTCAAATTTTATTCTACCATCCAGCTCAGCTCATTTTCATACATACCTGGATGAAAGCTGAACTGCAGCAGAAAATATAACATTATTTTTGAGAGGCTTGGAGCTGCCTAGGTTTCTCCTGCTCTGGAGAAGTGTGGTAGTAATTAGTCTACAATGGCCTTGATGTTACAGGAGTCTAAATTTCCATCATCAATATAGTCAGATCTGATACTGCTGGACTGAGCAGGAGACATCATCCCTCTGCTCAGAGGGAGACAGAGCCATAAACCTGGGGGGGAGTGGAAGGTGACAAATGGAGGGTTCCTGCTGGTGACTCCACAGAGGTTTCCTTTCACTTACAGCAGAAAGAGGCATATATATAAATATATATGTCATGTTACATATATTTTTATCCACCAAGTCTTCAGCAAACTTATCCTACTCTCATTTTTCTTGCTTGCAGAGTTCTGTCATTTTTTATGGTTGTAAGGCTAAGGTGAAACGACCATGAAAGCTTCTGCCATCTTTAAAAGCCTCAAAATCAGAGAAAGAAACTTTTGACAGATTAAGTTTTTTTTTTTCTTCTGAGAGTGGAATCAGGGGGAAGGGAGAAAAGCAAATGCCCAGGTGGATAAGAAAAGTTAGATTTCCCAGATAAAAAGACATTCTTCAAGTGTTACCAAAATTAAACCCTTAACAGCTTTGATCTGATGATTAGTGAAGGCAAGTACTACTGAAACATTTCAATCAGCAAATATCATTAATAAAGTAATGAATTTTTGGATATAGGCTTTGTCAGATTAAATAATTCATAAAAGATATCTTAGGATTTTGTGCAATCATGCAGTTCCCTCCTTACTTTCAGCTCACATAAAGCACATTGCAGCCAGTTAAATGTAGCAAGGAGAAACCTTCAATGGCACCTTTGTGTTCACTGTTGAAATCTTAGAGTGCAAAAGTGATTTTAGGAGTCAAAACCATTGGTATAAAAAAGCTAATATTCCATTTTTTTCACCAGAGGCCATGTCTGCAATCGTTTAAACTGATAATGGACATAAGTGTTAGGTAGGTGGAATCTGCTGGTGGACTCTGGTCATTCTGGGTGATCAGTCTGATGGACTCCTTTAAAGTTACTTCAGAAAGATTGTAAGTTCATAGAACCATAGAATCATAGAATTGGCTGGGTTGGAAGGGACCTCAGAGATCATCAAGTCCAACTCTTGAATCACCATTGCAGTTGCTAGACCATGGCACTGAGTGCCACATCCAGTCTCTTTTTAAATATCTCCAGGGATGGAGAATCCACTACTTCCCTGGGCAGCCCATTCCAATGCCGAATCACTCTTTCTGTAAAGAAATTCTTTCTAATATCCAACCTAAACTTCCCCTGGCACAACTTGAGACCATGCCCTCTTGTCTTGTTGAAAGTCGTCTGGCAAAAGAGCCCAACCCCCACCCGGCTCCAACCTCCTTTCAGGGAGTTGTAGAGAGTGATGAGGTCTCCCCTGAGCCTCCTCTTCTTTAGGCTGAACACCCCCAGCTCCCTCAGCCTCTCCTCATAGGGTCTGTGCTCGAGTCCCTTCACCAGCCTGGTTGCCTCCTTTGGACCTGCTCCAGGACCTCAATCTCCTTCCTGAACTGAGGGTCCCAGAACTGGACACAGGACTTGAGGTGTGGCCTCACCAGGGCTGAGTACAGTTACTAGGAATGTTTGCTTAGTAATTGCAATTTCCTCAAGTTTACAGAATTTGTAACACTTTCTAGAAGCACTCATCATAGTTAACTTTCTAGGGCAACCAATATTCAAGGTGAAATCTATTGATATCAGTGCTTAATACAATGTGTTTGGCAAGACAAACCTTAACTGTAAGGACTGCAAAGATGATGGGACATTAAAAAGAAAGTGTTATACTTAGGTGGCTGATGTCTGCTTGCCATTTTTCCTTCTCCTCAGAGCACTTGATGGAGCTCTGAAAATGCTTCACTACTTTTAGTTCAAGCTTCCTCCACCAGCCCTGGGTTTGTGTGAATGGGAGGGATCCAAGGGCAGCCCCAGGCTTATGCCAAACAGTCTGGCTCAGTGGCTTCTGACCTGGTATCCTGAGGTTAATATATTTCTTTTCAGGGGTCAAGAAGAATAATTCCTAATTGGTTGACATTCGCAGTATTTTATAATATTTTTAAGGGCCTGCCAATTGAGAAAAGATGGAAAACACTGATTTAGATACTCAATTTAATAAAGCAATGGGTTTATGTAGTTAGAGGTGATTACACAGCAAAATGAAAATTTCATCTCTCAAGAGAGACAGTGCCACACGTAAAGCTGTTGTATCCATGATGTCTTTTTATTTCTTCTGGTGTTTTTCATGGACAGTCCCTTCCACCTGTTACACAGCCTGGTTGTACACAGCAACCTCTCCTCTCCTGATCCATTCCCAGGGTGTGCAGGCTTTTATCCATGAGGGCTGACAGTGGTTTATCCTACAATTTCTTGTCAGGGCAGAGCTAGTTAGTTAGTGCCTCTTTTCCTTCCCTTTGTGACTGCCTAATGAGACTCAAAACATGATCAGTCACTCTGTAGTGTGTGTTCAGTATTAAAAGAAAATCACTGGGTGTAGGCAGGAGGTCATTCAGCACGGCACTAACAGCTTCTGAGATTTCTGCATTAAAACCCAAGCCAAACATTACAGGCACTCCACCATCAGCAGGCAAAAGTAGGCTTATTGTTGCTTAACTTCTTAATACAAATGAAGAGGCCTGTTATGTATTTCTCTCTGCTTCTGTGTGATCAGTGCCCCTAAACAATGAATCCTCTGCTGCTCCCATGCTGTCTCAGAGTTGAATGAGATGCAAAGAGGTTCTTTTATTAAGTGTGTGTTGTTACTCCCTGCTCCCTCTCAGCAACGTGATCTGACAGTAAGAGACTGCTCTTCCCAAGATAGTATCCATAGTGTTTTACAGAACAGTCTGTCCTACCTGTAACCCTCCTCCCAAGATCCAGCTTGGACACAGCATGCATGTCTGACCCCAGCTCAGACTTCTGAGAAACCTCCTCAACTGAGAGGAAAAGCTGCAGAAACCTACACAGAACAGAGTCCTGCAAAACTGCACAGATCAAGTGGGTGAGAAGGGAATAGCTGGCAGCACAAAGATTCAAAAGGAAAAAGCAAACATGGAAAGATCCTAAGGAGAAAACAAGGAGACAGAGAACAGCAGGTCTGCAGCACTGAGGGTCAGCCTGCTCCAAGGACTAAGAGAAAAGCCTCCTCAGATGATTTGCCTGGCTGGCAAATGTTGTTTGGTTGTTATGCCTGCACCAGTGAACTTCTCAACCATTGGGCTGGTAGCTCATTAATCCTATCACTAATTTTTGTGCATTGACATTAATGAGTTGGTTTGTGCTTTTACATGGTGTGCACCCTACTTACAGAACCTCCTCGTGCATGGCAGAAGTTGGCTGAACTGACCCAGAGTGGGAGCATCACATATCCAAGAATTTGCTTGCAGAGGAAACCACATCAAATCATCCCTTTGCCCTGGCAGAGTGAGGCTGTTCATGTCCCCATATCTTTTTTTCTCCTTTCTGATATTTACTTCTTCTTCAGGATGAAGCCAGATTATTAAAAAGTCTTCAAATCTTTTGTGCTTAGGCTTTTGAAGTTTCACCAGCTACCAGAGCGCTGCCTTCTCTGCCTGTGCTACCTCTTCACAACCTAGGTCTTTTTTTTTGTTTGTTTGTTTGTGTGTCTTGGCTTCATTTCCAAAGCACTGGTACACACATGGAAAGAGTGAGAGGAGCAGTTACTTTATCTTCTGTGTCAGAAGAACTGAGAAGTTGTTTTCTAAACAGATAAATAGTTTTGCAGGTGGAGGAACTTATGTAAGGATGAGGACACTGCCTGCCCAATGCAGGCATTATCAGAAAACACACAGTGAAAGACTGAGACATTTTATTTAACAGTAAAATTAGAAGAATTAAACAGAAGAGGGAATTATTTTCTCCTTCACGTGGAGCAGTTCTACACACCTAGCTGTGCTGATGCTGGTTATACAGTGCAGAGTGTGTGAAGCAGCCTGCCACAGAAAACAGATTTCCAAAAATCTGCCAAAATTTCTTGTTGCCAGGAGCTTCTGTGTTTATAACAGAGACTTCATCAGAAGAGCACTGAGTACTGAATGTGGTTGGTTTGCTGAACTGAAACCTGTTTCATTGCCACCATCTTCCACTGATGGCATTTGGCAAGGCTGTGGCAGCTCACTGAGGATGGGGTACCCAGGACATCATCAAATTGTGAGGACACTGGGGCTAAAGGATGCTTTTAAGTGAGCAGTCACACAAACTCACCTGAGTGAAAAAAGCCCTAACAAAATACCAGCTTCTCTAAGAATAATTTCTTAATTTTTTTTTTTTAATGATATAAAACTGCTTTTGCTGAATGTCTGAAGGAAAACTGGGAGAGCAGGCTGCCAGAGAGCTTTTTGTCCTAGATGGGTATCCAAGACAAGACTAAATCCTTTTCAGACACTGAATCAATCAAGAAAAATGGTACCTGTGGTAACCTGGAATAGCTGAAGGCAGACACTCCAGGTTGCACCCCTAGATGAACAAGCAAAATTAAGTATCCAGATTCTTTGCATCCACCCACATAGTTAGAAATTAATTCTCTTTCCAATTTGTAGACCTTACTTCTGCTTCCTAATTTTAATCTGTCGTTTTCTAACTGCATTTAGGTGCTAATTAACCTAAACATTTGAAACTGTCCAGAACAGATATTATTAGTGGCAACTCAATGACTTTTCTATTAACTGGAGGCAGCATAATTATCTTCTTGCCTCTGCTAAATTGGGGCTTAATTTTTTCACATGCTTCTGTGTCCAGAACTATTTTGCATGCAAGACTCAAATTGGAGCCAAATTCTGATTATTTTTTTATGGTATCGTAGTTCATCCTTATCTAAAATATTAGTTGTATACATATATCATTAGAGACATATATTTATATATATTTACATAAGTAAATTATATTTATTTTATAAATATATCTGTGAAGAATCTTTTCCTGTTATGCAAGCTCATCCATTCTGCTTTAACAAACACTGCAACACTATTAAACTTCTGCTGGGTTAGCTATCTGTAACACTGAATGTAATCTTTACATTTCTAACTCTACAGATTTCTGGAAGCAGATAAATTAGACCTCCAGTTCCACTGGAGTGGATTTCATAAGCTTTTTTGTGCTGGAATATGTTACAAGAGAGGTTAAACTGGGATACATTGTGAGGAGACACAGAGCTGGCTGTACCTGTAGAACAGCTGGGGAATTCTGGCATGCCTGCTTGTGCACTATTAGCAGTATTTAAATATATAATGGCATTAGTTCCTGTTGTCCCTCTTTTGACTTTATCTTTGTGAAATGCTGCATCAGAGAAGATTCCTCCCTCCCCTCAGTATTATGATTCAGCAAACTTATTAAGACCTGAAGAAAGAGGAGAGGAAACACTGGAAAGAAGTCAGGGAGAAAATAGAGATTAATGGTGAGGTAATAAGGAAAAAGGCAACATTAAAAAGAAATCTAAAGTTGAGTATTTATCAAAAAATGAAGAACTGTGACATCAGTTGCCATGCTGAATACAAAGTGTTGTCAGAAACTGAGAAGCAATAGTAAGTAAGATATATTAGGGCAGAGGTAGAAGCTGGATAAGTGGAAAATCTCTTTGCCTGTGTTTACAGTATTAGGTTGATGTAGACCTTTTGCTGGTGCTCATCACTATAATTTTACCATTTAAATTGTCATTACCTTGGCAGACTTTAAATCCCATCAGCATTTTGCTCCATTAGCACTGCTCAGCAGTACAAAAGATTTTTGCATCTTTCTTTGTAGTTCTCTTTGTCTCAACTCAAGGCACAGTGAATTTCAAAGCCATAGTGAAATTTGGACTTTTAATATTGCCACAGACTATCTTAAATACTTGACTGGTGATGCTCTCCATGAAAGACCAGCTAGTTTTCCTCTTCTTCTCCTTGACAACCTCTTAGGGGAGCTGCAAGGAGAACCTTAGGGGAGCAAATTCCCCTCCTGACTGATGCAGGAGCTGGGGAAGGAGCAGCCTGGAGCTGGGTGCCCAGACCTCAGAGGCTTAACTACTCTTAGAGGCTCAAACCAAATGGACTGACTGCTTCAGAAAAAGAAATCTATATGCTTTCACGTGTTGGAAGGCCCTCCTGGGCCTTGTTTTATTAAGATCAATTGTGTGTGTGCTATGTTGTAATATAAAACCACTATATTGTTTGACAGAAGGGTTTGCTTCCACTACAGTGATGAAGCAGCTGCTCCCTGCAAACGTGGAAGAAGTGGAATTTTAGACACTTCTGAAGACTGCTAACAAGATCATTTCAGGTAAGAAAAAAAAAAACCAAAACAACCCACTAACAATCCAAAATAGATTCTTGTTTCCTTAGCATGTATTTTGAATGGCCAAGTCATCCTGTCACCATTGTGACACAGGGGATGAGTGAGCTGGTTGTTGATTCTTTGCACTTTTTAAAAAATTACCAGTCAAAAACATTGTTAAGCTGGTAGAATATCAGACAGTGAAAAGGATACATCCAGACTCTGTTAATAGGGGTAGGAGAGAGAAGGCTACTTGTACACTGTGAAAACTCTTATAAATACACCCTGAACTTCCTAACCTGAAAGAACCACGTTACAGCAGTTGATACAAAATCCATGCACACAAAGGGAGAAAAATGCACTCTTGGAGTGATGCCCACAGCATGCAATTGCTTACTCATAGGGGTAAAATGTATATTGCAAGTGCAAACAGCAGTGTTTATTATCTCAACCCTTTCTGGTTTTGAAAATTCGGGGATTTAGAATGACTGAAATGTGGAAATCACTGATGAGATAATTATTTCCAAAACTGTAATAATTTTAATTTTTTTTAGGTATATACTCATAGATATAGTGTTGCTGCCTTTTATATAAGTAGGAGAGGGAGAAATTATTAGACATGTGTGTGTATTTTTTGATAGCAGGGAAATATCTTGTGTGGTCAGGAATTCTGAAAAGGCAGGGGTAGAAGAACTGCTTTTGTTGCTAGAAATGATCACCTGAGCTGCAGATGCAGGGCTAGAATTCCAAATTCACAAAACTTCCTGAGTGTCTGTACCAGGAAACTTCATCCAGCTTATCTCTGCTTTCCAGAAATCTTTTATTTCTGTAAAACATTAGTTTGAAAAAAAGAAGAAACCCAATCAAAAATATACACAAACAGAAAGAAAGAAGAAAAAAAAATAAATCAGGGAAAACTTCACTCTTTAAATCAGCCTCTAAAGGACTCCTAAGGGACCTGACTACAATGTTTTGCTGTGAGAGAATATATAGGAACGTGGGTTTACAAAGACCCGATTGTTTCTGCCTGAAAGTTTTGCTCCTGTAGGCATTTATTTTGCAGAGAGCTGAGCAGCCCCATGCTGCCATCTCCTGGCAAAAGGCACAATAGGTACAGCAGAGTGTAACAAGTACCGTCCAATTTATTTCATAACTTTTTTTTTTTTTTTTTAATTTCATGACTCTGTAGAAGACAAACAGGTCTGAAACTTGCTCAGAATGAAAGATTTTCAATGAAGATGAGTGACACGAGTGCTATAAAGCACAGCAGCGTGCAGGTCACCAACATGCAGTGTGTAAATATTGTATTTCATATCAGAGGGGGAGAAAATGTGGGAGAAAAGAAACCATTTCTTTATGAATAAGTTTGATACCTTTCCCAGCTCTCTGACTACAAGAGGAATGTGCAACATCTTCCTCCAAGAAGTTGCTTGAGAGTAAAACTGTTGTACAAATCCAAGAGCTGAGGATTGTGCAGCCAAAGGGGAATGTGTGAACTCACACGAGCAGTGAGTGAGCAGCACTGGGTGTGAAACAGATTCAGTAGCAAAACCTGGCATTTGTGATCCTCCCTGAACCTAACTTCACATACTTTAATGACTACCATGTCTCACCACTTTTAACTCTCTCACTCTATCTGTTGGGAATGGGGCTGTAAGGAATGAGGGCTTTATGTGCAGTCAGCACATCACCTGGGGAGAACATGTAAGTAACAGTCATTCTTCAGTGATTTTTAATGAATTTTGCTGAAAACTGTTTCTCAATAAGTGATCTGTTTTGGCTTTCCATACTGCTAAGCAACATGCTAAGGGAAAAAAAAGCAAAAAACTTTAAATACTGTGCTTCTATGAAACTTGCCTGCTAAGTTTTCCTAATTATTTTGTATGTGAATGAAAAAATATATGCAATTCTTCCTTCATTCCCATGAAAAAGGAACCTATATAAAAATCCTGACAACATGCTCCTATGTCTGGATGTTCTTCAGAGAGTAAACTCATTCTGGTTATGACCAAGCTCATCATCTGCCATTGCTGAGTTGCTGTATTTGCCTCTCCAGAAGATATATCCCTCTCCAAACTGCAGAAACACTTAGAGTCTCTCTGCTTTTTGAAAAAAATTATGACTCTTAACTAGCAAAATGTCATAAGAAGCCCAAAGCATCTCGTGTGAGCCCCTGTTCCCAGTGCTGGGATCTTCTCTGAATGGGTTCAGATTGTCCCTCTACTTGTTTCCTGTCCTGTTTTCCCAAAATCTCATCCTCTTGTTCCCTAAATCATCTTCTCCCATTTCCAGGCTTTGTCTGATTCATCCTCCTTATTGATGGTTGATAAATGGGTTTTTGGTGAATATGAAGCAAGCATTTTCCTAAAACAGTTTCAAATCCCTGTTTTCATCATGAAGCACACATTCTGCCCTGTGTCTGGCTTACAGAACACCCTATAAACAGGAGTCTTCTTTTTGGACATGTGAATGCATGTTTTTCAGTGAACATGTGTAATGCTGGGACAGCATTTTCTAATTATTTTGTAATAATGAGTTTGTTTGCTAAAACTTCAAATCCTGACCAAAAATGGGGAAAAAAATTGGCAAGCACTTTCATGAGCAATCTTCAGTGGGTTTTTTTCTGTCTTATCCAGAATACCACCAGAAACACTAAGTATATTTTAGAGAGCAATAGATAATATTTCTGTTTGAATAGGGGAATTTAATCTGTGATGGAGATAAAAGATTGACAGTAAGACTTGTAGGCTGACTTTCTTTCAATGCAGTGTTGGCTCCATATGGTTTTTAGGTTTGGTTTTTGGGGTTTTTTTTTTGTTTGTTTGTTTTGGGTTTTTGGGGGTTTTGTTTGGGGTTTTTTTGTGGGTTTTTTTGTTTGGTTGGTTTGGGTTTTTTGTTTGGTTTGGGTTGTGGTTTTTTTTGTATTATTTTACAATGCCAATTTCTGGATTTGGTGGCAATAATTTTCAGCTGGCTGATGCTACTGTCCAGCATGAGCCCAAGATGTTGGCAAAAGCTGGAGAATTGGAAGCTGGACCTCAGTGTGCTCCAAGTTCAGTTGAGGAAAGGCTGAGCAGAAAGAGTCATGGGATCTGCCTCTTCCCAAGGATGTGTGTGCAGATGCTGCCAGAAGTGTTTTTAACCTCTATAACCAGCAGGATTGAGTTTTCCTGACATTTCTGCCTGGCCAAACCAAATAAGTGATCTGAAAAAATTTTGTTGGCTATGGAGCCTGGAGGGAGGAGTTTCTCCTCCTTTTTCGTGTTTTTGATGAAAGGAGCACAACAATTCCTGTGTGAGATCCAACTGCTGATCACGCATTGCCATAGATACTCCAGGCTACTCTGATGGAGCAGCAGGACACACCCAAGGCTGTGTCCTGAACCAGCTCATGGAGCAAAATTGTACAGGATGTATTCAGTGATCAGCAAAGCTCACCGGAATAACATCCCTGTGGATTTCTTTCTTCATATTTCTGTTTGGAAGGTAAAGAATTTGGCTCAGGAATGTCTAAATGGTGGCAACCTGCTGCCCCCAGACACCAGAGGTGCATGAACAACCATGGCATAAAAAGAGCAAGGAACAAACAGGCTCTTTTCCTTGCCCACCACTTTGACTCCTTGCTTTTCTTCTTACTAGAACCTGACTGCTGGAGTACCCGGTATAAATTTTATCACTTTATTCAGACTTTCAGGGTGAGGCTCTGTGAGTATCTATCCCTGCTCTTTCTTCTGGGTGAGGTCCAAAACTGGATGGCACCTATTTTCTGGATCTGGATGGGCTGCATCCCAAGCTGATGGAAATGACTTTCAACAAGACAAGAGGGCAGGGTCTCAAGTTGTGCCAGGGGAGGTTTAGGTTGGAGATTAGAAAGAATTTCTTTACGGAGAGGTTGATCAGACATTGGAATGGGCTGCCCAGGGAAGTAGTGGATTCTCCATCCCTGGAGATATTTAAAAAGACTGGAAGTGGCACTCAGTGCCATGGTCTAGTGCCTGTGGCGGTTGATCAAGGGTTGGACTCGATGATCTCTGAGGTCCCTTCCAACCCAGCCAATTCTATGATTCTGTGATTCTATGAAATGTCATGAATACCTGATCTTGAAGCTAGGACTGTCAAAACACTCATGTTTTACAACCTTGAGCCCATTTTTAGCACTAAACAGGAATATTCTGATATCCTGAGCAACAGAAAACCTTCTATTTTCTTTCTGTTGTTTTAATCTGAAGTTTTGCTGTGAGACTGATCAAATCCTGCTGCTTTCAAAATCTGAATATTTGTTCTGGTACAGTCACAAAATCAAAACTTGACTCTGAACCTGCCCTGCACCTGAATCCAGACCCAATTACTGCCTCCTGAAGGTTATCTCTAATGAACAAAAATGGTGGGAAGTGGGATATGAAAATGATACAAACTTGTTCCAATTTAACATCTAACTAAAGAACATTCTAAAAGAAGTTAAAACCAAAAGCTTATAAGGCTCCATACCTGTTTTATGAGTCCTCTGTATGGCAAGATTTCTGTACATCTTGCCATAAGGTAAAGATCATCCAGGTACAGAAATATGTAAGGTTTTAACTCTGTGCCCAGCCCTAAATAAGTTCAACATAACTTTGCCCTGTATTTGAACCTGTGCTCTCTCAAGCTAAATATTTCCTTGATTTTTTTTGTACAAGGCCTCGTGGAACAGTGTAGGAGATGCAACAGTGGTGAAGAGTTTATAAAAATGTTGCTAACCTATCTGATTTTTTGCAACCTAGGGTTGCTAACCTGGTCTTTGAATACCAGGTTGGGGGGCTGTCTCTGGTACCAAAGCAAGATCCCTCTAGCTTTTAATCAAGTTTTAAGCTGAGGGTTTGGCTAAATTTATGGGGCAGAGTATTTTATTGATAGAAGAGGTTGCCAGACCTCTTTGGCAATGCTCTCTTTTCACTTAAAGACCTTGGTGTAAATCTTTTTAATGGTTCAGCTGCAAAAAATTTCAAAGAATCTTTCCCCACTTCTTCTCATTGCACTATCATCTGTGTAAATCATCTTGCTTACTCATTCTCTTAGCTACTTTAGATTGTTAGTCTTAATGACAGGACTGCAGTAAAAGTGGGGGAAAAAGTATTTTAAACTGTCATTAGGCCATAAAACTTTGATCATTTATAGTAAGTGGGCATTCATCTTTGACTTTTAAGAGAAGAGAGAGGTCAGTCAGAGCATCCCTACTCAGTTGTGCACCCATGTGATAAAGCACAGCTTGGAGGGGAAAATAGAAGGTGGAAATGTAAGTATTGAATGCTCTAAGACTTGGATACAGCTAATCTTTTTGTCCTAAAATATGATGCAATAAGAATAAGTACCTGGGGCATTTTCCTTGGGTTTTCCTTGTACTTTAGTGTTGCATATTTTAGAGGAAGAGTTATCTCAGTGGCAAAAAGCTTCATTGCAGTAAATCAATTAGAAGTTGTTATTGTCATCATTCAGCAGCTCCAGAAATGTAAATGCCATGCTTACTCTAGTACTGACTTTTTGTCATATATTTGGTATTTGCATTCATTTTTAATAACTGTGGGGGAAACTTTTCCAGGGTAAATGTGTGGCCAGTGCAGAAAAACCTTACAATGTCATTAGCATTTTTTCTAGTTAAATCTTTCAGAAAGCTTTTAGTGAAATAGAAATTTTTTTTTGAGACCTTGAACTTTATTAATCTGAACTTCAACACCAGCCTCTGTTTGCTAAGCTTCACTGGTGCTGATACACTGGAATGTGTCACCTGAAATATAGCAAAACCAGGCTTTTCCTGTAATTTAAGAGATATATTTATTGACAAATTGAGTCAGCCCCTTGAAATGTCAATACTTCATGTATTAATTCTCTTTGAACTTTAAGATGAATTTTGAATTACCTGAAAACATAAGTACTGCTGAAGCATGCAGCTCTCATTCAAAACAATTCAATTACATTTTTTAGCAGGGTTCAAAGCACTGCATAAGCACATAGGAACTTATCTTTAGAACAGAAATGTATTGTGATCATTAATTAATGTGTCAGTTTATGCACATAAGTTTGGGGCTAGTCGTGTGTTTTCTGGTTTGTTTGTTTGTTTTTTACTGCATGTATTTTATAGCACATCTGAAGATTTATTCTTACTGTTCTCTCAGGCATCCTTGCACTTCTCTCAGTGACTTGCCCCCCACTCTTCCCAAACCTATGCAAAACCCATTTTGGCTCTATTTTTATTGTGCTTAGCTTCAGTAGAAACAGATAATTGTGGAAGGAATTTGATGAAAATCTGGATCTCTCTTATTTAAATGAGTAGAATATTGAAAATATACTGCTATACCTGTCCCATAGAACAGTCAGGCTGATTTTGGAATGCTCTTGTACTTTGCTGAGTTGATGGATTTGTGAAGGGGTGCAGCAGGCTGCTTTGCTGCTCTGATCTCATGCTTTTGTTTTGCTCTGGCACAAAAATCAGGAGACTTTAACAAGAGTAACCATTTGTGCAAATGGAATAAAACAGCACATGGACTGTCTGCCTAAAACATGTGTACATCCTTGGGGTGAAAGCAGAAATTGTTTTGAGCAGAAATTCTGCCTGGTGTTTACTATGCTGAAGAGGTTTGCCATGTTTTCTTTTTCTATAGTAATTTATATAAACTCAGGTGGTATTAAAAAAAAAGGGGGGGTGAACACTGGGTAAATATATTTATTGAATTTCAGCCTGGTTTATGAATAATGATTTTGAAGTCTTAACTCAGGTTACAGTATATGCATTTGAAAAAGGCTTATTCCTAGCTTGCTTTGTTTAGCATCCTTTTTTATTATTGATTTTTGTTGTTGTGCTTCCCTACAAGATTTACTAGATGTACTGGAGGTGTCCTTTGTACAATTTAATTTTCTTTTACTGGTTCCCTTAGGACATCGTTATGCTTTGAATAAGCACAGAAAACTGTGTTGTCCTTTTCTTTGGATTTCTTCCATAGCCTTTATTTCTATTTGAACAACAAGATTGGTCAGGGAATTCAGAATTAAGACTCCATTTCACATTCTCTTCCTTGCCTAACTCTGTTGCAACTAATATTGTCCTCGGAGTGTTTAATAAAATGAGACAGGAATGCATCCTGACAAGCCAGGAGGGTCATGTCTAAGGGGCTGGGATGCACAAGCTCATGCATTATGTGAAAATGTTCTTAAAAGAAAGTTTTCAGTCAGAATTACTCTACAAGGAGCAAGTATGTGTCAGAATTAGAACATGATATCCACAAAGCAAGAGAAAACTCTTTTGAAATTTAAACTTCTTCAATATCTCTTTTGTTTCTGTCTCTCTAGTCTGACTTCTACTTTCCATTTATTAAGAAAACCTCTTTAAAATAAGGTTATAATCCAGTGATGCAAGCAATTCTGCTTCAGTCATGGCAATGAGAATAAAAGAGCCTTCTCTCAGCTTGTTTATCCCAAAGGGATGGGTGGCTCTTGCTATGGTTTCAGGAAAAAGAAATATTTAAATGACACATTTTCTACTGACCCTAAGAGTTCAAGGAACTGAAAAAAAAATAAATAAAATGAAAGCACAAAGTTCTTTAAATTAAAAAGCTGAGCAAGAAGAATTTCTCATCCTCATTTTATTTGTTCTCTAAAGCTTTGACTGCTGGAAAGGGAAAAACAAATATACATCCAATTTTCAGCTGGAGTGGGAGCAAAAGAGAAGTGTCAGGCTTTAAAAAAACCAAACCCAAAACAAGCTGAAAGGCATCCTCTTAGTGCAGGCTCTGAGGGATATGTTCTGTCTTAATTGCAAGGATAGAAGATCTCAGGGCAGCTTGAAGTTGATGCATCCCATAAAACCAGAGTCAGACTGTGCTGTCACAAAGGGTCTTTTGTTCTGATTGTATTGGTTTTTACTGCAAACCAGATTTATTCTGATTTATTCTGATTTGATTGTGTGCTGGAAGTCCTGGGTTAAACCATGAACTCCTCACTCTGCTAGGAGCACCACAGGAAGCTTTAAGTGAGAAGCACTTTTGATAAAACTATTCCTGTTCCCCAGCTTTGGTATCATGTCAAACCCAGAATGTTGACTGCTTTATTATGGATCTGGGTTGGGATGGGCAGCTCAGTAAGGCTCCATCTGCTCAGTCCTGGTAGGGTCCAGGAGGATGCAAAGGCTTTGGTTCCAGTGCTTGAGGAGTAGAAGATAACTCCAGTGTTGTGGCCAACACTCCTCCTTTCCCTCCCTTCATAGCTCTGCAGATTAACTGGCACTAATGCCAGCACTCACAGCTGCACATGGAATATTACAGAGACCATGATGGCTCTGGGTTTGCCTTGCTTATGCTCTTTTGCCTTGCCAAGAGGTGTAGTCTTGTTCTGTTTTTGTTTTTTTCTTTTCTTGAGAAAGTCTCCAAGTGTGTCAAAAGGTGTTTGGGGCAGTGTGTGTTATTTTTTTTTCCATTTATTTGCATTAAAAAAAAAAAAATCCCTTAAAGTGTGTCCTAAAGACTCTTGTGGCCAGACTAATGAATGTGTAGTTCCCAAGCTGCTCCATCCAACCTCTTAAAACATATTCAGTGTATTTTGTATTTTGAAGCCTGAATTTGTTAGATTTCTGAGGCTGATCATGCTATCAGACTTTCTTGATTACTGGTGACTATTGGACCATTCAATTTGAGACCATCAAGCTTTAGTTTTACTTTGGATTCAGTAACACTCATCTTCCAACCTCATTGCTGTCAGTGTCCCATCTCTGCTGAAAGCCTGAGAGTAGTCAGCTTGATGAGCAGTCACAGACACCAACTTGGGTGTCTCAGTCTAGAAGCCTAAACTGGGAACGTTGCTGTCTGGTATGATTTAGAGGCAGGAACTAATAGATTTCCTCTGGAGGTATGGAAGTTGAATGTCTACAATGAAGCAATCTAAATATCAGTTTTAGAACTTTTACTTACACCTAGATTAGCTTTAATTTATATCTGACCACAGTTTATTCCACCTCTGGTGCTTATTTCCCTGTTTTTTTTACATATTGTTGAAGAATCATTTTCTTCCTAGGCAGATTCACCTTCTCTGGGTTTTTTGATAATTTTTGCCTTTTTCCCTTGGATCTTTGATCCTGAAAAAGAAGCAGCTTTCTTTGCTGAATGGTCTTCTGTTGTTGTTTTTATTCTCTGTAGCCTCTGCATATTTATAACACCAGTCTGGTGTAGTTTTAGCTGATGTGAAAGTCTTTACTAGCTTTTAATCATTACTTGAAACACAAGTCCTGAGTATATTTTGAATTTAAAAACCTTCTACACCTAAAAGATGCTTTTGGCCCAGCAATAGCTAGTATCATAACAAGGTTAAGCTGCATAGATAATGTGACAAGATGTACTTACAAAATTAGTGATTGAGAGTCTGTATAAACTCAGTATTTTGTTGCCTATTCTCAATATATCACATCATGCAATTTAAATCAGTCTTCTATGTTGGCCTCCACAGCTGCTGAGTCCAAATATTGCTCCTGATTCTGCAGCCTTTACAGAGATAGAATGGCTGAGTATGGTGTTTGGTTGGATTAACACTGATGGTAAATTTCCCAAACCCTTTTTTCCACTTGAAAGAAAGAGCATCTCAAAATAAAGTTCACTTTACCTCTCTGCACCAGATTCAAGAAGAATTGGTGCTGTGATGTCTGCCTGAGTCTCTAGAATATTTACTGTGTTGTGACCCTGCAATCCTGAGCTGTCCTGCTTGCTCCCAAGCCAACAATCATCTATGTGTTACTTTTCCTCTCTCAGTTCCTCCTCAGTGAATCCTTCTTCCCCTTCTCTGCTCCTGAAGGAAAGGGAGATGCCCTCCCTGTATGGGAGATGCCCTGAAGGTTTGGTCATAAGGCATTGTAGGTATTTAAAGGAGAAGGAGGAATTCAAGCACCAGTTCTGTGATTTCATCCTTTGGCTGACTTGGCTTTGTCTGATACCATAAGGAGAGCCAACAAAGTGGAGTTTTGCAGCACACTGGGACACAATCTAATTTTGGCTGGATTCCCTGTGCTGCTGCAGGGAGCTACTGAATTGTTGTACCACCTCTAGTTGTATTATTTTGCTTGAGGAAGGGCTCAGATTCTGTTTAAAGAATAATTAAATTTCATTTGTGAGGGATGACTGAACTTGTGGAAAGAGATAAAATAATCAAGGACACAATTATTCAAAAAAAATCTATAGCAATTCTAATAATCTTATAAAGTACCATTTCATTTCTTTCATGAAACTGCTGGGTTGCTCATATTTCATATCTTTCTCATGTACAGGTCAATTCAATTTTAGGTAATTAAATACACTTTTTCACTGTTACTGGCCTTTGAAAGCTCCTGTACAACACCAATTTATATAAACTACACTCACACAGTCTATTTTTAACTTTCCATACTTGAACAAAGTGGTTAGCTACTGACCTTTGCAGGGTCACACCTGTGTATATTACTGAGTAATAGCCAATTTGTTGTTCTAATCTCATACATGCTGTACACATTTGATCAGGCCTACAACCCAAATAAGTTAATTTTATTGAAAGATACAGAATTATTCTTGCTGGGGAATTAGGAAGGTTTATGTTAAAGTTTTCCACAAGTGCCTTGCAGTCTTGGAAGGAAGTATCACTTTTTTAACATCACTTTTTTAAGGGACTTTTTTTACACTGAGCTTTATTTCAGAATTGTGCCACTTCCCTGTATATGAAAATCTAAACCAGAGAAACTCTTAAATTAAAAATATTAAACAGTTTCACTGCAATAGAACAGATTACAATTTATTTTTATGAATGTGCCAATGACACCTACGTATCAGATACCTGCTGATAATGTCTTAATTCACTGAAAGTGAATGTCTAAATGAATTACGAGATGTATAAATATTTTCAGGTCATCTATTTGTCCATTAGTTAATTTCTTTCCCCAGGTATACTTGCCAGATGAAAAAAAGGCACTAAAATGAAAGCACATAATGTGATTTCTGCATTTTAATTATGTATTCAGTTATAAAATGCAGGCTTATACAAAGATGAACTTGTTCAAACATATGTACATTTTTAATGGCTTATTAAGCACCAACTTATTTAATGAGGTGATGGGATATGAAGATGAGCAGAACACACAGTCCAACTAAAGCAACTGACTGTAACACTGCTGTCCCTGTCAGTCACAAGTTTAAAATACTCCTGATCACAAGCCTTTCTGTCAGCAACCTTGAATTAAATTCCAGAAAGCTCCTAATTAACACAGAAATAGACAATAATCTCATGAAACTGGTGGTTTGTCACTCTACAAGGGACTTGCAAAATCTTGCATTAATTTCGTTTAGAGATGCTCACCAAAAATAACAGCTGTAAGTTAGTGGTCATATGATTATAGCTCACATTATATTGCATGCATGAAGACTATTTATTTTGCCAGTGTAAAAGCAAAGCAAAAAAACCAAACCCCAACAAAATTGGATGGGTTTTTTGGTTTTACTTTGCCAGGTTACTACAAGTATCCGAGAGCCATCTGCAGAGGGCTCAGGCACCTCAGAATATTAAACGCTTCAATTTCCTCTCTGTTACTACATCACAGTGCTCAAGGCCACTTCAGTGCCTATTTGTCATGCTTATAAGCACCTGAAATTTGATTTTTCTTACTCGCCATGCAGCATACAGAAACACCAATACAAAAAGATCCATAATAGGATTCTAAAATTTAGTGAACACGACACAATCAGTGCCGTGAAATTTGCTGTAGTTTCATATAAAACCAGAACAAGAGGTATTATCTTAATTTTCCAAGGTGACACAGAGTTATTAGAAACTGAAACCTGTCCTTAAATGTTTAGGCAAAGGGAGATGCAGGCTTCATTTCTGCCCCCAGTGGGAGTACCCATCCTGACTGACTTGGACATTACCTGATGGAATATTCCAGTTCTGCATAGCAGATTGGCTTGTCAGGGATTCACAGGAAAGCTCACACAATGCACCACATGTCATCAAGTAGCCCCATGGGAGGGTGGTTTTTTTTTTAATTTTCCCCCAGGCTGGCACTGAGCTCTCTCTTCTTCTTCCAGGCCTCTATGTCACTCAGATGCTCTGCTGACATTTGGTTGTGCAACAGTAGTTGTGTATTTGGGGACCCTTTCAGTGGGTATTGCAGAATATGCTGTTTGGAGCTGAAAAGTGTGTTTCTATTCCCCTGTAAAAGGAAGAAACACATTGAGCAGAGCATCTTCTATCCTGATTCCTCCTCTCTGGGGCACAGCTTGCCCTGTTCAGCAGGGACAGAGCAAACCTCTGCCAGTGTCTGGAAGAAAGCTGGTAGCAGCCACATGGACTCTGTTCACCCTTTCTTGGTTGCTGTTCACCCCTAGAAATTATTCTGCATTACTTTGATCATTCACTCCACCAGGAATGCAGAAAGGTGGTTGTGTTCCTCCTCCTTCCAGTGCTGAGCAGTTCTTGTGCAGCTCAGGTAATGCTTGGTCAGGATGGATGGAGACATTCAGTGTGTTCCTTGGCATTTTTTTTCAGCATCTGAATACTGGTGTGTTTATTGGGTTTTTTGTTGTTTGTTTTTTTTTTCCCCCATAAAACCTGAATTTCATTTTCAAAGACCAAGTCTTGTTGAAATTCAAATCAATTTGGGTATTGACAAGTAAGTTCTAGCAATTCCTGACTGGAATTCCTGGCTTTAGAATCCATTGCCCCAGCTGCCTGTCTTTCCCTGGGGCAGAGGTTAGTCAGTGCCTAGCAGAGCTGGCCAAAGGAACAGCATCTTTAACTAACCACCACAATTAATAGTCTGATGTGTCCTTTGAAACTCCTACTGTTTAAGCTTTTAGATCAGTCCAGGAACAGCGGTACCTCCAAGACTTCCTCTGTTTCTGCTGGTACAGACAGTAACTTTCAGCAGATGGAGGTGGTGAGCAGCTCATTCCAAATCAGTGGTGCAGGAATTGTCCAGCCTTGTCTTTTAACAGCCTTCATTTTCTACATTACTTAGATTCTACACTTTCTTTTATTATTTTTTTTTTATTTTATTTTTGGCATCTGCTAAACTACTTCTGAAAGAGAGCCAGATTTGTAGGGCAATGGAGTGAAATTATTAGCCTTTTAGAATCAGATGATAATTAAGCCACTATGAGAAGATCACTAACTATAAATAATGACAGTGAAAATAAAGTCACTAATTCTTATTTATATTACACTTACTTTTGGACCCCTTTGTACTCTTTGAGGCCATAAGATCCATTATAGAAATGAGAATGGGGCTTTTAAATAGCTTTAATCAAACAGTCTAACCAGCTTAATGAAAACATGTCAAGAGCAGTGGTCTTTGCCTAGCAGTGGTGATTTGTTCAGCCCTTTTCCCAGTCTATTTCCCATCCTGGGGAAATCTGGCTCACGTGAGCCTGGGCAAACACACCAAGATGGCACTTTCTGCACAGGAGAGGACCTGCTCGTTTGTCAAGTGACAGCTGAGATGTGCCAGCTGATGGATTGCCTCATGTCACAAAGTCCCCAGCAATGTTATGGCATTTGCTGGATGTAAAGTCACACCAGAACGTGCATTTTGTTTCTGCTCTATCTCATTACGGATGCTAAAATAAGCAGTGGCATGGTTTGTGTGGCAGAAAAGGAGCCTTTGATTTTTGTCCTGCTGGATTCAGCCATACATTGGGCAGGAGTGCTGTGGTTTGCTGTTGTTTTCTGGTTTTCTTTGGGTCTGGCTTGTTGGCCACTGCTTCAGTGCTCCTGACCTACACTTGGCTAGTCCTGAGGAGGTGCTTAGCACCTACCCTCTATAGATAGTGAGTGTTCCAGAGACTCCCTCAGCCAGAAACTCTCAGATATGCTGTTATCTTTCACAGCACCTGTTATTAAAGCCTGTCTTTTCCACTCAGATTTTCTTTGAGCACTGTGGTAAATAAAAATAATCAGTTGCATTGCAACCAGGCAGCCCACAGTAGGACCTTACTACCCTGCAGCCTGGCTCCTGTTCCCAATGCACATATCTTGAATCAGTTTGTTATACCTCTTATCACGATGCTAAAATTTCTGCTGTGCCTTACTGATATGCTAATTGCTGTGTATCAATGTATTTAGCAGATTCTCAGGCTCCAATCAGTGGCAGCCCCATGTTCTTTACAAATTTCAGGGTCTCATAACTCCTTTTTATACCACTGCAGGTGTCTTTAGTGGAATTTTATTAGTTAGTGAGCTGCAGATATCCTGTGTCACTGTTTCCTAGCTTGACATTCACAGCCCTAAGTCCCTCTCCATCATTTCATTTGCACAAACCCAGTAGTTAACAGCTGTGTATTTCTCTACCCACAGTATTCTTTCAAGTTACAATTTTCAACAGGTTTTCCACCTGGTGAGGCATTTCAGGTGGAACTCAGGGAAGTTTTAAGAACTGTAGATAATAGTGCTGAAGGGGATCTTGGAGAAACATTCATCCTATGTGAGGATGACTTCTTGCAGAAGCTTGTCATGTTTCTGATATGCAACACCTTCAAAACCATTTTCTGCTTGTCATTCTCCATCTTTAGTTTGTGCAATGGATTATTCCTGTCCATTTGTACTACTACATACTTTTCTATATTGAAATGCACCCTTTAAGGAACATTTCTCCTTTTAATTTTGTCTCTGATTTAATCTCTAATTCTAATCCTACCCTCCAAAGGTATCACCTGTAAACTTCAATTTTAACCCATCATCCCAGCAAACCCCTTTTAAAACCCCTTTTACTAATGAAGGAACAGAAGTGACCTGAAAGGTCCTTCTGATAGAAATGGACCCCTGCCTCTGACTCCTTCTAGAAATCCCCCTTTTTAGGCAACTTCAGCCCCTCCTTTCCCCAAATATCAATTTCACTCTCCTGTTTCTGTGCATACCTGGATTCCCATCATTTTAATCTGGAATAACAGATCCTGGCACTGTCCAAAAGGATAGATTTTTCCCATGAAATCCTTGCATTTTTCAAGTTTTTTTACTATTCTGTTCAAGGGTCTTCCTTTACAGAGAGCCATAACCTCATAGTTTCATATAATTATTGGGAAAAATAGATTTAAAAGGACCTCTTGAGTTATTAAATACACCCCCCATTGTCAGAGCAAGGCTGACTTTAAAGTTAGACCAGATTTCTTGGGGCCTTGCCACATCCAGCTCTGAAACTCTCTGAGGAGGCAGCTTCCACAGCCTCCCTGGACAAGCTGTTTCAGTGCTTAACCATGCTTCTGGTGAGGAACATTTCTCCTTAAATAAAAAAACAATAAATAAAAATATCCTTATTGCAGCTGGTGATTGTTGCTGCATCTCCTTTCACTGTGTGTATCGCATTCCATTACAGAAGCCTGGCTCTGCTTTCCCCTTTAGCTGCTGCAAGGCTGCTGTTGAATTTCCACCTTATTTTCTTTCTCATTGCCCTTTTAACCACCTCTAGTCCTGTAGCCTGTCCCAGGCATCTGGTGTCCCAGCCTCTTCCTATCCTGGCAGCTCTCTGCAGTGATTATTGTTGCTGAAGTCACCTCTTACCTTTGATTCTAATCTAAAGGATTAATTTAATGGAGAATATAAAGTGAAATGATCCTCCCACCCCTTATTTTTTTACTGTTTGGTAAAGATGTTATCCTCCCCTCATCCTGCATTTTTTCTCCTGATATAGGGTTGGTGTTTTAGATAAAAACGAGCTCTGGGAGTTTCTGTTTCCTCTACATACTTGTTTGGAGACTTCATTACATTTTGCTGCTTTTCATACTAAAGATGTTATTTCCCTGGGAAAACTTAGCTTCAGGACACCCTTTCAGGATTGAGCACAGCTGTCTGATCTTATCTGGGCCTGACAGATGCCTCCTCTTTCTGCCAAGCACAATTCCCTTCTTGAAAGAATTACCTTTTCTTCTAATCTTTGCTTTTAAAAATGATCTGCATACATAGGGTTGGAAAGTAAGGTTTATTTTAATAATGTGAAGGAAAGACAATCAGATGCTAGAGAGAGAGGCCATAACAAGCAGAATTACTTCTATCACTTACTTATTTCATCACCCATTTCAGTGTAATTATCTTATTTATATTGCCTTCTCCTTCAGAAAAAAACCCATAGCAATTTCCAAATGTTTAATTAAAACCTCACAATGCTGCTGTGATGTGAACATAGTAAATGACTGGGAGAAGATAAGGCCTTCCTAAAGCAATTGGGATCTTAAGTGTTTTATAACATGAACATTTCAGTCAGCACCAAACCAGGGGGCAGTTTCCTGGGTGCATCAGAATGACAAATCATAGAATTATAGAATGTCAGGTTGGAAGGGACCTCAAGGAGCACCTGGCCAAACCCTTCTAATCCCGTGGTCTGTATGAGATGTCTCAGCACCCTGTCAAGCTCAGACTAAAAACTTTCCAAAGTGGGAGACTCTGCCACTTCCCTGGGAGACCATTCCAGTGTTTCACTGTCCTCATGGTGAAAAATTCCCTCTTGTGCCCAATTGGAATCTCCCCAAGAGCAACTTGTGCCTATTACTGAGGTAGATTTCTTGTGGGTTTTTGGTTATTTTTTTTTTTTTTTTTGGTGTGTGTGTGTTTTGCTTGGTTGGTTTGTTCTAGTTTGTTTTTTTTTTTTAACATAAAAAATTTACCCCATTTTAGCTTCTGAGAGGGAACACAAAAATTTCCAGTGACCCAGTGATGCAATTTGAGGGGTTAGAAAACAGAACCCAAAGCAAGGACTGCCTTAAATTTGCTTTCTGCTGGGGAAATTCAAGCATATATACATCCTGTTTTGCAATTAGGAATAATTTAGGTATCTAACTGTAGCACAGTAACTCATGAGGACCTTTCCTAGTTGCTTAAGTGATGGTAAATATCTAAATATTCATTGACATGACAAGAACAGAAACCCCTTTGATTGCTCAGCTCATCCCAATAGTCCTTGCAGGGCTAAGCCCCCCGATATGGATCCCACACCATAGGCTGTCTAAAAAACAGACACCAAATATTCCTTGAATGCACTCCTGGCCAGAGAATAAGGGAGGGATACAAAAATAAGAGCATTTTTAAGAAAAAGTGTTGACCTGGACTTGAACTGGGAGCTCACTTGACACAACAGAATATTCTCCTAGGTGGGCTACTGGCTCCCCTTCTTTATTGATGTCCTCTCTTTCTCCTTCCTCTCCTGGGGAAGCCTGGAATCATTACAAATTCAAAAGTGGGATGAATCTTCAAGGTTTCTGAAACTCTACATTATGTTGTAGTAGCAAAAAGGACTTCATTTGAAATAAGACACTGGGCTGCCTGGCTAGGTATGGAGATGCAAATTTTGGAAGAGTTCTTGAAGAAATACGTTCAGAGCAGCCACTTCTGCTCTTCTCACCATTATGTAATGTTTTCTTTCCCTTTCCTTTCCTTTCCTTTCCTTTCCTTCCTTTCCTTTCCTTTCCTTTCCTTTCCTTTCCTTTCCTTTCCTTTCCTTTCCTTTCCTTTCCTTTCCTTTCCTTTCCTTTCCTTTCCTTTCCTTTCCTTTCCTTTCCTTTCCTTTCCTTTCCTTTCCTTTCCTTTCCTTTCCTTTCCTTTCCTTTCCTTTCCTTTCCTTTCCTTTCCTTTCCTTTCCTTTCCTTTCCTTTCCTTTCCTTTCCTCTCCTTTCCTCTCCTTTCCTTCCTCTCCTTTCCTTTCCTTCTCCTTTCCTTTCCTTTCCTTTCCTTCCTTTCCTTTCCTTTCCTTTCCTTTCCTTTCCTTTCCTTTCCTTTCCTTTCCTTTCCTTTCCTTTCCTTTCCTTTCCTTTCCTTTCCTTTCCTTTCCTTTCCTTTCCTTTCCTTTCCTTTCCTTCCTTTCCTTTCCTTTCCTTTCCTTTCCTTTCCTTTCCTTTCCTTTCCTTTCCTTTCCTTTCCTCTCCTTTCCTCTCCTTTCCTCTCCTTTCCTCTCCTTTCCTCTCCTTTCCTTCCTTTCCTCTCCTTTCCTCTCCTTTCCTCTCCTTTCCTTTCCTTTCCTTTCCTTTCCTTTCCTTTCCTTTCCTTTCCTTTCCTTTCCTTTCCTTCCTTTCCTTTCCTTTCCTTTCCTTCTTCCTTTCCTTTCCTTTCCTTTCCTTTCCTTTCCTTTCCTTTCCTTTCCTCTTCTTTCTTTCTCTTTTCTTTTTTTCTTTTTTTTTTTCTTTTCTTTTCTTTTCTTTCTTTTTTTTTTTTTTTTTTTTTTTTTTTTCTTTTTCTTTTTTTCTTCCCCTTAGCTGTCACAAAACTCCATGGTACTTTTCATCCCAGTAATAATTTTCCCTTCCTCTCCCAGAGTCCCCATGCTGCTTCTTTGGAAACAGTTTTCTTCAACCTTCAAAGGATTCCTGCTATATTATATCCCCCAATTCTTTTGCCTTGGCACCACACTGTCTGCTTTAGCTGATTTTATATAAACTCTTTCTCTTAGTCTGATATTATCCACGAGCTCTTCCTATCAATCAAGGCATCACTACCCTCTTCTGAAAAGTGGTATTTAGACAGCTGGTTTAGGTTTTATATATTTTTTTTGGTATGAAATTCTCTCCAAGCAGTATCTGGTGTCTCACAGTGCAACAGGCCAAAACACAAAAAAAGCTTTTTTTTTTTTTTTGTGGAAAGAAGTTGAACTTTGAAAGAATTTGGTAACCAATGGAATCAAAGGCTTTTGTGTCTCAGATTTTCAGTGGGCTTTATATATATATTTAGATTTTTATGGCAGTGGCTCATACTCATGGAGTATATTTAAGGGAGGAGTATGTGACGATGTAAGATTAAATACAATAATTAAATATTTATTATCTACTATTTGCCTTTCAGAAAGGGCCACAGAGAATCATTTTGATGACAAGTAGATTTTTTCACAGAGTAAATTTGGCAGAGTTTTAATGTAGTCACTTGACTGAGCAGCCCTTCCTGTTGCAGTTGATGTCTGCAAGTTGTTGCCTCAGAAACCATGAAACCAGGCACCATCAAAAGAAAACTGTGTATGGGGAAACATGCTGATTCTTTAGGCTCCTTCAGCTGGGTTCTGATTTGTTTATTTGATGCTGGAGAGTGCTGAGATTCCATTGGTAAATCAACCTCTCCCCTCTTTATCCCTTTATCCTTCCTCTACCCTTTTCCCCCCTCCAGCTCCCTCTCTGTTTGGCACACTGTCCTTCAGGCCCTGAGCAGAAGAACTCCCTTTTTCATTTTTCCAAGCTTTCCACCCACTTTCCTTCTTTAGTGCCAGGTGCACAACAGTGTAGGAGATGTGTGACTTACAGATCAAACCCTACAATTTCACGAAAGCCCCCAGGATGCATGTTCAGTCCTGTGTGAGAAATCTAAATCTCAATGCACTGAACTTTGGTAGTGGGAATAGACATAGGGAGGTTTAAGTGGCTTGTGTTGGCTGCATAGTATGCCACACACCATTAGTGTAAATGCTTAGTATGACTTTCTCAGTGCTAAAGAAAGGGAGAGTTTACTGGATGGGAATGCTGCCTCCAAAACATAACTGGTCCACAGTCAAGGGTTTAAAAGCTGCTGGTCTTGTGCAGCCACGTTGGCACTCCTGTAGTATGTACATCCATACACAGAATCATTGAATAATTTGGGTTGGAAGGGACCTTTAAAGGTCATCTAGTCCAACCCCCCTGCAATGAGCAGGGACATCTTCCCATCCAGCCTGACCTTGAACGTTTCCATGGATGCAGCATCTCCTGCCTCTCTGGGCAATCTGTTCTTACCCTCATAGTAAAAAATTTCTTCCTTAAACCTAGCCTAAATCTGCTCTCCTTTAGTTTAAAATCATTCCTTCTTGTCCCACCACTACTGGCCCTATGAAAAAGTCTGTCCCCACCTTCCTTGTAAGCTCCCTTTAGGTACTGAAAGGCAACAAGAAAGTTGGAACCTTCTCTTCTCCAGGCTGAACAACTCCAACTCGAGGAGCCTTTCTTCATAGGGAAGGTGCCTCATCCCTCTCATAGTCTTCATGGTCCTCTTCTGGACCCACTCTGTGCTGCAGGCTCCAGAACTGGACTTGGTACTGCAGGTGAGGTCTCACCTGAGTGGAGTAGAGGGACAGAATTTTATCCCTTGACCTGCTGGCCATGCTTAAACACACATACACACACATATGCTGCTGAAATCTTGTCTAGATAAGTTTGAAAAAGGTAAAGAAAGGGGTTAAGTACTTGTATCTTAATGAGATGACTATAGAAAAGAACTACCACCTTAGTTTATTGTTTAAATTTGTAACAAAAATACTGTTTATTTTAGCAAATATAAGCATACTTTGCAAACAAATACAGATTTTTGTAAAGAAGATTTTCCAAGATGGCATTAGAAAGGAAACTTCCTTTTTGTGGGCCAGAACTGAAAATAGTAGCTAGCATATGAAAGTACTTTGAATTACATTATGATTAATTCATAACCAAGTCTTATGTTCAAATACTTCTTTAAACTTAGCCAGTAAATTCAAACAACATGATTTATTCCTTTGGCTTGATGCTGGTTTTATGCTGTGATGTACAATGATTTATACAAAGTACTCTGCTTGGGATATTTTGACAATCATTTAATAGGATCTGAGATCAAACAGTGTATATCTCACCATTTCTGCTTTATTCATGCATCATGTAAATTGAACAGCCAAGTGTTTACAGGATGGGATTGGCATTAGCATGCCTCTGCTCTTACCTACAAAACAGAATGCTCTTAAAATGTGTGGAAAAAGCCAATGTCTTCAGCAGAAGAGGTGCTTGGCCCCTCTGCAAAACTCACATCATTCCAGTGCCTGCCCATCAAGTAAGGTACATGCTTTTAGACAGCTGAGTTTCAAAAGTCTTGGCTTATAAATATGTATTTGTGCACGCCACAAACAATGCCTCTCCAGCAAGTGATTATAAAAATAGAACTGACAAGACACACAAACTCATACAGTAAAACATCAATAAAATGCCTAATGATGAGTGAGCTCTTTGTATGGGAGATCTGAGCGCTCAATTCATCTGTGTCTCTAGAACCTCAATTCTTTTTTTCCCTGGATTTGTAGAAAACCAATTCCACAGTAACAGCTCAATCTTGTATTTTCTTTTTTGCTCCTGAGGGTAGACAAGTTTTACATTGAAAATAAACTTTAGCAAAGGGAAGGATCTGTCCCCATTTGTCCCCATTTAAATACACAGTGTTACATAGGTACAAATGCAGGCTTGGGGTCTGTTCCTCAGAGAAATCACTGTCATAATTGTTTTGGATGGATATTGTATGTCTATACAATGAATATTTGGGCCACAGTGCTCTGGGGCCTAATTTCTGCCACAGTCAATCAGTGTAAGTGCAATTCCAATATTATTTAGTAATTGAAACCCTGAGCATTATACTGAAATCTTTGAGCCCAGTTGAATTCAACAGTTTATCCTGAGTGATGAGAAAAGAACTTAATGCTACTCAGAGCCACAATAAACAGGAGATATGGCCAAGTTGTAACAGCCTGCTCCTGCTTTTGTCATTGAAAAGCATTTTGTGTGACTGTTAGGAAAAATGGGGAGATGAAATCCCATTTAAAGTGGGAACACCAAATCCCTATGAAATTGTGCAAATGATTCAGGAGAGTTTCAAGTCATGAGCTTTCACCCAACTCTGTGGTACAGACCTTACTTTTCTTACACCCATTTCTTTTAATAACTAATTATAGATATATCTTATTAAATCCAAACATCTCTATGAAATCCAAATATGCTGCATTTGCCAAGGACTACTCTTAAAACTGTAATAACAACATTCTGAAAACCTGAAAGAATTAATTACATTGTCTTTCTTATAGATTGCAAAATTCAGAGTATTCAATGCAAAATTTTCCTAAAATTGCTTGAAACAGCATTATTTTATGCCACTTCAGGGTATCATGCTGAATGATAGTTAGAAGTCTAGACTGATACTAATTGAAAAGCAGGTCAGGTGGTTTGTTTTAGTCTGTTCATGTAGACCTTAACTCTAGAGAATGTAGAGCTTAACTGTGACATTGGCTTTAATGATTAAGTAAAATTTTTAAAGACAAACTTTTTCAAATTAATTTAAACAACCAAAACCAAACAACTGGAAGACTTGTTTGTAAAAATCTATACCCCCACACACAAGCTGACATAGTAGAAATTAAAAAGCACTCTGTATAAACATGAAAGAGTTCCAGCTTCATAAATCGATGCCAAAGCAAAACAAGGAGCATAATCTGGCAGCAATCTGGAAAAAAAAAATCCCTATTAAAAAAATAATTAATGATAGAACCCTCTTAAAAACAAAAAGTCTTTTCAGTCCAGTAAAATGTGGCTTTTAGTAACTGAATGGACTGACACGATGTGGAACTGCTGGATCTTTGGTTTGGTATTTTTCTTGACTAGGATTTTAAAGGAGGAGTTTCTAGCAGGTTCTGTAGGTACAGCCAATTTTTGTTCATTGTGGTAAAGGTGGTCAGTGCATGCTGGGGAGGGCAGAAGGAAAACTGAAAATGTGAAGTTCTTTCCAATCTCTTCATATTAAATGGCAGAATTTCCTTTGTAATTAGTTAGAGGAGGAAAATTGAGACAGAAAGTAAAGTAAGCAAGGCAGTGCTGCTTCTTCAGTCCTCACATTTGGCCAAAGCAGTAAAGCTGGCCAGGAGAACAGCACAGATGGAATAAGGAAAAAAAGGGAAAAAAAAGAAATATTCTTTGCAGCACTTCTCTGAGTGGTACAGTTACCAAGCTCATAAATACAGAGTGGCTCCCCAAGTATCAAGTTAAAGTTAATTAAGGCCTTGTTAAATAGATTATAAGTAACTATAGAAAACACTTCAAAAATAAGCTAGATAATTTTTTTTAAACCCACCATTCCTAGGGTTTAGGAATGCAGCATTCCTTGGGTTTCCCTGCTGCTTCATTAATGTCCAAAACTGAAAACATGGCATGCAAATTTGTTTTGAGGGGAAATAAATGACATCAGTGCTGTACAGGCACGATTTGGGAATGACCTGGGTGATGGGTAAATTTAGAGAGCCCTCGGGAAACCCTCCCTACCCCGTGCTTGCCAGCCAGATTTAGGCACATCCCGTGCTATTTAAAGGACTGGCACGACTCGCAGCCTTCATTGCTTATGCAGCACTTCTCCCCTTTCTCCTCCTGGCTACACCCCGTGTCGATGCGCTGCTGTGCCTACCCACACAGCGACCTGTTGTGGCTTCTCTGGAAGTTGCCTGGCTTTCTGTGAACACCTTAAAAAATAAATAAATAAATAACCTCCGGAGCATGGCAGCTGTCGGTCTCTGCCCCCCAGCCCTCCCAAGAATGAAGGTGCAGCTGGAGGAGTGGGCGGCAGCGCTGCCTGAGGACATCCAGCACGATGTGTCCGTGAGAGCTTCCACTGCCTCGGAGGCACCGTGTGTGTGTTTGGGAGTTCAAGTTTCATCTCTGTGACACAGGTTTGAGGAGACATCGGGAGCTCGGCTGCTAAGGTTTAGCATTTCTCGCACTAAAATAGCGGCTGCAGCAGGTGCAGCTGTCCCAGCGGGGTTCATTTTCACGGGCGAGCCGGCCTGAATAAACCTGTCACGATGTGAAACAAAGCGCAGAGGCTTAAAAAGTCACTCTTGTGAGGGCTGCGTTCTTGAAATGTAAACGTGGGGCGTGAGGGCGGCCGTGTTACCCCGGGCAGCACAACATCGGCACCAGCTCCTCCCCAGAATCAGCTCAAAGCTGGACCAGGCAGCGGTTTCTCTCCTTCTCGGTGCTGCAGGAGGGATAAAAAAACCAAAACAGAACAAAACACAGGTTTGGAGATACCGGGAGCTGTCAAAAAAACCAAAACAAAACAAAACACAGGTTTGGAGATACCGGGAGCTGTCCCTGAACCCTCAGCTGGGACAATCCCACCCCCAGAACCAACCCCTCCGCATGACACCATCTGCCTGCACCAAGCGAGATGCTGGGGGAGCCGCCCCTTACCCGCTTCCGCTGCTCGCTGAGGCAGAAGGTGCAGATGGACCGCGGGGCTGCGGAACCGGGCTGCGGGCCGGGCTGCGGGCAGGGTTGGGTTGCGGCCGTGCCCTCGGGTTGCCGCCGCTGCAGCAGCAGCACGTTGGCCAGGTGGGAGATGTAGCTGGAGGCCAAGCGCAGCGTCTCCACCTTGGAGAGCCGGCGGTCGGACGGACGGGTGGGGATGAGCCGGCGGAGGGCGCCGAAGGCCGCGTTGACGCTGTGCGTGCGGTCCCGCTCCCGGGCGTTGGCTGCTGCCCGACGGCCGCCGCCTCCCCGCCGCCGCCGCCGAACGCTGACCGGCGGCCCCCCGACGGCTCTCAGGGCACCGGCAGCCCCCCTGCCGTCCTTCACGGAGCCCTCTGGCCCCGCACCGGCCCCGACGGCATCCTCCGCCCCCCCGCCGGCCCTCATGGCTCCCGCCGGTCCCTCGACGCCCCATGACTTTTATCCCCGGCCCCGCGTCCCGCCGGCTGCGCGACGGGCAGTGCTTGGCTCGGATGCTGCTTTTAGCCGGGGGCCGACACCGCACCTGTCGCCGCGGCAGCCGGTGGCCCGGGGCTCGACCCGGCACCGGCTCCCGCGGAACAACGCTCCCCCCCCCTTCCCTCCCTCCTCCCTCCCTCCCGCCGGTGCCAGGGGTCCGCGGGGCGGAGGGGAGCCCGCGGGGGACGGTTCGTGCCGGCCCGGGAGCCTTGTTCTGCCCGGTACCCCCCGGCAGTGCTGGATCGGGAGCTCGGGGGCCAGGGGGCTCCTGCAGGCACAGGATCAGTGGTCTGAGCCAGACCCCAAGTCATACCAATGGCCTTCCTCCCTACTCCTGTTCTCTTCTCTTCTCTTCTCTTCTCTTCTCTTCTCTTCTCTTCTCTTCTCTTCTCTTCTCTCTCTTCTTCTCTTCTCTTCTCTTTCTCTTCTCTTTTCTCTTCTCTTCTCTTCTCTTCTCTTCTCTTCTCTTCTCTTCTCTTCTTCTTCTCTTCTCTTCTCTTCTCTTCTCTCTTCTCTTCTCTTCTCTTCTTTTCTCTTCTCTTCTCTACTCTACTCCACTCCACTCCACTCCACTCTACTCCAATCTACTCTACTCTGCTCCACAATATCTTTGCCTCCCATGCACTGTTCAGCTGTTCATACATGTGTGTGTGTGTATATATATCTATATACATACATGTTTATATATATTAGCTTCAGTGGGGTAATAGAACAGGCACAAGGATGGATTTCCTCACCTTCCCCAGCAAGCACTAGACAGACAAATCCAATTTCTTATTCTGTTCAGAACATGTGCCTGCCTCGACCATTTACTTATTAAAAGGTCATCATAAGCACTAGTTGATTACACCTCTTTTCTCCATAAAAATCTGACAGCCTGTCTGTTCTCAGAAACTCATGAAAGGTCACGGTGCAAGTTTTCTCAAATGAATCATCTCTACCTGATTAAGCATCCTTGACTGACTGGTTTCTTACAGTCCCAGAAGCTTATTTGTGGTGATGGTGTTGCCTAAATATTAATCCTTCCCAAATCAGAGCTGAGTTAGCAGAGTCATATCTCTTTAATCATGGGTGCAGACACTTAGGATGGACAGCTGCTTTGACATAGTTGGCTGGGAGTCATTCCCTCTCAAAATACAGCTAATGCCACCAGGCAGGGCCACAGCTATACACCATGCTCATCTGCTGGGATGGCAAATTGCCTCTTTAGGCTGGTTGCACCTTCCCTTTGGACAGAGGTTGCAGGCAAAACAGCACAAGCAGTTCAGTTTGTCAGCCACTTTATACCTGGGTGTATTAATGAGCAAAACTCCTGTAATGTGATTTTAGTTGGGAGAGAGAAAGAAAAAAAAAACAACCACCAACCACAAACCACAAACAACTATTCCCCATCAGATGAGGTTTTTGAGATTTTTGTGATTTCCATAAGAAAATGTCGACACAATAAACTTAGCTCCAGGCTGAGGTATTTTGATATCAAATGCTGCAGAAATATGAGGGTGGATGGATTTGATCCAAAGGAGTTCCTTTGGGATGCAGAGCAGGTTGTGCCCCTTCATCATCAGATGCTGGGGAAAAGTGTGTTCAGAATCATGCAAGTGACAGTGTTCCTTAGAGTATGTGAATATAACTGTTATAAATGTAACATCTTTCCACAGTGTTAAAAACTCTATCTTCTGTCTGCTTAACCTTTGAAAAAGTAAATGATCTACAAAGTTCCGAAGTTGGATTTCAGCACTTTGAAGTGCTGCTTTTTGCTTCCTGAGAAATGAAGTTCCCTGGGAAGCTGGTTTCTCCTATTTAGTCACATACAGCATTCTGGAGTGAAATTCCAGCTCAGTTAAGTCAATGAGAAAACTCCTATTGACTTTAATAGAGGAAGGATTTCACCCTTGATATGTTCTGATAGCTGAGCAATGTAGGCAATTGATTGTTTGTCAGACTCAGTCCTTTACCTGTGCTCTCCTGTCCCTAGCATTTTGGTTTCTGTTATGTTTTTTGTTATTATTTTGTTGTTGTTGTTGCTGTTGTCAGATTTTATTTGTTTGCTTTTATTACTGGAAGTAAAACACACCCAACCCAAAAGCACTCGATAAAAAATCCCCATCAATCTCAGAACCCTGGGACAAAACAGCTATTGGTATTTACAAAATCAAAATTTATGGCTTATTGATAACCTGGAAGGATGAGGAAAAGAATAAGCTACACTCAGGAAGAAAGTGATGCTGTGTCTGCAGAGAAAGAGGAACAAGACAAGAGGGCACAGTCTCAAGTTGTGCCAGGGGAGGTTTAGGTTGGATATTAGAAAGAATTTCTTTATGGAGAGGGTGATCAGACATTGGAATGGGCTGCCCAGGGAAGTAGTGGATTCTCCATCCCTGGAGATATTTCAAAAGAGACTGGATGTGGCACTCAGTGCCATGGGCTGGAAACTGTGGTGGTAGTGGATCAAGGGTTGGATTTGATGATCTCTGAGGTCCCTTCCAACCCAGCCAATTCTATGATTCTATGAAAACCAAAATTATTTACAGTAGCATTACAGCAGTATTTAGTTCAGGAGCTAAGGATACAGGGCTGGCTGAGTGGTTCTTGCTCTGTTTCTGAGACACTTTGAAAAAGCAAAGCAGCAAATGTGGTCTCAGATAAGGAGACCTGTAAAAGGACCAAGGTGCTGGTGACTTTAATTACTATGTTATTGATTGGGATAACATTTCTGCAGGTGCTAGGGGGAGTATCTTCCTCAAGGAAAGTGCTGTAATGCAGGATTGCATATTTTACAATTTGCTGGATTGCTAATAACGAGCAAGAATGGGGCTGCATGAATGTAAAGCAGAAGAGTGGGCAGTATTTTATGTGTAGTGATAAGGTTTTGCCTTAATGCTGCACAAAGATATCTGATGTCCATTGTAAGGAAGCATTCAACAATATTCAAAAGACTGGGAACATGAAATAACTGATTGATATAGTTGCAATCTAGTGGCTGTTTTTTCTCTAATTTGGCTTTATTTTTTGAATAAGTGTTAGTAGGAAGCACATAAAAGAAAGAATTTGTTAGAAGAGAATCTGAAAAGGCTGCACCTATGAAGAAGCAAGCTAATTAGAGGATAACAGTAGAAACAAGTCTAAATTAGTGGCTCAGAATGTCTGTGGTCACAGTCAGGAAGCCTTCCAAATGTATTTCCATTAAATAGAAAGTAAAATCCAAAATATTTCCACCTGTTAAAAATATGCTTTTGAAAAACAGAACTTGAACTTTTTCAGCCTCATTCTGCACCTGCAGCTCCCTTTGGCTTCTTTTAGATTCTCTTGTTTATTCAAGAGCAGAAATACAGCATAACCCAGTAGGGTTTTTTTGTAATAGTGTTTGTATTTTTCTACCCCACACAATAGTGCTCTATTTGCTGCATGGACTGTTTTTGATGGATTATAATCTTTATTTGTTGTGTTTTCCATCAAAGTCATACATGTATATATATTTATTTCCTTCTACACAATATTGCTTATATGTTTGTGTAGGCATGTATGAGGTGTAGGCATAAGTAACAGATTTAGTTTTCAGAGCTTATCTGGAGTAACCCAACTCACTCCTGTTTCTGTTTCTGGATGTTAATAGCCAGGGTACTTCTTGTGCTGTCCTTACCTGATAGAGCTGCTCCATGCCATATTTCAGTCACATTTGAGATTCAAGGGAGAGAGAATCTAGAGGGATGTAACAGAGAGAAACAAATAAAGGACATTCATGGTTGGAAATGTCCATGCAGTTGAGAATAATACAGCTGACAAAAGTGTTTTTCATTATGTGTCTGTCTGACTTTGGCTGGCTATGACAACTACTTAATAACAAACCTGGATGATGGAGTTGTCATTTTTATTGCAGTTCTTAATATATGTGCCTTTTCATGGAAGACATGCTGATCAAAGAATCTTATCAATGGCATTTTACTCTGCACAGGTTATGTAAGGGAGTGATTTTTAAGGAGAAAAGACTGAGGAGTGGTCAAACTGTGGAATGGTGTAAGAGAATTCTTTGGAGGGGGAAGACTCTCAGCAAACATTTTAAGTGAGGAAAGGTTAAACATGAGGTGGATTTAAGGCTTTGTGTGTTTAAGCCAAGTCAGGTGGCATGGTGAACTTCTGGATTTTAATAAAGATTTCCTCCATATTTTGAAACATTGGCCTTCTACCACAGTGCATTTTCCCAAGTGTGAGAGAGGCAGGACCTGCTCTGCCCTGGACTTCTGGTAGTTGATTAATATGGGATCTAAGAAGTCCCTTCTTGATATTCCACCCAACCAGATTTAGCATGACACGTATCTCTTCACTTACAATCTCCCTTCTTCATCTGAATTGATCTGTGCCATGATTCTCTGGGGTGTTAATGTGTTTTCTGGGTGCTGGAGTGCCAGAGGCCTTGTTAAACTCCAGAGATATTCTGACTGCTGCATTTTACTTGTACACCCACTCTGTTACTCTTGACAAAGAAAGGAGATGAGTTGTTTATCTTGAGTTTTTGTCCAAAAAAATTGTCTTACAGTGTTTTTCTCTGCTCTGGCTGCCCACGGAAGCAAATCCAAATATATTATTCACCTGCTATTTCAAATCTGTTTACACGTGCCAAATCTAAGTGGTGTTTTACACAATTCTACTGATGCTTTCAAAGTTGTCATTAACTGCCTCAGAAGTAATGTCTGATCATGGCTGGGTGCAGCAGAATGATGTCAAGGCATATTCTTTCCTCTGCCAAGTTGAAATGATGTAAGGACACTGTGCCTACCTCAGACACAAAATGTTTTACAAGCAGTATTTGTTCAGAGACTTTTTTGTTCATTAAAGCTGAATGCAGCCTGAGCTCTTAACACCTGCTCTGTTACTTCCTTGCTTTTTAAATCCATCCTAACCCAGCTGGATTGGTTGCTGGGAAAGTGTCAGCTTTAGCATTCAGCTCTGGTGCATGGTTTGGGGGCTGAGATCCTTTGCTAATCCAATTGGAAAGTCACACATTGGTGAGAATCCAGATCTTTGATGAAAGCTGAGGTTCCCTGTGTTTCTGATGTAGGTGGCTGGCTGGTTAGGAGAGCTTCTGCCACTGTCCTCTACTTTGCCATGTGAATCCAGGCCTCACACATGCACTGCTGAAATGTGCTCTTTTTGGGTTTATAAAGGGACTTGAAGCAAAGTGTCTTTGGCTTGTCAAACTTTTCTTGTGAGAAAGTATCATCAACTTGTGCTCTTTCTGTCCATTTCCAGATGCTGTCAGCATGATAGAAACATGCTGACATGTCAACATGTCTGTGTAATGTCCCATTAAACCACAATCCATGTCTTTGCCTTTTCAGAGACCAATGGTTTGCTAGGTCTGTTTTGCAGTGTCTAGCTTAGCACCTTGGATCACTCATGGAGAATCCTGTTTTTCTGGCTCCCTTGGGGTTTTCCAGATCACCAAGAACACAACAGTAGAACATGTACTATTAAATGGACATAAAGTTCTCATACAGACCAGTTTTTATTTATATTATTTCTTTTAAGGTGGAATGCTAATGTAGAAAAGCAACTGAATTTCTGTTATAAAAACACTTGGGCTGCTGTAATGATGGAACATAAACCTGAGGTGTAGAATTGTCCACTTACGTGGAAGAACTATTGCAAACACTTCAAAATGCTTATTTCCATTTGATTTGTTCCATCTTCTTCTCCCCGTGACTGCTAGATCTTGCAAAGAAAGCTTTTTTTCACAGTTGTAGTTTTACAGTAACTTTTCATGAATAGCACTGTGCTGCACAAGATTTTCTACTCTAAAGGCTGTGTTCTCAACAGCTTCTTTCAGGTGCTTAGAGCTGGCAAATACAAAGCTATCCAAAAGCCCATGAAAGAAATATAATTGACTGTATAATTACTGGAGCTTCTGCTATATAACCACAGCTGAAGTTGTTTGTATGGTTTCATTCTCTCCTTAGCTTTCTGAGTGTCCTCCAAGATACTCAAAATCCAACACTAAAGATACTTCATTCTCCTTAGCACTTCAGCTGAACCCTTACACCCCTGTTAACAAAGACACCTCTGAGCATGATTCCAGAGTTCAGATGCAATTAGAGGATGGATTCAATTCCAGTCACTCAGGTTCTAGGCAGAAATTACTTCATTGTCACCAGTTGAGTTAATCTGTCCCTGCACCCATGTAGTTGGTGGCATAATGAGAATGATAATCAATTGCTGAACTCTAGGCCAAATTTTGAGGTTCCTTCATAACTGCTCAGTGTTATAAAAGCAGAATATAAGAGCTGGTCTCCACTGGTTTGAAACCCTTTGGTTATAAACTGACATATGGGTAAGCCAGTTTTAAGCTGCTGTTGGAAATATTACACTTGTATTGAAGGGGACCATGAAGGTAAATTCCTTTATATTTGTGTGTGTGATTGTGTACAAAACCATAAATCTATTTCAGTTTCAAATGGGTATTGGAAAGAATACAGCCAACTTTTCAGTGCCATGTTGAGAAATAGGTGCAGACTATAACAACCTCATGTATGCCGCAGGTATAAGAATAAATTGTAATTTTTGTCATTTTATACCTATAGATTTTTTTCCTTGATTCCATTATATGCACATAGTACAGATTGCACACCAAAGATCAAGCTCAGATACAGAAAACTCTCTACAAAAATTATTTGACCTTTCTTTGGGTGCCTGTGGGGACATCCCTTGGAAAAGATAAGTCACTCTCATTAAGATTCTTGCTGACAGTTGGCAGACCAGGTGGTCCTGCAGAACATAAATGCAGGGTCTCATATCCTCAGTCTTTAAAGATTGTGCAGGCATAAAAGAGTGGCTTGCTGGTGCTCTGAATTGAACCAAAATGGTTTGTTTTAGCTTAAACAAGTGCTCTTTGCCTTGTGTTTTCTGAATATGCCCTGCAAGACAGGTGTCTTTGCTGTGCTTGGCATTAACCTCAAAAGAACCATCAATAATAAGAAAAGTTCTGGCATTTTATATTTTGGGAACTTACTGCCACAATATTTTAAAGCATGCAGGTTGCTAGTTTTTATCAGTCTGAAAAGAAGACTCTAAATTCAGTAAGGGGAGAACTCCTTTGTATTTTCTTCTTTTCTGCCTTTTGTACAACTTGCATCACACCACCAACTCCCACAGCTTTCTCCCTGAAATGTGCCCACTTTCCTCTTGATCTCACAGTGCATTTTGGAGCCTTGTAGCTCTCCTCTGTCCCATTTCTATTGCTTTTATAACAACTGGAGCTTCCAGTCTGTCTTAAGGGCCCCCAATAGGTGATGATGAATTCATGCTGATGAATGCTTCTTGGAAAGATGCAACCATTTAATAATAAACAACTGACCAGCAACAGAGTTTTATTCTTTCTCACTTCAGACTGTCCCTAAACACTCTCTGTCCAAGACTTCTGCTACACCTGGGGCCAGCACAGGCTATCACAGTGTTTCAAGCACCAACCCAGAAATACTTCGTTGTGTGTGATCTCAGGTTTTATGGGAAAAGTGAAAATGCAGGGAGTATTGTAATGAAGAAAACTTAAAATACTGAACTGAGCATGCCTGATGGAGAGCTGCCTGCATCCACAGTGTGCTCAAAGCACATCCCTCATGTGTTCAAGGGAGGCTCATCATCTTTATTAAAAAGCAGTAAAGTTATACAAAGTAAAGTGAGTAAAGTTATGGCTTTGATCTGAAATGAATGATATTTAAATTAACCTCACATCTTCTACCAATTCTATCTGAAACTCCACTGCAATTGTTGCTGTTACCTATGTTTGTGGGAGAGAAAACCATAGGCCATGATCTGGATGTATATGGGCAGAGTACCTATAATTTCTTAGTGTGCTAACTGTCACTTTTCTTTTTTCCAGTTGTACTTCCCTGGTTTTTGGACATTTTTGTTCTCTGTAGTAGCCCTATGCCAAATCTTATAAAGCAACATTTCCTTTTATATTAAGAATACTACCAGAACCCTGTAAAGAGGAATTCTGTTCTTGTATCTGGCATTAGGAGAGTATTGTTAAAGGGACTGCAGTCTGACATACCCAGCAACTGTATCGAAAATTATTTCTTACAGAAAATAATGGATTTCTGCTGCAATCATTAAAATGAAATTCCTGACTTGTCTTGAGATCTTTGAAGGCATGGAGAAGCAGACTTGCATAGTTCTGTGCCTGTTAGGCATATGTGCTTGCTGACCTCCCTTCTAGGCAGACCTGAATAAGTTGCTTGCCTGAAAGGTGCTGTACAAAGGCTCATAACTCACTTCCCAGGCAGACAAGAACAGGTAAGTGTCTAGGAGACATCCCCTTGTTGATGATCTGCCTCCAAGGCAGATCTGTCTAGTTATCTTTCCTTTCTTTGAAGCAGCTCCATACAGAGTTGTGTCCTTAGCAGACTGAACTGCTGCCTGCCTGGGAGGTACCTGGGTTGATAAGCTTCCTTCTAGACAACCCTGAGCAATTATTTACCCAAAACATCATCTTTGGGAAAGAGACATCTAGAATGGGAATGTCTAAATTATGTTTTCAGTTCTGACTGATCGCTGTGTCAGATAATTCACTGTTAACATCACATATATAAGAAATATAACATCCCTCTCTCACATTTAGAAAAAGAAAGAAGCCTGTCAAAAGATTCCAGCAATACAACAGAGCTGGCACATACTTCTGCTTGCTTCTGTGGCAGTAATCTAGCTGCCAGACTTGCTGAAGGGAAGGGAGAGAAGGGACTGGGGACAGTTTTTTTAGAATTCAAAGTTGCTATTCTGTGTTGAGGGACTAAAGGGAAGGTGGACACTGTATGTTCCAGTGTGCAGGCTTAAAAATTGCATATGATTATTATGATTTAGGAAACCATTTCTCAGTCATTTACACAATATCACAGAATCAGCCAGGTTGGAAAAAACCTCTGAGATCATCAAGTCCAACCCTTAATCCAATAGCACTCTGGTTCCCAGACCATTGCACTGAGAGCCACATCAACCTCTTCTTAAAAACCTCCAGGGATGGAGAATCCACCCCCTCCCTGGGCAGCCCATTCCTAAGTGCCACATGCCCATTTTTACTCAAAGAAGTGCTGTATTTTACTTGAACAACCCCCCCCAATTACTAGTAAACAGCCAAATACAATTTAGTCCCTTTTCCTTTCCTAGAGAAATTCAGATTATAGATCAGACATTAGATTTGAAGAAAAAAGTGGAATAACCCTACAGCAGTAAAGTCACCTGGTAAAGGATAGATCTGATATTAAGTATTTTTACTTTTGAGGCAATGTCAGTGTGTAAGCATCTCAGTGTAATTCTGTAGTAGCTTGGTTGCAGTTGGTCTGTGGTTACTGTGGTGGACATGGCACAAGCTCAGAATTAGGCTGCTGTAGCTCTGTATTTTGTAGAGGAGGAAAGAGTCTTCCTTTAGATATCTTAATCTTGCAAATGGTGTGAGAAATCCCACGTTTGGACAAGAATGCATCAACTCAGGAGGTGCAGCAGTTCCTGGCAGGCATTGCAGTACCTCTGGTCCTGCTCTGGTTCTTCCTGTGACCCCAAGCAGTTCAGTAATGGTCCAGTATCTCCTGTCCCAGATAATTCCTCCCTCTTTCAGTCACCCTGGATCTCTGAGCTGGGGCACTGTGCCTGAAGAACAGGTAGGGATGGGACATTTCAGCTGAGCAAAGGTTTGCCAGCCCAGCCAGAACCCAGCAGCACCTGGGCAGAGGAGAGATGAGCAGGTCCCATGTGTCTGCCCTTGTATCACACACCTGGGGGCTTGGACCCTGGCATTTCTGCTGCTGAATTCTGTCTCTGGGGTAGGGACTAAGTAGGATTTTTCAGGCACTGTGGTGCCTGTCTGTGAGAGAAGAAATGTAATTCAAGAAGACAATCTTGTACTGGGAATGGAAAGTGGTGAAATTTATATTATTTAGTTCTGACCTAAGCTAGCTTCATAGTCTGGGAAGGCTTTTTCTCTCTCTTCTGCCCAGATTGATTTCATTCATTGGGTAGGAGGAATAGAAATTAGGAACCTGAAGTCATGTTCTGCTATCCAGAAATAGAGCTATGATCCTCTTTGGTTTTTTACTCTTTTTTTTTTTTTTTCCCCTCAACCTCTTTCACCCCATCTTTATCCCAAGCAAACTTTGATTAATGCTTATGGTTGAAGAAATTGTAATCTGCTCTTGGGTATTTCTGAAGCAGACTAAGTTTGTCAGCTAAATTATTCATTGTGAATTAGCTCCTTGGAGGCAGGGACTAACTATACTTAGTGTGATGGTGACCAGGCTGGACCTCTGGGTACTGCTGCAAAACTCAGATGTGGCACTGACAACATTCACAGGTGCAGATGGCCACAAATGATTTCTCCAGCCATGTGGTGCTAAAAACTGGGACCTGCTCAGGAGAAGGGAGTTGGGTACCACAGGGAGCAAATTCCCAGTTCCAAATAAAAAGTTGCAAGTGGTAAAATGGAGTGAAACTGTGTATAACATTTGGGGGTAGGTGACTAATTAAAATAACTTGCCTTCCTGGGAAATGTGTCCAACCACTTCCCAACCATGTTATTAAATAAGGTTGATTGTGGTTCATAAACCAGGCAGAGATTCTTACAAGTCACCAGGTGGCCCAGTAGTGTGTCTGTAACTGGGGCAGCTTTTGTTCTGAAGAATTCAAAACATGCTTATTTAAATCTATGTTTTACTTCCCGCAGCCCCTGGAAAAGTTTCTAATCAAATGGTGTGCTGCTACATATGTATCAGTTGATAATATGTGGCAAGTTAGCAGTCCAAATATGTTCAAATAATTTTTGAGAAGTGATTGGGACAGCAGATTTTAAAAACCCCAAAGTATATTGAAGAAATTTAACTAACCTCATGTTTTCATCAAAAAGTCTTTATAAGGATTTTTTTTTAATGCTATAGTGTCCTTTTCTAATCTCAGCATCCTGGAGTTTACCAAATGTGTTGCAGAAAAATCCCCTGATGCTTATCTAGGTGTATTTTGAGAAAGAGCAGGTACAAAAGAGAAGACTTTATTGGGTATGGACAGAAGAAAAGAGTTACTGAAACTGAGTGACCGTGTCAGAGAACTGAATCTGCAGCAGACATGGGCAAAACCCCTCCAAATCTTTGAAACCTCCAAGCCTTAGTGGGGCATTTGAACCCTCCAAGCTCTAGCTCAATAAAGAGCAGCACAGATCTGAGCTTCCCATCCTTTTTAGTTTGAGTTTCATGATGCTGAAGCCCCTGCCAAGCTTTTTGCCAGTACTGCCCTTCATCTCTAAGCCACATAACAAAACACAACCTCACACAGTATCCCATAATCTCCTGTACAGAATAAGAATGATGAGTGCAATTACCAGCTGGGAGCAAGGTGGAAGACTTCAGCTTTTCCTCATTTTCATAACCCTTCTCTGGATTGAATCAGACACCAAGGACATCTCAGACTCTCATGACAGCTTCTGGTGCTGGGTGTTCTCACACCTTGTTCAAGGTCACTTTGTGGGGTGTGAACACCCATTCTGGTGCACTGGGTATAGAGTAAATTGCCTGGAAGCACTATTTTAGACATGAATGGAGAATATTTACCTCTATCCTTTACTCAGACCAGACTTTTTCACAGGCATTATGGTTTCAGGGTGAGCTATGACTTGGTTTTCATTTTCTCCTGGCCATTTCTCTGAAAAGATGGGTCTCTATCTCTGTGCTCCTTTCCAAATGAAATCCCATGTCTCACCCTCTTTTAAATCAAATCAGCATTCCACCCCATCTCCTTCTTATCACCTGAGATATAATAATTTAAATCATTTGGGAAGGAAAAGCAGCCACTAAATTTAGTGACAGAAATGTGTTAGAGTGAGCAAAATGCACAACTCCTGAAGTCTGGTTTCCTGTGGCTTTGTGCCTGTCTTGGAGCCTGGTTATGACTGAGCTCTGATTCATGCTGCAGCTTTTTTCTTGACAAGGTTGCAAAGTGCATCATTGCTCTCTGAGTGTTTGTATTGATAAACAGTGTTAGGAATACAGGGCCTTTGAGCCTTGTGCCTCTCTCTTGGGTTTGGTTAAACTACCTGAAAGATTAAAAAGTTACTGAGTGAAGTGCCAGACACATACAGGATGCTTGCACATGTTTGTTTGACTGCAAATTCATGCAAGAAGCTGAAAACACCTGATCCCCCCTGAACTGCTCACTTCAATAGACCTTGTTTGTCCCTGGCATCACTTTAAAACTGGTGATAACCTTATTTTACCTTCTCTCCACTGGTCTGACTGACATCAGTCACCAGTCTTTTTTCTGTGCTGGGGCCTTGAAACTGCCCCCAACTGGTTTCTGCATCTTAGCACATTGTTGGTTTTGGACTTGCAGCAGCCTGTTCTGTAGCTTTTCATTAGGAATGAATTCATTGTGGTATGACATATAAGTCCATTTTTCTTGTCTCCCTGCTTGTTAGCTTTTCTGTTTGTTTGTTTGTTTGTTAGAACAAGCTTTTGCTGGGTTTTAAGCCCTTAGCTCACAAAAAAACCCCAAAAAACCCCCAAAACCCCCAGCACAATAGAAGGCAAACAAACCAAGACATATTTTTCTTAAAGAAATTATTACATTCTTCCCCACTTTTAACACAGCAAGTGAGGAACTTATTTTCCACTGACTTGTGCTGAGTTTGTCTCAGCCCATTACAGCATCTCTGAATCGTGTCAATGCTTCTCTGGCTGCACGACCAGGACTGCACCTTGCCCAAAGGCAAGATGGTACCTTTTGCTTGCTCTGAGTTTACTTGTAGGTTGGAAAGCATGAGAAAAAATTGTGCTACTGGCATGGCCAGCAGCTAAGTGTCAAAATTTGGCTCGAAGACAATACTACTTAAACTATTTCTCTAAGCAAGAGCTCCTTACACAAGGAGGGATTGATGGATCAGACTCATAGCACTGTAAAATCATTCTCTTAGGACTTTTCAAAACTGCCTAAAACATTTTGAATCTGATTCCTTGAACCCTCGGGCAGCTTTGCATATCTCAGTCCTAATACATGGAAATAACAGACATTGATTAAAAAAAAAAAACAAAAAACCAACCCAAAACCTCGGCAGCTCCCCACAGGGCTGACAGAAGAACTTGAGGCCAGGCTGCAGCCTCCTGCCTGGATCAGAGGGGGGACTTGATGGGCACAGCATCTCTGTGTCTGCCACAAAGACTCTGCTTTATTGGTAAAATTCACTTTTTTGCTGGCAGGCGTTGGTGCTACCCCAGAGGGACAGCTCAGCTTTCCCTGCCTGGAACCCCCTGGTACTGGTACTGGGTTCTCTGCTGGGATGCTCAGCTGCACATCTCCCCGGGTAGAGGAAGCCTCGGAGGTGATGTAACTCTGAATTTCATCGTTTTTTCGAGCTCTTTTATCTCGCTTAGTCAGGTAGATCTCCTTAGGAGATTTTGTATCGTTTCCAGAAAATCAGGGACTTGCTTTTTAGGCTGTGTGCCCGGCAAGGTGATGTCTGTGGGTGGTGGCAGGGGCTGCAGGGCTCATCCCGCAGCTTCCCAGCCTCCCAGCACACTCTCCACGAGATGGCAGTGCCTTCCTGCTCTTCAGAATACCTTTCACTTCATTTTAACCTTGTTCTAAGTATTTCATCAGGAGAATTTCCTTCTGAACAAAGGCTGTATTTTCCTCTCCAAAAAAAAAAAAAAAAAAAAAAAAAAAAAAAAAAAGACAGACCAGGAAAAGTTGTTTTATTGTCTTTTTAAAGGTTGTTTTATTGTCTTTTTAAAAGTATACAATCTGTAAAAAAAATACACACACACATCCACACACATACACAAAAAAGGATCAAACTTCAGGGTTTAAAGTGGTACCTTTGAGGGATCTTTCTCTCAGTGCATCACCCAGTTCCCCACCTCAGGTCTCTTGCAGTTCTGCACAGGAACTGCTGGAGAAATTTGATGCAATTGTCAGAAAATGTTCTCCTGATTATGTCCCAAACTCACATCTTTGTAATTGTGTTGTTTCTTTTTTGAAGTAATGCTTTTCACCCAACATCTTTTCCTGTTCTCTTGTTTTCTGGAGTGTTTGTGGTTGTTTTGTTGTTGGTTGGTTGGTTTGGGGTTTTTTTTGGTTTCTTTCTTTCAGTTCAGTCACTGATTGAGATCAGGAAGGGGGAGGAGGTGGGAAATAGGTGGGGAATAATAAGGTGAATTCTTCTCTATCAGCTGAAGAACACCTTGGAATGTTTGCAATTAGATTCTTTTATAAATATTGTATTACAAGACTATAAACTCTAAAAAAAAACTTTTTAAATACTTGTTTGTAAGAATTATGCTTTTAATTCCTTCAGCTGATAGTCTCTGAGGATAGTGCAGGAATAAATTTAGCATAAGTAGGATAAACTACCTGTGCCATCAGTTTTCTCTGGTAGTTAATATTACATTTAAACAGATAATGATGGAAATTATTTTAGAACAACTTGCCATTTGAGATATTTGTAATTTTAATAATTACATTTTAATGTAATCTGTGCTGCCTTGCACGAGCTTTCCTTCTGTATGTTGTTATAGCAAGAAAAATGAAAGAGGAGAAAAAACTCCTTGAAAAGCATTTTTATAGGGTAGGTAAAATCCTAATTTACATGGCTGACATTGCTTGGGACTTAGAAAAGAATAATTACATGAAGACAGCTTTTCCCACTTCCTAGAGTACAGTTCAGTGCTGCTGAGAGCTGTGGAAGCTGAGACTCCTGCCCTTTTAGTCACTGGTGATGTAGTTCTGTGCTCAGCCCCAGTAGGAAATGCTTCTTTATTTCCAAAATGAATTCCAGTCAGAGGTAGGCTAAAAGCACCATTCATTTAGATTAAAGATCCTGAAACGAGGATGTTTGCAACCATTTGTCACAGTTTAAGTAGCAGTGCATAAACGTCGTGCTGCTGGTGTACAATTTAATCTCTGCTGACAACAGCTCCAGTTCTAAAGTTTCCTCAGCATCTTTTCTTTTTTCTTTTTTTTTTTTTTTAATGGTTTCCATTTCTTGAAAACATCCTCTGCCACTTATGGAGCACTTATGGGACACTTTTGTACTTTACTCCCTTGGGGAAAAAGTGAAAAGCATGGAGGGCTTTGTGTGTGGAAGCAGCAACTGTATGGTGTTGGGATCTGCTGGAATGTGTGTCTAGCTAAACCTGGGACTTTCCATTCTGCAGGAGTACTTAATAGTTTTTGTTGGTTCAGATCAGAACAAGTTGGGTCACTCTTGTTTTGGTGGCCCTCCTGGTCTCCACCTCATCCTTCCTCTTTTTTCTGTCCAAACCAGGGGAAAAATCACTCCTATGACTAGAATTTGGGTTTTCTCTGCAATCTTTGTAATTACTCTGTGAAAAATACAGGCAATGATTATGATTTTATCAAACACAAGTGCTTCACTTCTAGTGGATGTCACTCTTACTGTCCTGTTGGCAGAATGTTCATAGCTTTAGGCCTTTGCTTGCATTAAAGCACTGTCCTAGAGAGAATAAGTTATAAATCCTTGTGTCTTCCCACTGATAATGTCCTTTATAGAATCCTTTCTTTTATCTTCTGATTCTTTCTGTGCTTGGGACTATGCCCAGACTGGAGCACGTGGAGAAACTTTGCTGAATGGTTTCATTACAACTAGCAGGAGTTCTATAGGAATTTATTTTCTATAGAGAAAATAAAGGTGTTGCAGTGTGGGAGACTACACTGAGAGTCAGAAACATAAGGTGCAGAAGGCTCACTGCTTCGTGCTACCAAACAGAGAGGTAAAAAGAGGTTTATAGTCCAATAGATGCCATGAGAAGGAGTTCAGGATGTCCTAAAGCAACTGGAGGTTCTGTTTTCATAGGGGTAATTTTGTTATATCTGAATGTGACTCCTCAAGATCAACATTAATGTGCTGCTTACAAAGTTACTGATAACAGTGGTTCATATCAGTATTGCAGAAAAACTCTCTAGTCAGTGCTACCAGGTTTTTGTAGTGCCCATCCACAGCTTTTAAAATCCCTGCAGTTTTTCTTGGTAGAAAAAGAGCAGATATGCTTGAGTAACCATTATGCCCACAGAAGAAAAACATATGAAGCATATGGAAACAGAATCATCCCAGCTGACACATTTAAGCCATGTCACTGCTAAAAAGCATTATACCCTCCTGAGTCTGCAGGAGAGGTGCCATCCCTCTCTCCAGCAAAGATCAGTTCAGCTGAAGGATGCTGAGAATAAGAAGCAGCATCAGATTCTGATAAAGGGACTGAAAGAAAGTGCAGGCTGAGACTGGATTGTGGTGAGGAAGTGGGAACCAGGCAGAAAGAAAGAGCAAAGGATCAAGGGTTATTATATGCAAATACCTTATCCAAAATGCTGTGAAATTTAATTTCCAGGAGCAAACATTATATGAAAATCTTGATAATGGAATGCCAGCACTACGACTAAATTCAGCTTGCAGCCTTCTGGAATTGACTCATGGAAGGCAGCTCTCCATCTTATTGCAGTGTCAGAAGTCTGTTCTTCACACTGGTGGTTTGCATCTTTCCTGGCTCATTTGCCTGTTCAGTTTACTTGGCAGACCTGGTTTGCACAGTACTGTAATGATTTTACTGCCTCCTCTCTGCTACATGAGCAGAAACGTTGGACCTTCCCAACATCTCTGGCATAAACTATATTTCTCTGTTTTCCCTTCTCCATGGTCACCATGGATCATTTTTTCTCTGGCCCTTCACCTCTGCAGAGCTGGCAATGATGCTGACCCACCTCCCCACCCCAGTGCTCTGACCTGGCTCTCACCACCTCCTCCTCAGCCCCACCAGTGCTGGGAGAAATCCTTTTAGACATCAAAATCCTTTTGATGTCTAAACACACATCTTTTGATGCCCATTGCCTTCCTGGTCCCCTTTGCCACTTGGACCTCCTTTTCCTTGCCTGAGCAGGACTGGCACCCTTCTCCACAAGTCATTTCAAATGGACAAGATGTAATCTAGAACAGGGACAGATCCTATGTAGTTTAAATGTTTAATGGACCAGTTTTTGTACAAAGGGAGCCTCTGAAACAAAAATCTTGAGAACTTCTGTTCTCTACCTTCTCACACAATGCTGAAACAGTCACCCTAAAAGCTCTTTCCCTACCCCCATCTTCTTGACCCACCACCAGGCTGTACACACTGTGATTTTCCATGGTATTTTAGCTGCCATACTCTTTTCCCCAGTCAGCTTTTCCTTCTGTCAAAATCGTAGGATCCTCTCCCATAAAGGATTCAGAAGTGAGTGAGAAGAGCAGAAATTTTCAACATGCAGTAAACACATCATTAATTTCAAACAAATCTTATTTTTCCCTTCAAATTAATAAATCATTTCAAAATTTTCCCTTACCCTTTTTTTTGTGCTTGGAACTTTTATTTCTTCAAGGTCACTTCAGATTTAATTTACCAATAAGATATATGCGAAGAGTTAATTTACTAATCTAATATGGTCCCTTTTAAAATTGCCTAACAAATATATTGTAAGTATGATCACATCTCCCTGAAATGAAAATCAAGACCACTCAATGTCCTTTTGTCAAACTGATTGCATCTAATTAAAAAAGAAAGATATCCCAGTGATGCAGCTTTCCCATTAACATGCACTGCACAGGTTGCTACCTAATTTAATACAGAATGTTGTCTTGCATTGCTCCATCTCTGATGAAACTTATCTGTTTAGATGAAGTTCAGGGAAATTCTGAGTTAGAAAAAGAAATGTCTATCTCCCCCCTGATACGTGGTGATAAATAATTTGACCATTTATTTCCTTTCCTTGGTAAGTGCATCCAGCCATGGAAGAAGATGTAGTAGCCCTTTGCCTCATACCACTGCCAGTCTGACACTCTGATATCTTGGTAAATAGATAAACATGCCTATAAGATTAAGTGACAAATTCACATCAGCACCCAAAGCTCTTTGATCAATACCACTAATCCATTAAGACTACAACAAAGAATCTTATGTTTCTGTCCCTTCATTCTGGTATCAAATGTGGGCTGAAAAAAATCACAGACTAAAATGTTTCTAAAATTAAATGAAACAAGAAAATTACCCTTTGCATATTTTAAAGATAAAGATCCCTCATTAGAGCATCTGCTGGCCTGGACAGACTGCCTTTGAAAGCAATTCTAAGTATAACAAAGTAATTTTCAAATTAAAAAAGGAGCAGCAGGTGTATAAAATGAAAATATAACAGGGGCAGCCACAGAGCCAGCTCCCAAATCCCATATATCTCCTGGATCTGACAACAATTAATTTAACCAAATGGCAACTGCACCTGAAGGAGAGGGGGAAACACCTGGATTCCAGCAAATGCCTGTTGGGAACTGAGTGTAGGATTCAGCCTCCATTGAAGACATTTGGACTTTATGGACTTCAGCTGCCCAATTCTGGCCTTCACTGCTTGGAATAAAGGAGAGTTTGTGACCCAGTGGATCCTCTTTCCCAGTGGAAGGAGCCCCCCTGAGAAGCTACATGAGAGCAACTGCATCAGAAGCTGACTGGACTTTGCTGTAATTTATTTAAAGGTACTCACTTAAGTTATTTATGTTAAAGTTATTAATTTATTTAAAGTTATGAGAATATGCTTGGAGAGTCAGTTCTCCAGTGATGAAATTGGAAAGGCTTCTTCCTAGCATAATGCTAAGGTGACCAAAATAAGTTGTCCCCTACAATGTCTCACCTGTTCAACACTTCTGAAAATCCACTTGGCTATATGGAAGAGGCTTGCTTATTGCTTTTGGATGCACTGAGTTCCTTTTGTGTTCTCATTTTTATTTACCCACTCTCCTCTGCCACAGGCCTTTGCTTTTTGTAATTGAAAACAAGCCAGAGAAATGTAACTTTGTACAAACATTCTTCATGAAATAACATTTCAAACTCTAGTACTTGATGAGCCTTTGAGCCAGCTACTGGGGTTGTTAGAGCAAGGTCATAATGAGTTGGTACCTTTGCTTACTACAATCTATAGGAGCCAAATGGCATCTACCATCATTTTCTTTCACTCCCTGGCTCTCTGAGGGTCATTTGCTTGGTTACTTGAGGTGTCAACAACAGTGCAGGTAGGGATGAAGCCTGAAGAAATTAAATAGTGTCAACATGCTGTCTTCTGGAGTGTCAGTTTCTTTAGAATTTTGTTTTATTGCTATCAATGTTTGCCTCTGATCATCACTACTACAACATAATTTCAACACTGAATATTAATTTCATCTAAATGTACTGTCAGGTTCAATCACTGATGGAGGGTTCATCTAGTCACTCCCTCCTCTCCACTTTTTCCTGCTGTTCACAGCTTGTTCTCTGGACTTTCACACCCCCAGTATTTTAGAAAAAATATGAAAAATGCCATGATATTTCATTTACTCTATGTTAACTCCACTCCCCTGGGCTGTGAGAAAGAGGAAATTACTTTGCAAGAAAAGACTTGGCTAACATAGGAGAAAACATCACTAAATGCTGAATCTGAGAATCAAAGTGTAGACAAGGTGCTGCTCAAAACTATTAAAGTCATCCCTTTGATGATCTTTAACCATGTTGTTTCATGACCCACACTTCTTGAATGCTGCTGTGTGTCTGGGGTTTTGTTGCTTTGCTTTTTCACTTCCCTGCTGAACATTTACAAGACTGCTACAGGTTTCTATGTTGAAAAGAATGGTAGGGTTCCCCATGTGAGGAAAGTTATAGTAGGGTGAGCACCACAGGGGAAGGTTGAGATTGATGCCTTTTCTTAAAAGATACATGTTAATCTAGTTTCTGAGAGGAATTCTGTATCCTGGAGGGAGAAGAGAGCTCAGGGTAGGCACTAAAGTTCATAACTTCCAGGTATGGGAGCTGGAATGATGGAAATGACCCTGGTCTGAATACAGGAGGTGTACAGCTACCAGAATTCCCTTGCATCACTTTCCTGGGAACATACATACACTCAAGGTCCCCTCTCCCTGCCCAGTTTTCCATTTTGATGATTATAGTGTCTGTCTGGCTCTTTGGAGTGAGTTCCATCATGTGAAGGGAAATATGTAGAAGGAGACAGGGGAACAGAGAAGAAGAAAAAAACAGACAAGGGGCTAAATACTCCAGAAATACTTGAATAAAGTGGTCCTGTTTAAATGAGTGAGTTGCAGCTTCACAGTCCTAGTGTTCCCCAGTAATAGTGACAGGGCTGAGATGAGAAGAAAGAATTCTGGTAGAAGGCTGAGATGTTGAAACCTGGTGGAGAGGAACAGGCCCCAAGCTGCTGGAGGTTGAGTGATAGCCAAGGGCTGGGGCAGCTGTCAGGAGGTGCTTGAGAGAGCAGTGGACTTGGGGGTTAAATCATCTGTCTCTGGAGGCTGAAGGTGATGCCAGCTGGTACATGCATTGGTCTCTGCTATTTGAAGTCCATCTGTCTGAGTGCTGTGTGCTTTTTGACAAAATAAATCATACTTGGCTTTGAAGAATTTGTTTTCTGCATCATGGCCTTTTAGTAGTTCCTCTTGTCTGCCACAAGAAAAACAGCTGGAGTCAGGTCTGGCAGGCTGCAGCAGCAATTATCAGCCAAGGGGATGTGATTTAGAGACCTATATCAGAGGAGTCCTGGCATCTTATGTCAAAGAGAAACAGCTCCAGGCAGGTAGCTAAGAGAGGTGAGGTCAAGGGTCTGTCTGAGGATCTGGGAAGGGGCAGGTGCCTGCTTCTAGAAATACAGGAATTTCCTCCCTCCTGTTGGTATCCAGCAGAACAGGGAAGGTTCATCTCTGCTACCAGTAGCCTGTATTATCATGAACAAACTGCAAACCCAGGCAGCCCCCAAAAGATGCTTTTGGCACCTAAAATGGGAAGTAGGAAGAGCTGGAAGTCTGTCTTCAAGAACTCCAGTATACCTGCAAACAGTGCAAGATGTCTAAATCCACTCAGATTCTGTGCTTTGAATGCAGCTGCTGTGTGTTCTTCAGCTGGAACACTCTGCAGACTTCTTTGTGCATGCAGGAGATGCTCAGACAAATGATACCCATCGAGGGAACATCCCACCTCTTCTATATATTTTTCATCCTGAAAAGGTAGATTTTGTGTGTTTTACCCTTCATTTCTAGAAGAATGGCTAGCAGTGCTGATTATTTATGAGATTAGACCATTTTATGATAGAGATAAGCAGTAAAATGAAGATGGTAAATGCACATATCCTATGTTGTTGCTTCTCATGGTTTTTTCCTATGTGAGCAGGGGACTTGAACACTGTGGATTTGAGCATTTCTCTGCCTGAATTGACTCATTGCAAGGACAGTCATTATGTTCTCTCCAGACAGATTGCTTCTGTATCAATTTAGCATACCTTTAATTACAACCAGGAACCTTTCAAATTTCATCTATTTCTTTCTACATTCTATTCTGAATTCCAGCCAGTAACATTAGGTTAGTCTAAGCTACATACAACTAACCTTGCCTGAACCTAGTGTAAGATTTATGAAAAAAGCAAAAATCTGAGAGTACAAAGCCAAGGAAGTCAGATAATTACAAGTCCCAGGGTCAATGTCACCAGTGAAACTTAAAATCATCCTTTTCCACGTTCCAGGTGACCTTTGCTTTGTTCAGCACACAGAGTTCCTGCTGGATGAGTAGTGAATCTGTATTTTCTTCTAGTCTCTGTTCTGCTGTTATTTACCAAGTGCTACTGGAACCTTGCATCAACAGAGGAAAACAATCATCTCCTAATGCTTTTGTGTGGTACTTTCAGAGTCTTCCTGATTTGTAATTGTGGGTGAATTAATTAGCATGGCACCCCTGCACAGGGAGGCAGGATGTGCTCCTGTGTGAATATTTGGCATGGATTAAGTGAGTGCTAGTGTTGGAAATCCAGTTTGAAATGACCAGGATCAGGTTTTCTGAAGTAGTTTGTCTTCTGCAGCATCTTATGTGTTCAAACTACTGTCGATCTCAGTTACAGATGTGAGCGTTCAGCTTGCCTGCAAATCAAACCCCAGGTATCTATGCTTGAATTCACAACCTTGTCTTCTGAATTGTGGAGCTCTCATCTTTAAAATTTCATAAGATCATGTACATAGAAGTCATATCAGAAGCTGTGTGTCTAAGAGAGCCAAACTAAGCTTCTATGTGCAGTTCTCACTCTGTCTTTTTTGTTTGCATACATATAAGATACATCCATAACCTTCCAAGATCTGAAGGGGCTACAAGAAAGATGGGGATTAGCTTTTTACATGGGTGTGTAGTGAGGGGACAAGGGGAAATGGTTTCAAACTTGAGGAGGGGAAATTTAGGTTGGACATTAGGAAGAAATTCTTTAATTTGAGGGTAGTGAGACCCTGGCACAGGTTGCCCAAGGAAGCTGTGGCTGCTCCATCTGTGGAAGTGTCCAAGGCCAGGTTGGATGGGGCTTGGAGCAACCTGGGCTGGTGGGAGGTGTCCCTGCCCATGCAGGGGGGTTGAGACTGGATGAGCTTTGAAGTCCCTTCCAACCCAACCCATTATATGATTATAAATGTATATGTGTGTATATATATATGTACACATAGTTCTATTCCTCTGCATTCCAGTCCTGATTGACTTTGACCTTTTTTCCCTTAGACAAAGTAGAATGGTAGAGAAGAAGTGCCCTGTCTGCTTTCCATCCAACAGTGTGATACTCAAGTACTTGTCTTCCCAAAGCAACACCAAGTTCTTACTGCACTGAGATTGCTCAGGGTTCACTCCAGAGTGCTCAAGACACTCTGTGGATCAGACACATGGAAGATCCACCCAGATGGGAGGAGTGAGGATACAAGGCACAGAGCTGAGAGATTACCTATGGAATTCAAATGGGTTTCTAACGGGTTTCTAACTAAGCAAACACTTTCAGACTGGAAACGTGACAGGGTTTGAATAGTTCAATGTGATGGCAACAGGACTTTCCTTCTGTGTGATTGTTCACTCTGCTTATAAACACAAAAGTACTAAGGGAAACTCTTCCAGAGTTAACATGCATAAAGCATATTTTTGCCAGACCTCATTAAAAAGGAAAATGGCTCAGCTACTTTACTCAAGACAAAAAAAAAATATAAATCAGCAGACATTCAAAATTATCCATTTGGAATGTCCCATTTGGATATTTTCAGTTGTTACCCTGAGAGATTTATTTGCAAGGAAAAACTCCACCTTGAATTGGAAATGCTAACTATGCTTAACTACAGGCATCAGTAAGAATGATGCCAAATTAAAGACCTTCCTCTGGACAAGAAAGCATTTTTGTAAGTCATTTAAATACTGCAGGAACATGCAAACATTGCAAATGTGCCAGATTTTCTCTAACTTTTTCTAGAAATAAAAACCTTCCAGTTATCTGTCCTGTAAGAGGTCCTATTTCCTCTTGCATTTAGCTTGGATTAAACTTCTCAGCATAGCTGTGAATTATACCAGAAGAGACCCTGGAGTTCTTACTGGTGTGCTGGACTTCCCACACTCTGTTCATAATCTTGCTGGCCTCAGACTGGTCAGGCCACCATTTTCAACCTTAGCTTCTCCAAATGTTTATTAAATATAGATGTGTAGAAGGGTGACCTTTTCTTTGCCTTTTTCCTCTGATCTCACACAACTCTTTCCCAGGCATCCAAAAATCTGTTTTCTTTCTATGTAGTACTTAAAGTGCTTTGCTTTTGTGGCACATTATAGTTCAGGGAAAAAGAGAAATTAATATTAAACAATTTTATTAATTTTACATTCTCCCCTATGTTGCTCTTCTGGGCTTTCTTCCCTCTAATTGGGAGTGTATAACATTTTGCAGGACTTTCACTCAGGTCTGGGTTCAGCCATTAGATTACAGAATATTCTTCAAAACTGGAAATTTCATTACTTCAAACTCTTTTGAACGAGGCAATAGGAAATATCCCACACGAAGCAGTCCTGCATTATTATTTAAATGGCCCAAGATAGATAGTCTTTTTCTATATTAACAACTTCAACCTCCCTTCCTCCTGTAGTCAAGGCACAAAAAAAATTATATTTTGCAGCATGCACACAGTGCTGTCATTTGGTTATTTCTTTTCCAAATGAAAACCACTTTTCTCCTCTTTTTTCTCCCCACCTTCTAAAATAAAATTGAGCTTCTACACACTCAATGTGCAAACTTGCCTTTTACATCTTGCAAAATTAAGATTGCTTAATGGAACCAGAAAAGAAAAATATTTTTTTTTTTCATTATTTTAGATATTCATTTGTGGTTCTGGTGAATGCCAGGAACTAAATCCAAAGTGTTTGCCAGAAGCAACAATTACAGTTCCATTTTACCTGAATTAATTATTTGATGATGTGTTCAAGTAAGTACTCTAGTCTCCAAAACTATACTTGGGACATAAAAATTGTAAACTTATACAAATATTACAAGGATGTTTATGATGCTCATGCCAGCTGAATTGTAGGGCAAGCTAAGTAGTTACATTCTTTTAGGAAAATAAGGAAGCAACAGAGCTAGGATTTTTAGTTTTATCCTTTGGTTTGTTTTATTTCACACTGAAACTGGTGAATGGCAAACATTTCTCTTTCAGAAGAATCCTGGAAAAGACTTCTTTGAGAACACCCATAGTGGCTCTTTCCACCTTCACTTAGTACAAAATAAATAGTTCATATTTTTATTTTTTTAAAAAACTAGATGATTGGTGTTTGGCAACAAACAGAAAATTAAACTTCAGTAACTCATGGAAAGCCACTGTATGTGCTGCAGAGATTAGAGGGAATGCTGGTATGTGTATAGCATAACTGAATGGTGTTTTTCAGCTGATTTGTAATGGAAGGATGCAGTGTGTAAACACCAAAGTCTGATATAAATGCACTCTGTGTTAGCAGTATAAAGAACATTTTGACTTGATGATGCCAACCAACCTGCCTGCTGCTAGATACAGGAACAGAGGGTGTCTGAAGTGAGGCTGAGGAAACAGCTAAGAGGGTGCATTTGCTTGCTAGTTTTAATTAGCTATTCTCCTCTCTGTTCTCATGCAGGATTCTCATCCTTCAAATCCCATTTTAAAAATTCATAATGTTTACTGCTTGGTCCCATTGCAGGCCATTTTTATTTTTTTTTCAATCATGCATTTTTAGAATCTTGCTGGGAAAAAAAATATATTCTGTCTTAAATCCCTTACCACCTTGGTCTTAGTCCAAGCTGCTTGGTCATTTGTCATAGGAATTATAGGTATATGCCTAGGAGATCACATATCCTTTGTTGTGTTTTTCTTCTCTACTTCCTTTAGAACTTCTTTATGCCTCAAAGAGTTTGCTTCTTTCTTCTTAAAGAATACCAGCTTTATTTCTCCACGAGATCACTAGGCTACTGAGTTCAGTGAGTAGCTTGCTTTCCCTCTGTTATGCCACCTCTGTTTCTCTACATTTTTCCTACAAAACTGTGGCAGTCCAAACTTGTCAATGTGAAAAAGTAAGGATTCCTTCTGCTAACATTCCTTTAAAGGAGGAAGTTGTACAACATAACTTGACAATTCTGTTTCACATTTAAAAATCTGTCTCTATATGCTTAATGAAATTGTTCTAGGATTTCTGCTTTCAGCACATACTCCCTGGAGCCAAAGGGGCTTAATATAGATGTAGAATTCTCTTTAATCTTTTTTTTTAAGAGGTTCTCCTTTAGCTGCTGCTCATTGACTTACACCTGACTTGTTTCAGCTCCCTAAAGGTGTGTGCTGATAGTCAGGCAAGGACAGGTAAAATTCTTTATTTCCTTTGCTCCAATTTCTGGGCAGATCTTGTTGTGCCTCTGTGTGTTGTGTGTGTGCCCACACATGCATCCTGTGTCTGTGTGTTCATATTTTTGTGAAGGGTGACTTTTGTCTTCTTGAGCATGTCTTTCCAATCTATTATTTTGAGGCATGACAAACCTTTGGTTCCTTTGGGTCTTCAGAACACTTGTTGTGCAGTGATAACCAGAGAGCCAGGCTGAGGATGAGCCTGCACTGTGCTGGATGTTAAGTTTGTACTAAGAGTTAATAATTTCCAGTTGCAAATTCTTTAAATTAAAAAGTCTGCTGTAGAAGAGGCAATACTTAATGGAATATTAGCATTCTCCTTTTATGAATGAGAGGAGCTGATGTATTCAGACAAGTGAGTGACCAGCCCAAGGTCAGGAAGGAAGCTGGAGCTGCCATCTCATCACTCTAGCTGCAGTTTCATCAACCTAAATGTACACTCATCCTTCATGTGAGTTCTCAAGCATGGTTTGCTGCTTCAGGCACTTTTACTAAATAAGAATCTTGTGAAATCTTTGATATTTCTTCCTCCCGTTTGTTTTGGAGAAGGGAATAGGCAGTAAAAGTAAAAGAAAGAAGATTTAGTGAAAATGGTTTTCCATAAAAGGGTAGTGTGGTAGTAGCAGATGGAAATGTAAAACCATTCTGGCTTTGATTTCATTATGAACTATAACCTCTTCCTTTGAGAGTTTTAGAAAATTATGAAATTGAAGCACAGAAAAAAGGACATTGAATTCTGCAGTTAGGAAGGACTGAAGTTTTTAGACAATTTCAGAGGAAATACTTTATAGGGGTAGACCCAGTTTAGCAGAAGAAGGATATCTGAGTATGTATTTTCAAAACAGACTTTCACTTCCTAAATTTTTGTTTTTCCTATCCATAGATACTTGTGAAGGTGAGCAAAGCAGGTCTTTTTCTGGTACAGTGTTTTCATTCAGATGGGCAGTGTGAATAAGAATTTAAATAAATCCATGCCCTTGGTCCTCCAGCCTGGCTTCTATTTCTCCTTCCCACCTTCTTTTCCTCTTTATTACCTTCATTTTTTATTTTTTTTTAATGTGTTATGAAAAAAGAAGTCTGGTACAATTTAAAAGTTTCAGATTATAATCCTCTGTTGCAGGTGGTTTGGCTGAGGGATGCAATGTATGTGTTGTACCTGAAGCTTTTTTAGTACAATTGGAGGGAATTAGACCTACAACTGGGCTCTCAGTAAACTCATCACCAAATAGGCTGTTAACAAATTAATTATATTTACTTTCCAGATTATTGTTATTAGTTTCCAATGCACAAGGTCATAGTGGGAAAAGTCAGTCCCTGCCTGTGGAAAGCCAGGGTAAAATCCATCTGCTGGGATTACACTAGAGATGATGAATTCCTGTAGCTGCAGTGTGTGAGACGTGGGGAATTTCCTAACTAAGCCTCTTAATTAATCCTGATGATATTTCTTAAGTCTGGTAGTTTCATATGTTTGTGTAGAGGTGCCTGAAAAGCAGACACCAGCATTGCTGTGACATCAAACATGCAGAGAGCAAACAGTGTGTGAGGAGGGGATCGTGGTGGTTCCTTGAGCTTCACTCCTGCTTGGGAGCCAAATTTCAGCCTTGCTGGGGGGCTCCTGCTCAGTTATTCCTGCTCCAGCTCTGATCCCTAAGAACAAGGAGCTCTGCACTGATTTCCAGAAGATTTGCTGAGTCTGACACTAGTAAACCACACCATGCCTTGGGTTAGAGCTGCTAATCATGAGCAAAACTACAGCATTTGTAGCGGTTTAACACTGGCCTGGCAATTAAACCAAATAACAGACGCTCCCTGTTAATCTCTCTTTCCTCCTTGATAAAGAAAGGAGAGAGAATAAGGGAGAGAGACTGATGGGTTGGAAACTAAACTACACAACTTTAATGAAACAGTAATGATAAATAGGAAAAATTACTAAATATATACAAATATACAGGAAAATGGAAACCACATTCCTCCCCCCTTTTCTCCCAGTAACTCTCACGTCACCACCAAGGCTGCAGAGCAGCCCTGGGAAAGTCCAGGCTGGAATCCTGGAGTCGGCAGCAGTCAGGAACTGGAGGCAGGAACACACAGATATGGGCTGGCACAGATCAGGACCACAGGCAGAGGAATGGATGGAATCCTTCCAGGATGCCAGGTGAAGGAAGGGAAGCAGGAAAGGCAGGAAGGACAGGCAGCCAGAAGCTGGAAGCAGGAAATCTGGCTTGGCCCTTGTGATGCCTCAAATTTATACTGAGTATGACGTGTATGGGATGGAATACTCTGTTTGGTCAATTCTGGCATCTATCTTGTCCGTTCCTCCCCAAAGGAAGGTTGCAGGTGGGACCTCTTTACTCCTTCTGGAGGGTAAAAGTTTTCCTCAGAGCTGAGCAGTGTCCTTGGCTCTGCACACCAGTCTCAAGCAGTAACTATAAACATCAAGTCTTATCAGTTCTAGAAGCACATACTGTCTGAGAAACTTGCTGTTAATTTCAGCAAGTGCAACTACTTACAAGAGACTTAGCTAAAAGCAAAAGTACAAGACAGAAAATCACCTTTATCCTGGCCCAAACCAGGACAGCATTCTGTGAGCTGCTCCATGTGGCCAGGCCCTCTGCTCACAGGTGATGGGGATGGGGCTCGTGGGTGACCCTGTGGTGTTGAGGTGTTTGTGATCTTGGTTGCCCTTTTTCAGCCTTTCCATGTTACAGCTTCATTTAGGTTTCCCTGTTAGAAAGGAAGCAGTCTACAAATGATTTATTTTGAGGTTTTCTTTTTTTTTTACCTCTTTCCCAAGTCATTTGCCTTGTTATTGCTAACGTGCTCATTTAGGCTTTTTAATTTCTCTTATAATTTCTGCATATTATAGGGGCAGCCGTCAGCTTATAGTAATTTGTATTGGCATCATGATCTACTTGTTCACCTGAAAAATTCAGTCTTAAAATAATTTACCTTTCTAAAAGTTATTTAGAAGTGGAACTGAGGTAAGTGCTTAATTCTGAGTCAGTAAAATTCAATAAACACCTCTTTATGTGAATTCAGTTAACCTTACAGTTCAAACATTTGATTAATAACAAGACTGGTATGTGAAAGATTCATAATAATATCATAATAATCAGATCATAATAATCAAATTATAATACCATAATAATCAGATTTCAAAGTACCTTACAGAGAGGCCTGGAACATATTTCCTTTCTATAAATGGGAAATAGAGGACTGTGGGACTCAAGTGATGTACCCACTAAATCAACCTACAAGCCACTGGTAGGACTGGGAGTGGGCATATACTGAGCCTTTCCAAGCCTCACCTGAAGCTGAAACCTAATCTCCAATAGTTACTGATGTAATTATATGTAATTAATAAAATACACATATAATATATAAATTATATATGCAATGAGTGTTTAAGAGATGGAATTACTCATGTTATACACAATATCCTAACATATGCATGAGTAATAAGTCAGGATTTTTTAAATAGGATATAAAGATATTTATGCTCTAATATGCTTTTAACTGCTTTTTAATTTTTTTTTTACTTTTAAAATTTATTCTATCCTAGACTACATCCTTTGTAGGAAAAAAATACTCATAAGTGTCCTTTATCTCAAAACTCCTGGCAGAGTCAAGCTTGTGGAGCTAGTTTAGGTGTCAGAGAAACTGTGTCAAACTGCAGCTTCCTCTAAATTATAGAGAAACTGTAAGTGCAATAAAAACTAAATTAGAAGTGGGTGAGAAAATACTATTTCATCATCGATCAAATGGTATTTCAGGTGAAACAAGAAATAAATGTACAGGCAGAATATTGTAATTGAGGCACTTTCAAAAATAATAAAAAGCTTCAAAGTGAATAATTGTTTCCTCTTGTGAGTTCCTTTCCAGCATGAAGAGAACATGTGTAATATTGATGTATCTCACCGCTCATCTGGAATGCTCCTTATTGCTGGAGTAAACAGAGTCACTTTAATATTTTTGAAGGTTTCTCTACATTGTAAGAAGCACCATGGGAGCTTATTAAGTTCACTAGAATATGGAAGAAACATTAACAGCAGTTGTAAGTGCTTCTTTCCTCCAAAACAAGTTTTTTTTTATTATTTTGAGAGGGAAAATATAGGCAACGAGCAGTGGATAGAGATTCATGCTGGATGAAATAAGGAGGAAAAAAGGTATCCACTGTTGCTGTTTACAGTTGTGGAGTCTATTGGGAAGCTTTTGAGTTTAGGGAGTCTGTGTGTTTTCACTCTCAAAGCTTCACTTTTTTTGCATCATGCAAAGAAATACCTAGCAAGAGATAAAATGCTAAAATAAAGTTCTGTTAACAAGATGCAGCTTTTGAATATTTCAGCAGAGAATACATTGGGGGTGTCTGTGGCACCTGTTGATTTGACAAGCAGTATTATATACCAGCAAAATAGGTATCTTAAAAAATTGTGCATCTCTCCTCTGCTAAGAGTACTGTCTGAAGCTGGTGCTTCTTGTCTTCAGACCATGGTAATGTGAAGAGTTCCACTGGTCCAGAGCACCACCTTATTTTATTCAGCAGCTGGAATGCAAGATGAAAGCATGTGGATGCATAAGAAAGCCTTCTGATAAAGAAAGGCCCGCCTGGAATCAGCCTGGATGTGAGAAGCCAGACTAAGCTTTGAGTCAGAGGTGATGCACGTTTGATGAGCATGTGAGGGTGCTGTTTGCATCTGTGTGGGAAGGAAGAATCCTAGGGGACTGACTCAAAAACTTCTTGGCCTTTGGCTGGCTGCAGGATGCCAGAGGGAGTGCCTTGGTACAGCCATCAGTGGAGAATTAGGTCTGTGAAACATGAGCTTGGTGGTTACTGAGTTTGTAGTTTTGATGGCACTATCCAAACAGATAATGAGCTAGAAGCACAGATGATGACAAAGGACTCAGCTTGGTGGATCCATATAGGAAGCTGGAAGAGGGGCTGAAAGGCTCATTTGTGTAGTGAAATAAGGCAACCAGATGCCACTAATTGCCAGGTAGTGGGCATGAGCTTGTGAGTTTGAGCCTTACCCTTTATTGGCCCCCTGGTCCTGCTCATGCACAGTTGAGGCTCTGCCCTAATCAGGCACAGGTGGGATTAACACAAGCTCATGCCCACTACCTGGTAATCAGTGGCACCTGGTTGCCTCATTTCACTACACATTTGGAATGTGAAGGAGAAGGAATGAAAATTGGGAAGTGACAAAGCTACAGGGGAATCAAAGGAAAACAAAAATTCAAGGGTCAGGCTGCTTGCAGGAGAGGGTCATTCACAAATGAAGCAACAGAAGAATGGAAAGGAAGGAAATTAATTCAAATTTTAGAGAACACATTAAGAGTGAGTTAATGGTAGCCAGAAGCTAGATTGAATTGGGTCTAGTTTAAGACTGGAAAAGAAGAGCTCTGATCAGCTGTTGTAGACAACTTCAAAGAGCTTAGAAAGAAAAAATGATCACCTGAGATGGGATGGGGTTTCAGTAAAAAGGAAACTCTCCCAAGTTCCTAATGAGAGGGGCCCAACTGCAGAGTCGTGAAATATGGGACCAGCAGAGTTGTAACTCTCCTTCTCCTGGTTCTGTCTGCCTGCTAGGGGACATTTTAAAACTGCTGTCACTGTTAGGGAGGCCCAAAGGTGAGAAGTATTGTTAAAATGAAGAAAGATCAGTGTCAGACACTGACTGGAGAGGAATAACAACAGAAGAAGCAACAGGAAGGGAACAGAGACAGTCAGTGTCAGAAAGAAGTTGGTTCATGAAGAAACTTGTTCATCATGGTAACCTAAAACAGCAGAGGGTAGGATTGTGACCCTCTGGTATTTTCTTTAGTTCATCCTCAATTTCTGGGCTGGTGTTGTGGCTCTTTTTTGTTTGTTTCATTTGGGTGGGTTTTTTAGCATTGTGCCTTTTGCAAGGATGTAGGAAGCAGACTCAGATGTGTCCTGTTGTGCCTAACTAGAAAGGAAATCTTTCTGATCCAGTCATCCTTTATGTAAGTGTTTTGAGTCCTTGTCAGAATAATGTATTCCCAAATGGAATGAGAACTAATGTGGATATTGAATTCTGAATAGATTTTTATGACAAGTATATCGGAGTTCTGGAGATCACTGGGGAAAGTATTTCTACCAACTGCAATTTGAAGAAAAGCATACAATGCCCAAAATAGCTGTTGATTTCAGATTCTGCTGCAGTTACAAGTATTAGGAAAAAAACAGGTGAGGCAAAATGTTTTCTTCGTTCCATGAATATCTGCTTGTTCCTCTGTGAGATTTAAATATCAGTGATTTTCCCTCAAAATAAATAGTTTTTAGAATAGAAAAAATAATCCTTTGGAAGCATCTAATATAATCATTGATTCTGGCTGACTGAAGAATTATTTGAGTAGTTATGACAGTGGATTTACAAGTCTCTCTGATGCAGAGTTAAAACAAAGCCCTATTGATAGTGCATAGGCTTTCATTTCTTTGTCTGCAAAACAGCCCAGAAGACATTGAAAGATGCCTTCACAGTAAGAAATTTCATTCTTTGATTTCAGCTTTGATTCTCTTCAAAAGTGCAGCATTAGCACCTTCATTTAGATGTTCTCAGTGTGAGCAGAAAGTAGATGAAATTCAGAGGGTCCCTATAAAAGGAGACTGTGCCATGAGGGAGAAAGATGGTTCCATTATTTATTCTCAGTTTGGCTTCCTAAACATTAAAATGCTGGTGTTCCTGAAAGACAAGTTCTTCTAGTGGAAATTAGTGTAAAAATGATACAGGGAAGTAATTACTAATGGAACATAGTCTGGGGATGCATTCATGGAAGAAGTTTCTGTTTGTAAAAGGCAGTAAGTTTTCTAGGTGGATTTCTTCTTTATTCTCTCTGTGCCTCAGTTTTCCTCTGTATGAAATGGAGACCCCATACATTAGCTTTTTTGGGGGTGATTCTTGAGTAATGTGCTATAAAAATGCAATTTTTTTTTTTTTTTTTTTTTTAGTTATGAGCTTAAAATTCCTTAAAGCAGCCATAAAGATAACCACTTTAATTTCCCCTTGACTTTTAATTCAAAGCAAAATAGTAATTCAAAGAATGGTAGTATATGAGGTCAGTTAAGTTCCCTTTATAGTCTGCATAATTCATTTCTAGAATAGCTGAGTCAACCATTTATAATAGGTCTTTAAGGTTCTTTAGTAATAAGCCAGAAAGCCAGTCCTCATAAAGGTCAAGAAGGCTAAAACATGATCTTTCTCTGAGTAGTAGCTGCTCTTGATAAATCTCTTTTCATTTGTAATTTATTGTTTGCACTCACTGTGCCTCCACAATTCCAGGGCTTCCCATGTGCTCAGAATAAGTTGGGCTTTTTTTCTTAAGCTTAGCTTGACAACCCAAGGGCCCAGGTTACATTCAGGTAATAAAGGAATAGGGACCATTGAGCTTCATCATGTGAATCCCATGAATATCTGCAGAACAAGTAAACTGTAATTACTCTCTGTAATCATAAATATGTGATAAACAATATCACTTACCTCTGATTACTGTGTGTGGGATGCTGGGTATGACAGGTTTGGCAACTGTAATGTTCCACTATCAAAGCTGTCCTGTGCTGCCAGCTGCCAGGCACAGATTTAAGAAAACTGAGTAGAATCCTTATGCTGCCATACAACTATGCTGTATAGAACAGTGCCAGGGAGCTCTTCTTTATGCAATACATTTTTATTTGATTTTATATTTACCTAAACCCTGACAGCACGTAACAAATAATAGTGAAGTAATATCTGTGGAGGTATTATTTTTATTTGTATAAATAAATACATTTGATCAGGCATAATAGTTTCATTTATCTGAGAGACTAAGATTTATTATTTTAGTTTTTGGTAATTTAAGTTAATAAATAATAGTCTCTGGGGCTCGTAATCTTCTATGAAACACTTCTTTGTTTTCTTTCATTCTAGCAATTCATAACCAGAGTAAGTAAAATTCCATATTTAAGTAATATTGAAATGGTGACACAAATTAAAGTCATAGCAGCGTGAAAAAAAGTACAACCTGCCAAGATAAATCTGAATGTCCTAATTTTGATTATTTGTGTTGCAATCTAAATGCTGAACATATTGTTGTATTGAATATGCTTGTACATTTCCAATGGGATTTAATGCTTTTAAAATACAAAGTTACCAGGAAAAGGATTTATCCCATCACCATAATTTTCCTGCTCCTCTGCTGACACAAACAGCTACACAAACTTTAAAACTATGTTATTTTATCAGAACACATTTTAGCAATGACACACAATGGGTGGTGTTGTTATGGTAAGATAATCACCCCCCGAGGTGTACTGAGACACAGTGTGGCTGATTGCCTCTAATCCTGTTGGGATGTAATTATTTCATGGTAACGATATTCTAGGAATTGCTTTATTGCTGTTATCAAATTTCTTTTAGAGTTATATCTAAACCCATTAAACAAGGACTTTGTTAACTTTGTTAACTTTGAGGGCTGCTGAGATTAACCTGTCTTTTCATGATGTTTAATTGGCAGCTGAAATATTATTTTTTTTCCAAGTCTGTTTTCAATTTCCTTGTAAAATTTCAGCAAAAATCGTAAGCAGAACATTGGGAGATTCTGATCTATCTGAATGAGGCTGCAAAGCACAAAGTTATATAAAATGTGTTAAAATCAGAAAAACAGTCTGGCTGGCTAGCAGTGATTCCAAGAAAACTAACAATAAGTCTGCACTGGAGTCACAGGAGGTCTGCAAGCCTCCTGTTTTCAGAACAGGGCAAGATAGTTGTGAGTCCAAACTCTGGACTATGGAGGCTCACCAGGAAGGGCAGCCTGGAGGTCCTGGCAAGGCCTGGTTTTGATGGGGTCAAAAGAAAATGCAGGCTTGTTTTTCTTGCTTTTCAGTGGATTTTGCACTCTGTGTTGAGCTTCTTGCATCCTGAGTAGACAGCAAGGGTGTTTTTTGCTCAGTGCTCAAACATATCTAGTTACCTGATCAAGTTCTGAGGTGCTCAAGCTTTACCACTTTTCTTCAGCTCTACATCCCGAGTCAACACAGTGACACGCAGAGAAAAAGTGGAGGATGAGAAAACATTGCAGTCTGGATGCTGGTGGCCAGTTCTGCAGTGCTTACTTTTAACTGGGAGAAGTGACACACAGCAGAAATCCAGAGTAAAAATTCCATTTTTGTCACTATCTTCAGGCATCATCTATCATCAAGTTATGATATTGATTCATGGAATATTTGTTGCATCTGTTTAATGTGATCAGAGGGTATCCTTACACCACAGGGTGGACATTCCTCAGTTGTGCACTGAAGGCTTGGAAAAGCTTCCCTTGGGTCTTCTCCAGCACGTGCTTGGCTGTTCTGCCCAGAGAAATGAAGACTCAGGACCAGGAGAGCTCTAATCCTGACCTGAAAAAGTGGGTTGAAGAGCTGGATGCGTTCCTTCTCTTATCTCTCAGCCAGAGGAAATAAAGCTCTGGAGTCTTTCTCAATAGCTTGGAAAACTGAAAAGTGGATCTAGGAGTTAAAATGGGTGGAGCTGAATTTTACATTTTGGTGTAAGAGAGAAGGAAGAGCAAGATTTTTGTCAGTGGATAAAGGTGTATTGTTAAGTCATCACGTTTTGAAACTACTGAGCCTTTCCTGGAGACAAAGAATTAATCTACTAAATCCTCTGAGTGCTATTAACTTGAGCAAGGATAAAGAGTTGAAGAGTCTCTTTGGGGCAGAAGAGATTATGGAGTGGAACAGAAAGATCCCAAAGTAAAAAAACCACTAGGAACAGTTATAGGGAAAAGATTTAGAGCGAGATTCCTGGGCTTTGTTGCATAAATACGTGAAAGAAAGAGTTCAGAAAACTGGAAAAGTTGGACCACTGTTTATATATTGGTTTCAAAGCAGAGTAAGGATCCTTTTTACAGCATGATAATAAAAATATAGATGGCTTATTTTTAACTTTAATGAATGCATATGTGAACACTGGCTTTTAGTGATGTTATTATGAAGAAAGGAGGATGTAATGCTTTCTGGACCTCTGCCCACTTCAAAAATCACATTCTCCTCCAGGCCTTCTCAGCAGAACATCTTTGTTTTCTACTGAAGGATGTACTCCATGATGAGTTGTATTTATTTATTTTCTAAAGCAGGGTTTGTTTGCACTCCATTTGGAATAGATTTTTGTCTTTTTACATTAATACACTTTCAATCCTAACCTAATAATCTGATCTGGATTACTAAATGCTAACAGAGCTGTTACCTATAATGAATGAGTTTATCCCAGTGAAAGTGATGATTGGCAAAGGGAATAAACAAGGTTTCAGAGTAGGAGAGTAGGTATGTGAATAACAGATTAAGATCCAGGTAGTAAGGAGGAGGTAAAATGATAACTGAGTGTCTTAAAACTGCTGTAATTTAAAGTTGTTTGTAATTGATAGAGATTTGCAAGGGACACAGATGTGCAAGCTAACAGTGTTAAGGGGACAGAACACTTTTAAAAATTATTTTTGGAGGAGAGGTGTCTACACAAATGGTTTTTCATAGAAAAAAAACTCTGAAAAAAATTTTTTTTTTTTTTAAATTTTTACATACAGTTCCTATGTAAAGTTGTTGAATGTCTGTTATCATAGAATTGGCTGGGTTGGAAGGCACCTCTGAGATCATCAAGTCCAACCCTTGCTCCACTACTGCCATGGTTCCCAGCCCATGGCACTGAGTGCCACATCCAGGCTCTTTTGAAATATCTCCAGGGATGGAGAATCCACTACTTCCCTGGGCAGCTCATTCCAATGTCTGATCACCCTCTCGGTAAAGAAATTCTTTCTAATATCCAACCTAAACTTCCCCTGGCACAACTTGAGACCCTGCCCTCTTGTCTTGCTGAGAGTTGCCTGGGAAAAGAGCCCAACCCCCCCCCTGGCTCCAACCTCCTTTCAGGGAGTTGTAGAGAGTGATGAGGTCTCCCCTGAGCCTCCTCTTCTCCAGCCTGAACACCCCCAGCTCCCTCAGCCCTTCCTCACAGGACTTGTGCTGGATCCCTTCACAGCCTCCTTGATCTTCTCTGGACCTGCTCCAGGACCTCAATCTCCTTCCTGAACTGAGGGGCCCAGAACTGGACACAGGAGTCAAGCTGTGGCCTCACCAGGGCTGAGCACAGGGGCAGAATCACTTCCTTGGACCTGCTGGCCATGCTGTTTCTGATCCAGGCCAGGATGCCATTGGCCTTCTTGGCCACCTGGGCACACTGCTGGCTCATGTTCAGCTTCCTGTCAATCCAGACTCCAAGGTCCCTTTCTGTCTGGCTGCTCTCCAGCCATTCTGTACCCCTCCTGGCAGTGCTGGGAGTCTCTCCACCTCCTCCTTGAGCTCTGCCACCAGGCACAGCAAGTCATTCACCTGCTCGCATCGCACACAGACCCCACTCACACCATCCTCTGGTGCTAACACGAGACTCAGACACTCTACACAGCCAGAGGCCTGAACAGATACGTCCCTCTTTCTGTCCCTCTTCAGGGGTTCCATCTGGGTGAACACACCCTGCGTCTTAACAGCACCAGGTTTTGCTTTTTTGGAGACCATTGCTCCTTCCAGAGAGCTGGGAGGTGGCTGTGCCCCTCCTGCTTGCCCTGCCTGCACGAACTGCCTCGCTAACTGCTGTACCCCGTTCCTGTTTGCCTGCTCCTGCTTGCCATGCTCTGGGTCGCTGGTGCTCCTCGTAGCCCTCACCTGAGGCAGCCAGCAGAAGGTGGGGCAGCTCTTTGCCGCCATTTCTATCCCTCTGGGCAGTGCTGGGTGCCGCCTCCGTATCAGTTGATTGGCCTCACCTGAGGCCACCAGCACAAAGCAGGGCAGCTCTTTGCCGCCATTTCTATCCCTCAGCAGTGCTGGGTGCCACCTCCATATCAGTTGATTGGCCTCACCTGAGGCCACCAGCACAAAGCAGGGCAGCTCTTTGCCGCCATTTCTATCCCTCTCAGCAGTGCTGGGTGGGTCCTGTCCCCTTATCAGCTAATTGGCCTCACCTGAGGCCACCAGCAGAAGGTGCTGGAAGAATCAGCCATTACAGATTGTTCTTAGAGCATACGCGAGCATGAGAAAAGCAACCATGAGAAAATCAGTTATAATTTATTCCAAGGAGCACTGGTAAGTCCAAAATCCTAAGTCTTTATGACAATTACAGGACTTTTACAGATTAAAATGTTGACCTTTTGTTTTAGAGATGGTCTTAATTTTGTGTCAGGAAGATAGCAGGTCTTCCACCACCAAGTTTAGGAGTTCAGCCTTGATCTGTGAAAGTTTTGTTTGAGATATAAGGCCTTGATCTAATATTTGAGTTCTACTTTAGTGACTTTGGTGACTTACTGAAGGAAGATCAGCTTTAAATGCTGCAACAGCAAACATTTGAATAATAAATATAGAGAAGTTAATAGGAATATTCCTACCGGGAGTTTAAGTTCCAGTAAGTACATTTTTGTGTCAATGATAAGAAAGGAGAAAGAATAATCCATTCCTGGGGTCACTGAATGATACAGTTTTTCTGCTGCCTTCCTTGAAAGGAGAGAAGACTTTGTCTGAAGTTTAAGTTTAGACTTCCAATGGAGGAGCTGACTTGTGATCCTGTCATCCATGTAAAAGCAGGTCTTATGGAAGTGGGAGGAGGGATGAAATCAAGGAGAAAAACAAACCAGGAGGGGCTAAAAAGGAAATGTGACTACTAAAAATTTATCACTTTCAGAAGCAGAAAAATCTGAAGGCAGCTCCTGAAAATGTCAAATTGCTCCAGGGTTTAGAAAAGAGGATGAGTGTTCTGTAGGCTGCAGAAAGTAAGCACAAAAATGATATGCAAGGAACAAGGTGAAGGACAAAAAAACAAGCAAGACAACAGGGCAGCAGGTGATACTTTTGATATGGTCTCTGGAAAATTGTACTACACCTAACACAACCACAAGGATTTGGGAAGGGGACAGAGGGGAATGCCTACCTGGCCTGATAATTTTCTCCATAATCCTTTCTGTCTCTTCAGTAGGAGCAGAAATACAGAAGAAACCTCTGCAGGTGAATGCAGGTTAGGAGGGCCTGGTACCTGTTTTGATTGTGCCAGGTTTTGTGCCAATTTTCCTACCCAAATTTCCAGGTGTGTTTTGATAGATCACATCAAGAAGACAAGCTTGTTTATTTGGTCCTTAAAAAGGCAAATATTAATAATAAATAAACATTTAGCCAATATGCTGCCAACTCTGGTGTCAGTGTGGGGAAATTTTTAGTGGTAGGGCAGTTTCTTTTTCCTCCTTTTTAATAAGCAGGGAACATCTTCATTCTTGGAAGATCTCAGAGAATTCCAGCCCTCCTACTGTATCTCTTGATCATGGATAGCAGGGATGTAGGGTTCAGGAGAATGTTTGTAATCTCTCTCAATTTTAAAAAGCTGAATGAAGGCTGCACCTCTTGCAAATAAATGGAAAAAACCCTATAAATCCCTTCTCTTTTCTTCAGAAGTTGTGAATACAAACTTTTATATGCACTAGAGAAAGAATTAATCTCCATGGCTTGCTAGCACCAGAGTCTGGGATTTTGCTGAAGACCCTAATAATTGGGGTTTTTTCTGGTCAGTACCTAATATTGCTTAAGTGAAAAGCAAAGGGTTTTTATTTCTGTTATTTATGATGGAGATATACAACTGCAACCTTGGTCTAGGTAGGCTAAAATCGTTTTCATTTTTATTAAAAAAATGCTATTTTCCTTATAAAATGGAAAAAATCTGTCTGCATCATTTAATTATAGATTTGATAATATTGATAAGTGTTTTTTTAGTACCAGGTAATCCTTGAAATCTGTGTATCTGAGTATCTGTGGTTTGAGTCCTGCCAAGGCCTGGAGGAATCACTGCTCCAAGCCTGCCCCTCAGAGTTTCTTCTTAAAAACAAAAATACTTGTCTGTTCTTCAAGTGAGTTGAGCAGATGTGAATTTATGAAGTCCACGGGTGGTACAGGTGTCCTGAAGACTAAATTATGTTTTTCATGGGAGCAGCACCAAAGCTGCCTGACAAGGATGCTCCATGATAGCTGCAGGAAAGTTTTGGCTTTGTGGCTCCTGATGCATGAGTGGAGGAAGGAGGAAGGAGGTGAGCTGGCAGGAGCTGCTGGACTTGACTTGACTTGGCAGCCCTTGGATGTAGGAGCAGAGAGAGCCTCCTTCTAGGCCAGCCAGTAGTGGAGTAATAGGTCCCTTGGAAAATTCTTGTCATCTCCTGTCTGTATTCCATTACCATTTCATTTTTCTCACCTTTGGCACCTCGGTCCGTGCAGCTGGTGTGTTGTGGTTCTCATCCCATGAAAATTTTAGTGATCTCAAGGAGCAGAGTACTCTTACTTAGAGCAGGAGCTGGAGATAAAGGGGGGTTAGTAAGCCACAATATTTATTAAACTATTTTAATTATTAGCCATCCTTCAATATTCTGGCACAGCTTCTGTGTGCAGTACCTCACATTCCAAAAGGTCGTGATCTGTGCAAGCTGAGCCTTTGAATTTGTATCTTGACAAGCAGGTCTCAGATCTTCAACCATCTTGCTGATGTCTGAATAGGCTTCTGCCAGTTGTGGATGAGAAGCAGAGACCACACGTGCCCTGCAGAAAGAGGGATGTCTTGCAGGTCTCAGCCTCACCTTCTGTAAAGCCTCCAAGGTGGAGAGTAGTAAACATTTATTATCAAGATATTCTGCTGCATGGATAGTCAAGGCAAGGGTAAATAAGAGGCAAGGAACTGAAATACTGAATGCCCCTTCTTAATTTTAGAATTGTCTTACTGTAGTCAGCTGTAGGTAATTAGCTAGGTTGATGATTGGCTTTATAAAGTTAGATTAATTAACTAGACACTTGCTTATTTACCTTTTCTAACTCTTGGTCTCTTTCGCTCTCTTGGAAACAAAAATCACCCAAGCCAAAAGTGAGAATGAGGACTCTAAAATGTGCTTCTTTCCCAATCTCTAATGCCTTCTGATTCTTTTCAGGATAATTTTTGCTCTCCTAGCTCACCTGAGTCATCACTCCCTTTGCCCCTTTTTATCTTTTTCTGTGCTATTTTCACACTTCATTTTCTATTCTTTCATTCCTTTCCTCTTTTTTATTTTTTTCCCCTCGATTTTCTGACATCTTTTTCCTCATTCCCTAACTATTTCTCAGGATCCTTAATCAGCTGTGATGCACTAGACCTGGGCTATGTCCTTCCTTGTGCTGCAGAGACATGTGGGGCTGTAGTGCGGATCAATAGACCATGCAGAGGATGCTCTGTATTCCCCCTGCACCCTGTCCTCGGGCTGAGCTGATATTTAAGAAATTGAATCTCACAGCACAAAGCAAATGAGATGATTGTTTTTGTTAGCCCAGGAAGATCTCAGCAGTGGGATTTGCTTTATACCAGAGATGAGCTGAGGAGCAGATCCTTAGGTGGAGTATAACAAAATGCTGCTCTGGTGGCTGGGAGGGAGATGCATTGATTCACCACAGCAGCAGCTCTGGACCTCTACAGTCTATGTACAGCTGTGGCTGTTGCCTTTCTAGGCACTTAGCAGTGCCAGAGTTCCATTCCTTAAAGAGAGAACATGAGCAAAAAATAGGAGTGAAAACCCATGCCACCACACTGCAAATTGAGTGTATAAAGGAAGTATAGGAAAGTAGCAGTGAGAAGGGGGACTGGGTCAAGAAATTATTATCTGTACCCCAAACAGTAACTGTAAAAACATTTTTGATCCCTAAGATAGTTGAAGCAAATTGGTAGCACATGTGAGACAAAAGATATTTCATTTCTGCTCCTTTTTGGACTGGGGAGAAATATAAACTGGAAAGCTGGACCTGCTTTCCTTTCTTTGGAGGCTCAGTGCTATTTTCTGTCAGGCAGTGTCCAATTCTGTCTAAATGGGGAAAACAAGGAAAATAGATTTTGATTTATGTGCAATGTTCTTAGCTACATCCCTTGGATTTTTTTTTCCCTGTGCAAGTGTAATTTTTCCTTTTCTGCTACTGCTAGCTGCAAATTATTTCTTCATGAGGAAAACGTGGTGGAGCAGTTGGTTAGGCTGTCTTTGCAGATTAGCTACCCCCAGGTAGGAATCTGCAGGGTACTGACTGCAATTTACCTCTTTCTTTTTATTAATTTGCATGACTTTCTCCTGGAGATGTGACAGAACAATTGTGAAGATATTGCAAGTACTGAAATCCTCACTCATTAGATGCCCATGAAAGGAAACACTGGGTTTGAGCTGATTTTTAGGGGTGTGCCAGTATGGGTGCTGGCATGGGAGCAACAGGCACCATTTGCAGCCCTGGTTTTTGTATTTTTCCCAGAGGAGAACCTGGAGAGGAGGGTCCAGGCCATGGGTCTTCAGTCCGTGGAGTTGGCCATTTTCTTATTTTAGAGTCCTGTTGTGATCAGAACAACACAAAGATCTGTCTGTCAGAAAATCAGGATGCACAGATGGTTTTGAATTTTCCCAAGCAAAGGAAGTTGTGCCCCAAATCTCAGGGACTGTTCTAAAAACAGCTTCTTTGAACCAAGGCTTTGAGGACACTGCAGGTATGTTAGCTGACAATATTTATTTTGTTGCCTTTTACAATAATGATAGCTGAAAATGTCACTGCCATTACACAGTACATTTTATGCTGCATGTTTAATGCCCTAAAGCATCCTGTTCTGCTAAACAAAACTGCAAATGACTGGGACCTGGGCAGCCTTCCCTCAACAGTTTGATATTTGTGTTTTTAATTGTCAAACCAATTACCAGGGCTTTCTGCTAGAGATATTAATATTGGTTTGTGCTTAGCCAGGGGAAAAATACAAACCATCTTCTAAGAAATCAAGTTTTGAAATGTAGGAATCTAAAAATGCTTATTTAAAACTCAGGGGAGGAAAAAATTAATAATAGGATTTTTATATGGGAACTATTGTGTGCTTCCATCCTCACAGAATTAACATGTTCGTTCCTGAAAATCTCAGTTCATGTAGGGAATTCAAATTGGCAGAGGAGCTGTGTTTACTTGTAAAAGCTTTGAGAAAGGCATCAGCCCGTGCTGAAAATCATCCTTGAGCTTCTTATAAACAGGGTCAGTGGAGGTTTCCATAGTATCAGTGTGATCTCCTTTGTGCTGGGCTGCAAAGTCTTTTTAGCACACTTTCCCTCCTGCTTGCCCTCTGATTCTCAGGGCCATGTCCTGTTTTAAGAGTCACTGTAAATGTGAGCATTTAGAGGGATTGCAAAGCAGTGCCTCTGATCACACATCTGTCTCCAAAGGACAGGGGGATAGGGGCCTGGAGACACATGTGGGGAATTTCTCTGCACCCTCACTCCCTCCCACCATGAGATTTAAATGACTTCACAGGGCAGAAACCTTCTCTGGGAATTTTTACTTTATTGTCTCCTATCTGTGTAGGGAAAGTATATTCTCCCTGCATTAATGTGCTATTTTGCTGTTAAAGTATGCAGAAACATTTTTCTTTTCACATCTCTTCCACCAAAGCTGGATTTTTCTCAAGCTGCAGCTGTAACAGTTACAATTAGATGAAAATTTTCATCCCTCATTTGCTTGGTTCTTTTTTAGTAAGTGTATTTCTTTTCAAAATAGTTGTTGTGTTTTGTTTTTTTTTTTAGTGGAGGAATCCAAAGACAGCATTCTGTTTCATTTTTATTTGGATCAGGCTCCTATTAACTCACCACATGGGAGAGGGAAAAGCTCAAGTAATTAGTAGAAAGTTTCTGGGATGAAATCACACCCCAGGCTGCAGCAAAAGAACTGGGGTGAGAGAGGTGAATCCTGTCTCACCTTGAGTACTGCAGGACAGGAAGGACATGGAACTGATGGAGTGGGTCCAGAAAAGGCCACAAAAATGATCTGGGGTTGTTAAATGAGAGTAGATTTAGACTAGATATTAGGAAAAACTTTTTTACTGTGAGGGTAGTGGAAAAATGGAACAGGTTGCCCAGAGAGATGGTTGAAGCCTCATTCCAGGAGATGCTCAAGGTGTTTACAAGTCTCTAAGCAACCTGATGGGCTGATTCCAATGGGATGAGGTTCAACACAACAACCCCATGGGGAGCTCCAGGCTGGGCACAGAGTGGCTGAGAGCAGCCAGACAGAGAGGGACCTTGGAATCTGGATTGACAGGAAGCTGAACATGAGCCAGCAGTGTGCCCAGGTAGCCAAGAAGGCCAATGGCATCCTGGGCTGGCTCAGGAACAGCGTGGCCAGCAGGTCCAAGGAAGTGATTCTGCCCCTGTACTCAGCCCTGGTGAGGCCACAGTTTGAGTACTGTGTCCAGTTCTGGGTCCCTCAGCTCAGGAAGGAGATTGAGGTGCTGGAGCAGGTCCAGAGAAGAGCAAGGAGGCTGTGAAGGGATCCAGCACAAGTCCTGTGAGGAAGGGCTGAGGGAGCTGGGGGTGTTCAGGTTGGAGAGGAGGAGGCTCAGAGGAGACCTCATCACTCTCTACAACTCCCTGAAAGGAGGTTGGAGCCGGGGGGGGTTGGGCTCTTTTCCCAGGCAACTCTCAGTCAGACAAGAGGGCAGGGTCTCAAGTTGTGCCAGGGGAGGTTTAAGTTGGAGATTAGGAAGAAATTCTTTCCAGAGAGGGTGATCAGGCACTGGAATGGGCTGCCCAGGGAAGTAGTGGATTCTCCGTGTCTGGAGATATTTCAAAAGAGCCTGGATGTGGCACTCAGTGCCATGGGCTGGTAACCATGGCAGTAGTGGAGCAAGGGTTGGACTTGATGATCTCAGAGGTCCTTTCCAACCTGGATGATTCTGTGATTCTATGATCTAGTTGAGGGTGTCCCTGCTCACTGCAGGGGGGTTGGACTAGATGACCTTGAGGACGTCCTTTCCAACCCAAATTGTTCTATGATTCTATGATGAAATGTGGATGAAATGTGCTCATGCTGGCTTGGAGGTCCATGAAAATAAAAATAAATGTCAGATCAAAAGAAAATGTAACACTAAGTGATCCCAAATTGTGAGACAACAGAGTTTTGCCCAGAGTTTTTTTCAATGTTAAAGGTAGGATGTCCTGCTTCTTTATGCCCTTGTGGTGAAATGTAATTAGAGGATGAAACAATGTAGATAGAGAATGTATGGTTGAACATTATTTTCTGTCTCAAAGGACCATAGATTTCTAAGAACAGCTTGCAAACTGATTAGCTTTAAATCCCTTAGTGTGGATAGTTTCTGCTTTTAAAAAGCAACCTGCCATGTGGCAAAGATACTGCTGGAGAAATCCACTAGGAATGGAGTGCTGCTTCATCACAGGAATACATTTGTGGTCAGACCCATTTTGAATGTAGTTCTTCAAAAGTATTTTGAAGTGCTGGAAACCATATAACAAAACTATTCATAGAATCTTAGAATCTTTCAGGTTGGAAAAGACCCTTGGGATCATCAAGTCCAACCATCATCCCTACTCTACAAACTTCTCCCCTAAACCATATCCCCCAACACCACATATAAACAACCCTTAAACACATCCAGGGATGGTGGCTCAACCACCCCTCTGGGCAGCCTATTCTAGTGTCTGACCACTCTTTCTGTGAAAATTTTTTTTCCTAATGTCCAGTCTAAACCTACCCTGTTGCAGCTTGAAGCCATTCCCTCTTGTTCTATGCCCATCACCTGTGAGAAAGTCCAGCACCAACCTCTCTGCAGTGTCCTTTCAGGTAGTTATAGAGAGCAATGAAGTCCCCTCAGTGGTGGTATGGGTAGTATTGTTTCTCCTTCATCCCCAACCATTTCTTATTTTCAAAGCTTTAAGTCAGTATTAAACTAGAAACCTTTTTTCATTGTTTCGGACATGAAAGGATTTGTCCAGCCAGGGTCTCTGAATCTAGTGCTCTGGAGTTAGAGAGGAGCAGCAGTCAAGAGCCTTCATCTTTTCTATTTTCTATTCCCTCACTTTTTAAAAAACAAACAAACAAACAAAAAAATAACAAATGAGCATTCTTCCTTTTCTGCTGACTCTGAATCCAAATAACTTTTTTTTTTCCAACTAATGTTATGTTTCTGGTTGATTTAATGTTCGAGGTCATCCTAGTTCATCAGAGAAAAATAGCTGATTTAACTACAGATTATTAGGGAAAGCTTTTTCCTGAAAACTTTCCTATGGAGAAAAATTATTTTAGATGCTTTGTATTTACTTTTGCAATGTAGATGTATCATTGTTTAAGAACAGTAAAACTGCAAACTTTTTAGAGACCCAAATATTTCTCCAATTGATTCTTTTTTAAAAAAATTAATTTCTGTGACTGTGTTCCTCTTTATGAGCCCTCTTCCTTAAGGTTTGTCACCCTTCCTACATCGCAGAACTTTTTGGTGACCTGCATCCTTCTTGATGTTCACAGGCCTGCCCTTTGGCTCTTGTTCTCCAGTTTTCACTTGCACAGTTCAACAGACATGGCAAGTAATCCTTGCTCCTCCATTCAAATCTATTTTTCACATATCAGAAACAGTCTTATACTCTGTCCAGGGTTTTCTTTGTAATTTATGAAAAACCAAGTCAAATTGTCATGATGTGTGAATGTACCTGTAAGCTCCAGTGACAATGAGGATGTGAGTATGAAAGTTGCATATATATCCTGTCTGTACATAATCTGTCCCTCTAGAAATTCCTACACCTTCAGCTTTTGGGTATGACTACTACCTGTCTGAATCCTAAGAGTGTGAGTGATAATAATAACATCATCTTTAGGACTTTTCCCTATTTTCATGTTACTGGGTGTCATGAACTTGAAATGTACTCACCTACTTATACAGCTGTAGCAAAAAAAGAGTCTTACCTATTTCTTTATTCCATTTTCCTTGTTCCTCAGCTGGAGCAAAGGCTGCTCATGTTACTTTGAGCCCTGTATATCAAAGGAGCTGGGTCTGAATCTCATCACATATTTTATTACCCTACCAAATACTAAAATGTCAAAAAAAAAAACCAAAACAAAACACAAAAAACCTCAGCAAAAATGTATTTGAATTTGAAACACCCTATGACTTGAAAAGTTGTACAGGAGTCAGAACAGACACTTGATCTGCTCTTGTCACCATAGACCACTAAGATCAAAGAAGCTGATGCTTTAATGCATTTGTATAAAACAAAATTATTTAAAGGCCATCATAGAAAACAAGTGTGTCTTCAACCCTCATCTCCATAAGGAATATGTTAGTGGATGCCACTGATGAGCAGCCACTCAGAGATACAGCAGAAATGCATTATTTCCACTGCACATGCTCTGCATAATCTGGGCTCCAGCCTAAAGCCCAGTGGCTGGAATGGTAAATCAGCCCAGCAACATGTTAATTAGACAAAGAGACATTTTATTAATGTGATGAACTTTACCTTGCCTAGGTTACCTGCCCCTTGATAATCCTTTTAGCTAAACAGCCATCCCCTAGAGAAACTTAGGCACAGCCCTGCTTCCACTACTCACTGTCTTGAGGATTTTGGTGCAGGAAAAGGACAGTTCAGAGATGTTGATGCTTCATGTCCTCCAGCCATGCTGATGACAGAACAAATATGGAGCACATTTGCTGAAGGGATGCAGAAACAGACTAAAAAATAAAAAAAAAGGAACATTTACTTTTCAACCAATCTGCAAGACAATATGAATTATGTAAAATGTTCTTGAGAATCCAACCACACCTGCATTTACAGGTTGCATCAGACCCATAAGGTAAATATATCTGCAGGTATAAATATACGAAAAACTAGCTTTTCTGCCACATAATATACTTCCAATTATACTTTTAACAAAATACAAGGAGGCAATAATTCATATATAATGTCCTGCAGTATTTAACCATCAGATATGTCTTCCTAATTAGGAATGCAGAAGGCAGTAAAAACCATTAGAGAAATAGCTAGATGAATGTAACTGATCTTTTTTTTGCCAGGAATATTATCTTGAATTTGCAAATGAGTTCACTCTGGAAATACTTCCCTTGCTTAGAGTTTTACATTCTGCAAACATCTGAGAAACTGGGTTTTAATAATATGAGCACCAACAGGAAAGAAGCCCAAGTGTTTAATCAGCATGGGTACATTTTATACAAGATCTGACAGCCTGCATGAGGACAGGTTTCACAAACTCCATTGCCAGCACTCTGCCACAGCCAATAAAATGAGCAAGATATGGATCTTGTCACATGCACTGCAACTTGTGCTTTAGAGTAAATGAGTATTGAGGAATAAATTCAAACTTGTGGCTGTTGGCTCTCACTCAAGACCTGAGCTTTGCAGAACATCCTTGCATACATGCAAGTATAATCCTTGCAGCCCCTCATTCCCTGTGACAATACTGCAGTGTTGCAGAGCAGGTTTTGAGGATGCTGCCCCTGAACTATGAGCAGCTTTAGTTCACAGGTGAAAAGCCCAGGAAACTGTGTCACAGCATGATGCAAGCTTCCAGTCACTTCTGCTCTTCTAGTACTTGGTAACCAAACTTTTGTCACTGCTCCCAAACATCCGAATGGCTCTAGGTCTGCTTTGACTTACTCTTGCTGAGGATCCTCACCTAATTCTCTGGTTATGCTTTGGATTAATTTACCACCTGTCTTTATGATCTAAACTGCTGTTTCTGTTTGTAGAGGGTGATTTTCAGAATAAACAAGTTGTTTCCAGTTCCAATTTTATCATAATGATATCTTGAGTTGCACTGCCTGCCATGTGTGAAAATACCATGAGTTCAAACAATTTTTCTCATATTTTCCCTGCTTGGAGTTCAAATACTTCCAATTCCCTCATTTGAGACAAGGAGAAAATGTGCAGGCCAGAGAAAGTGCATCATGAAACAAGAAATAAACCCCTAAAATTCTGCTGAAGCTGGTGATGCAAAGATCTACAGCACCATTTGCTTCTCCAAGATGTGAGTCACCAGAACCTCTGTTCTTGCTTTGTAATTTCACAACTCTCCTTTCCACACTGTCCATGGTCCCAGATAAATGTGACTTCCATCTTTCCAGCTAATGCCCTAAATTTTCAGAATATGAGAACTCTAGGGAAGAGAATACTGTCCCAGAAAGCTTTTATTAACATGTAGTTGTGGTAACAGATCTCTGAGCAAACATGAGCTGCCTCTTCTACCTTGCAGGATATTCTGATGTGGAAAAGGATAATGTCAATAGGAAAGAGGTTTTTATCTGGATAGAAAAAGGGCATTTTGCTTGCAGGGTAATATTAGAAAGCTGCATGCCTACTACTGTCAACACACTTGCTGGCATTCAAAGGAGTGGTAGTAGTAAAGATGAGAGTTTAAAGATGGACTTTTAAAAGAAAATCAAAATTGTTTGGAGCTCCCCCTCGACTGCAACTATATAATGCCTGAGGAAAAAAGATTGCTGTAAATTTAGAACAATAAATAAATAAATGAAATAGTTGGGAAATCAAACTAATGTAAGGTTTCTCAAAATCATTTGGCTCAAAGCAAAAATTAATAGAATAAAGGATGCAAGCTGGAACCCAGTGCCATCAGGGATGTAATTTCTTCCGTGATGGAAGACAAGATTTTGCTCCTGATCTGGTCTGCTCTGCCCAGATGAATCAATCCTGGGTGAATTGTTCTTCTTAATTATTGAGAAAGGATCCTCTGTCTGGACAGAGTTGCTCTTGAGGCCACTAAGTTTTTGGCCATCTCTGCAGAAGCTTAGAAGTTTGATCAGAGGTTAAATATGGTTTGAATTTATTGCAGCGAGTGGATACGCTATCAGTAGATTTAAGAGGTCAATACTTACACTGAAAATGAGTACAGGCCACCAAGACCTCGTGCTGGTTTTAAGACAGAGAATGATATAAATTTCACAGGCTATGACACCCCTTTTTATCACTTGCTCTGCAGCTCTTTTCTTAAGGGCCAGCAACCTGAAGCAGCCCCATGATGAATTGCTGGAGAAGGGCAGGCAGAGGAGGGACTGAGATTTGTCATCCCTGCCATAACTCAGACAGGTGGTACCATACAACGTCCATCTAATTGCTTGATTGTAATGATCCCTTCTAGAGAGAGTGTACAATCTATATTTGTTCCTACAGCTCTGTTAAGGATGTGTCTGGGGCTGCTGCTTTTGTGTCTCTGCAGCATTCAAAGAGCAAGGTCTGTTTCTGGAGAACTTAATGAGCCAAAGCCAGGAAGTCTGAGTGCAGCTGGGAACCTCAGGCAGCAGCAATAAACTGTAGGGGTGGGAGAGAAGTATAAAAGTTACAATAACAATGGGGCAAGCTATTCAGAATGATTTGGCACAGATTAACAGGTTGGGTTATATGCACCAGAGCCACTAAGTCATATGAACACAGCCAATTACATCCTACGTAATTCTGGGCCTGACAAAGGACAGTGGTTGTTCATTCGGTTGAAAGTTTCTAATGAGCTTTTTGTACATCACTATTCCTGGAAAACATCCAAAACCCTCTTGTCAAAGGAAAAAATGGCATTTTATCTTTGAAATTAGGGTTAGAGAATTTCACTGCCCTGAATATTCAGCACTTTTTCACATCCCAGCTCCACTCATTGATCATGCATGTAAAACATTAGTGGCATCCTGGGTACTGAATTAAATTCAGTCTTTGCCATTTGCAATTCTACTCACTTTGGAGGTCACCGAATGTGGCAAGGCTGCCTTTTAGCTTCAAAAGCCTTGTAAACACCTCCCTAGCCTGCTGCTACCTCTCAGCCCAGGGAACAGCACTGTACCTCTGCTGGGAATGAAGGGCAGTCCCTGGCAAATTAGCTGGCTTTGAAAAACCCCCTCAGTCATTCCTTTTGAGCCTGGTGTATCAGTCTGATTAGCAATAGGAAACTGCAACACAAACTATCCATATGTCTGCCACAGCAACTGCAGGGAGAGGAATAGAAAGGCTTTCAGTGTCCTGACTGTTTACTTTCCTATATTTGTTGCTTCCAGATTTTCTTCACCAATATTTTCCTCTCAGCCTCAATATTTCCCTCTGTTGTGGTGCAAAAAACCCATTTTGATAATTTGTACTAGAGTTGCACTAGAACTTTATTCTGAACTCAGTTATAATTGTTATGAACAGTGAGTGCTAATAATGCCCAATCACACAGCCAATCTGAAGTGTTAAGATGACTTAAAGAATTGCAAGTTAAGAAAAAATGTGATTAAAGATGAAAAATGGAAATCTGTAAGTACAGGTACACACATCCTATACTATATATATACCTTTGCTCATAGACATACACCTTCCCTGCTATTTTTGTCTATTTCTTTGCATCTTTATGAAAGAAATGGATAATGACCAACCAAACCTTCACAATGTTTCCTAATGATCCAGTAAATGGCATAAATTGCCCATACTTTCAGGTTTGTTTGAAGCTGTGCTTCCTCTGAGCTGCCTCAATGTATTTTGGTGCCCACCCCAAAAATCTTTTTGTCTGAGAATAGCTTTCCTTTGAAACTGAATAGGACACCATGCAATGAATAGGAGATCTGGTTTATATAAAAAACTATATGCTAGAATGGCAGGTTTCATATAGGAATTGATTTTCCTCTGAATATTTTAGGATATCTTTATTTTGCTAACCTGACATTTCACAGAAATGCTATTTTTCCTTCTTCACAGGCAAAAGTTAAACTCCTTGTTGTTTGAACCCCAAATCCCATGGCAGGTTAAAGACATGCTTCATTTTAATCATGCTTAAATCTTTCTGAGGTCAAAGAGGGATTCTCAAATGCTTAAAACTAAGCATGAGTTAAGTGCTTTGCTGGACTGAGTCAGAATGAACAGCACTTTGCTGGAATCAAGGTCTTAAAGATTCATGGTGGGATTAGTTATGTGATTACAAGTAGCTTTTTGTGTTTTAAGTGTTTATTAAGTTAGAATCCAGGGAAATTGTTCCAGCAGCTCTCCATGAAGAGCTTGGATAGTCTTCTTTATACATTTCTTTTATTTTTTTTCCTTAATTTTCAAAGCATCTTAATGGTTATACATTCTTTTCATGTACATTCTTATTGCTCTTTACCCTTTACCTGTGTATATTTATTGTTGCTTTTCTCCCTTCATGCATACTAGAAAGTTAAATAGTAGAAAAGAATAAACAAGCAGGTATTGTGTGATAATTGCACACTTAATGTCAGTGTTATGATGCAAGTAATGCAGCTCAAGGTCTCTTGTCCTTCAGTAGCTAGGCAGTAATTGCCTGATGGTAATCATGATAACTACACTCCCTGGAGTTACTTTACTGCTCTTGAAAAATATCTTCTTGATCTCTTACATAAGAATGATGAGACCCCCACATTCAATTATTCTGCTGTAAGTTGAAAGATTATGATGAATGTTCCCTAACACGGTGCTTTACACAAACAGAACTTTTATTCTGCCAGGAGAGATAATATTTTAAAGTAGAAATAATTAAACACAATGTGGAGACTTCATTCATTGCTAAATGTAAAGTTTTCTCATTTGCAGACCAAATATTTTATTACCTCTGTGTAATAAAATAGTGGGGATGTAACTGGTTATATTAAGAGGCTATTTTTTAAAAAATACAGCTGCAAGGAGTAATCAGTTCAGTTCTGACATGCAGGGTGAGTGAAGTTAATCCTATTAATTGTTTTGGCATTTGTTTTTGGCAATTGTTTGTCATTCTTGTATGAATCAGTTAACCAGTACAGCCATGGGCCAGTCTGCAGCTCTCTCACACAGCCCAAGGTGGCCTCTATTTGATCAAGAGCATTTTGCTAACAGCACAGCAATTTATAGCATTAAAATGAATATTACTTTTTGATGAAAAATAACCTTTTCACAATCGATATCCTAGTGGGTGTTGGATAATAAGATTTGGGTTCTCACACAAATTATTGGGAGCCTTTAAATCTTGGGAATGGGAAAAAATATGCCAAGGTGTATTTTATGGCTTCTTTGGAAGGTGAAGAGTGTTGAGATACAGATTGTGAAGGTCTAGGTAATGCTGGCTTTTGCATGAGGCTGAGAATATCTCATGGCTCTTTCACTTCTAATACTGTAATATTCGGGATGAACTTTTGGGATTATGTGCTGGAGGCAGTGAAGGTAATGGCAGAATTCCTGCTGGCTTCAGGGGGGCAGAATTTCACTTCTCCTCCTTTGATAACAACATAAAAACTGCTGAAGTGGATCCTTCTCTCCAGCACATTCCAGTAGCAGATGAGAAGAAATAGGAGGAGCATAAAGTAAACATATTTTTGGCATGGCCCAGGCAAGAAGCACTTTAGGACTTTATTAAAGAATAATATAAAGAACTTTTGCAGCAAGTCTGACAGCCCTGACTATTTGGCCTCATACCTTTTAAAATCTCTTTGTTCTTTTTTTGTTTCCACTGAATCCTTTTGCAATGAGCTCCGTGATTAAAATGCATCAGGTGAAAAGGTACCTTACACATCACTCTGCAACCCATAGCCCATCTCTGATCTAGAGAAATTGTCTTAGTTGACAATACAATCAAATCACGTGGATGTACAAGGAAGGCTGTCCCACAGCCTCTTCTCCTTTCTTCTGGTCCTCCACTGCTCTTCTCCAGGGTGCAGGTTGGACAAAAACTTCTTTTCCAAACTGCTGATCATCAAAAAGGCTGCAAATGACTCAGGTTATGTGCCTCAGATGGTGTCATTTCCTCTTGATTTTTTAACTTGTCTCCTTATATTTTTGAGTATTTTCTAGCCCTTGTATTTTGAAAATAGAATGTATAGTTATTCATCTCTGTGCTCTTTTATAGTTGTTGCCTTTCCTAATCTGATGAATCCTTGTCTCTATAGCCCCTTCTCAGATGGGAGCTGCTCCAAACCCCTGCCCAGTTCAGCCCAGTCTCAAACAGGGATATTAGGTTGTTTGCCTGACAGGTTGTTATGAAACCAAGCAACTTGCTACTTTAAAAAGCTCTTTGAAATCCTTGGCTAGACTTATTTTCTCTTTATTAGCCTTGCTTTCTCAGACCAGTGCAGAAACACAAAGGCACACAAACCATTTGTTTGCTTGGGATGCAGAAATTTCCTGATTTGAATTTTTGGGTGGGATTTGAGTCTCCTTTTCAGCTGAACCACCTCATCCAACACTTACCAATGACCTCGGTAACAAAGTTACTGAGCCATTTAATTTAATTAGATAATCCATTATTCAAGTAAGCACAAATCCAGCAGAACCAAGGGAATTTTTTTTTACCAACTGGCAGCAGCTTTCTCCAGGTCTTGGAGCACACATGAAGTGTTGGGAACCACTATTCCCCACCGTGTTACCAGCTGATGTGTGAGTTTCTGAGCAATTAAACAAGGTGAACTAAATTCTTCATGCCCTTACCATGCTGATACACTCTCACATTTGAAGAAGTTTCACTGATTTCAGTGGGATTTCTCTGAGTTGCATCAGTTATTTTTTTTCCTGTGCTTTTCTTAAGCTCAAAGTAATCAGAAGGATGTGCACTTGTGTATATCACAAGATAAAAAAAATGTTTACATTCTAAAGCACATTAAAACAACAGCCATAAAGAACATGTTTATCAATGATTGCAAATGTTATTCATCACTTTGGGAAGCCCTTCTCTTCTCTGAATATACTGATGGTTTCAAAGGACACCTGCTCAGTTGTAAATCTTCTCTGAAGGGTTTACTTCTTTTGAAATCTCAAGAAGCCTCAAAGATTTTCTTGCTTATTGCCAATGGAAAATGCATTTTTATGGCATGGCTGAAGATGTCCTACAGCTGGGTTTCAAGAATAACTCCTGCAAGTCATTCCTGTTTTCTCCCTCCCTCTGTTTCTTTTTTTAAAGCCATTCATATAGAACTATGCAAATTGTTTTAAATAGACCTCAGGCTAATGCCACTGTTTTAAATGTGTAACAACACCATGAAGGATGTGAGCATACTGTTTAATTTATTGCAAAAGAAGATCAGTGTCTCTCATATTTCTCTTTTTTATTATTATTTTTTAAGAAAGATTTAATCCATGAGAGAGCAGCAGACCCAGAATTCTGCTCAAGGATCCACGTCCCACTCTTGTGTGGGGAGCACTGGGAGGACAAGGAACACACTAATAATATTTTTCTAGCATATCCACCTCCATTTTCTTCTTCAGATGCTTTGTTTCCTGCACTAATATTCTAGTTCTCTTGACATAATGAATGAGCTTAGGGATTTGCAGGAGTTTCAGTACCATTTGTTTTTTATCCTAAAGGAAAATACAAGCCCCTCTGTCAGACAGGACTCTGAATAAAAATAAGTGCTTTCTGTGATACAGAAGTTGAAGGTGACCTATGGTAATAACTAATACAAACTTTTTTAAGCTGAAAGCATTCCTCCCTAGGTTGTGTTTTGTTTTGTTGTTCTTGCTAATGTTTCCTCTCTTGATTTAGGTAGTGAGTAATATTTAAAGCATGCAGAATTAGGCACTAGTAGATAATTGAGCATCTTAATAGACTTTCTTTTATCTATGGGGTGTTGCTTCACCGGCTTGCTTGGTGAGAAGATAAAATTGAATTTGGATAGAAATGGATTTCCTCATTGACTTTTAAAATCTGAGAATGAAAAGCAAGTATTTTTCCAAATCAAAACCTGTTAAAGTATTTGGTGAAGTCAAAAAGGGTGTTTCTGTCTCCATCTTATTAAAGAAAAGCACAGTGACTATTAAAAAAATAATTTTAAATGAGAACAGAACCAAGAGATTTTATTTAAAGGTTAGAAGCTTGGAAGCTTCCCCAATTTCTTTCATGCTTTCTATTTTGTAAATTTGTGTTAGCTAGCTCTATTTTTTTAAAAATTTTGATTTAAATTTCTTTGTTTAGTTTAATCCCTCTATGAAAAAGAACATTTATTTTAATAACTCTTTGCTGTTGATCAATATTTATGCTATTACTAAGCAGTCCTAAACCAGCTTGTCTTTTCTGATGCCTAACTAAAGTATTTCTTCTTTCTATAAATTGCTCCTTTGCACCTCCAGTTTATTGAGAGAACAAGTTACTTTATTTCTTCAGTAATGAAAGATGGTCCCCACAACCAAAACCTTAGGGGAGCTGGTAGCAGATAGGGCTCAAGAAGTTACAAAAATGCAAAAAGAAAAGAAAGTTTGGTTTTATTTTATTTTCCTTCCATTCTGGAGTTGTCACAGTTGGACCAGGGGCTGCCTGGACCCTTGGACTGGAATTTTCTCTCAGTTTCTAGAAATGCAGGAGCAGGGCTCAGAGATGCACAAAGCTCTTAACAAACTAATTAATATTCACAAAAGTGAGCCAGGAATTGGAAAGATGAACTAATGAGAAATGATTAAGAGTTAAATATGCATGGCATGGCTTAGCAACTATTAAAGCAAAGGACACAGTAGCTGCCTGCAAATGCAGAATGTAAATAGAAGGGGCAGAGGAATTAGTGAGGTTGGTTCTGGAACTAATGAAATAATAGACAGGAAAGTTGTTGTCTTTTTGCTTATTAAACTTTCCCTTAAGCTCTAATGTGATAGGCTACACAGGGAAGAAAAATGGGAAAGAAATCTTGGGATAATAGGATAAAATTAAAAAGAAAAAAACAACAACACAGCCCAAAACAGAAAATATCAGATTTTAATGAAATTTTTTGCATCTGAAATTTAAAAAAAAAACAAACAAGTGAGCAGGGGGACCTAGGGAGTTAAAGCTCTGTCAGTCTCACTCCAGTGCCTGAGGAAATCATGGAGCAAGTCTGCGGATGAGCTGCTGTGTCCTTTGCAAAGGACAAAGAAGTCAAGGGAGCAGCCAGCACTGGTTTGCAAAGGGCAAGTTGTGCTTGGCTAATGTGAGCCCATCCCCACCCCAGGACTCTCTCTGTGAGCTGGGGAACAGCCACCTGTGATGTTCAGCTCAAGGTCAACTTGGCCACCAAGGCAAACCCCACCATAGCCCAATAGCCAAAGTCAGGGAGCAAGGGCTAGATGGATGGCTTGGGAGGAGGATGGATCACACATGGATAACACAAAGCTGGAGTGGGAAAGGTTTTTTTGTGAGGATGGACCTCAGATCCCTCAAGGATGGGCCCATGATCCCTCAGAGGGATGTTGACAGATGGAGAGATTGGAGAACTTCACAGAACCAGTGAAGGTCAATCTGAAGTCCAGTACCTGGATGGAGTGGTTCTGTGGCTGAAGTAGGGCTGGGAATTCACTCCTGGGACAGAAGCTGGGAAGTACCTGAGGTCCTGGTGGACACCACACTGATGGATCAGGAGCAGGACTCTGATGTGTCTGTGTGCAGACTGGGTTGTGTCAGCAGGATGTCAGAAGGAGAAGGGATGAGGTTTTTCCCTTCTGGGCATGGCACCAGGGATGCTGCACACATAATACCTCATCTAGGGTCAGAAGACATACACAAAAAGAAGGGTTTTCTGTGGAGGGCTGCTAAGCTGGACAGGAGCACATGGAATGTATCCCCCTCAAGGAGCACAGGGATCTATCTGGACATGTGAGAGCCATAGGATCCCATCCTGCCTTGTGATCACCAAGCATTTGCAAGAGATTTTGTGTTGGTAATTGTCTACTATGTTGTTCAAACTGGATTAAAAGTGCAGGTCTGTGGAAGAATTTTTTGATATTTATTGTTCTAATTTAGTTGACAAATTGATGCTCCTCTAAAGGCAATGTTCTGTTAAATCTGGTTTGCTTGAAACAATACTTCACAGGTGAAACACTGGAATAATTGAAGTGTGCATGCCTATTATGCTGTTTAACAGGATTCTCCTGCCTTTGCATGCATTCACCAAGATTTACTTTTATACCCAGTGTCACAGGGCAGAACATTTCAGGACAATCTGCACGTTTAAAATGCTGTAATTCTGTTTGGCAGCCCAGCTAAATGAAGTACAGGATAAGAGGGTGATGGTGAGTGAGCTTTCAGGGCCTGATGTCTGGAAAACAGAATTCTGGAGCCCAGTTTCATGGTGGGGTGGTGGGGTGGTACCTCAGCTCTTGTCTGGAGATGTTGGCAATGTTTAGAGGGGTAAGGTGAGCCCTGAAGTTTGATTCCTGAAAGCATTTAGAAAATATACTTACTTCTAAGTCTAGTTAGAAGGGTACATAAAATCTTGACTTAGATTTGCTGACATAATAGGTTTCTGTCATCTCTAGAATATATTTTATTTTAATATTGCACTATATGCCCCAAGTAGCTTTGCTTGTAGAGATATGAAAGAAACACAAGAAGAAAAGCAGCAGATTTAAGTCTAGTTAGAGATTGAATATTGGTGATTTATATTGGCAGTGGTGATTTCTGTGCTTAGAAGATGAAGAGTTCTTTTAAATCTGTGTCTTACTGTGAGAATATTGGGTCAGAAAGCATCAATCTCATCTAGGAACAAAAAAATAAATAACAACCAAAACCTTTTTGCCTTTCTTACAAGAAATAGTATTATTGCAAACTTGAAGTATGGAAAAAAGCCATTATTGCCTCCAAGGTGGTATGCCATCTTCATAAGACTTATCTTCAAGACAAGAAAAAATGTACTTTTCAAATCCCATATGCATTATAAACCACCACTTACAAAGCCTTTGTTTTAAAGTGCTGGGAATGTTACCTGGAGCAGACACTTTACTGCATTTAAAAGATCTCTAAAGGATGCTGGTAAATCTTAGGTGAGCCATAAAGACCTATGGATACAATGAAATGTAAAGTTTTTGTTTTTCTAAGTTTTGTTTGGTTTTATTCTTTTAAAAGAATGTAACTTCCATCCTGCTGCTATAATCCTAGTTTGTATTAATACCACCTCATAAGAGAGAAATGGCTAGTGAAAAGAATAAATTAATGTTGGGTTTTGGGTTTTTTTTTTCAGGAAATATTAGAAAACATAACACTGTGACAATTACAGCAAGTAGACATTTGAAGTAAACTAACAACACAAGCAGCAATCTATCTGGGTCATGAGCCAGAAAAGGCCATCTGGCATTCCCAGTAACAGCACAAACAAGAGCTGCCACCTTTTATTGCATATTGATAAGGTCTGGTAACCACTGGATTGCTCCACCTGAATGCAAAATTGCAGGCAGAGTGGGGAAGGCTGAATGAGAAGCAGTAATTAATGCAACAGAAGAATAACAACATTCCTGACCACATGGCCTTTCCAGTTAAGTAGGGTTTACTTGGCTCCAAAGAGCTGGAAATTCTCCAGCCAAAGTGCTTATTTGAGAGAAAACAAAAAAATTAAGAGACTGCTGATGGAAGAAACAAAAAAGGTGTGTGCCTGGCTGTCCTGAGAAATACCTAGGAATGTGGCTCATCCTGAGTCTCCATGGCTTTTCCTACTAAAAGAGGCAAGAGCCAGCAGGCTGAGCAGGAGGGTGTTCTCCTTGCACCTGTAGCAAATGCAGCCCAGGAGGAGTTTGGGTGTGCCCTACACATCCAGAATCCTGGATCCCAAACAGCACAAAGCTGGAGTGGGAAAGGCTTTTTTGTGAGCGTGTGGGCAGTTGAAGATAATGCCAAGAAAAGGATGGTTTATGCCAGGATTTTTCTTTAATTGAGTTTCCAAACTCAGGTTGGGATGACATTCATTTTGCCTCTACCAAAATTTTATATCTAATTTGGCCAATGCCAAACCTTCCCCTTGTAAAGACAAAGCCTAACTGCTGAATCACAGTTAGCATTGCACATCTTAAAACATTAGAAATATCCCTGCAACTTTGTCAGAGTTGAGAGCTAAATTTATTAATAGAATGAAAAAAAAAAAAAAAGGAAAAAGAAAAAGAAGAAAAAGGTGGTGCCAGAAAGGTTTCTTCTTCCTTACCAGTCATTTTCCTAGCATGCATTTGAATCCCTCAGCCTTTTATACCCGTGGATCAGAGGTTATAATAATGGTTTTAAATGTGTAATCTTGTGCAATAAAACCCTGTCCATTAATGCAAGGTTAAGTAGCTGATTTTTAAATCAGTGAAGGTCAGAAAACTAAGGAGATAAAATTAGCAATGCAATCTAGCTTGGAAGCTTAATGCATTCAACAGAGTTTACAGCTGCACACTCTAGTGGAGGAGCAGCTGTCCCAGGAGCAGGAAAAACATGTTTATAGTGACTTAAACGCAGCAGAGAAATCCATACCAAGGCAGGGCCATCCAGCAGGGAATCCACTGTTCCCTGGGGCCAGGCAGTCTCTATCCCTGTTCCCTCACCACCCAAACCATGAGTTTATAGGACCCCACAATAAAGGGGAATATCTGGAGGAGAAACTGGCTCCATGAGCTGGACAGAGAAGAAAAAGGCCTCTTTAGCTGCTTAACCAGTTTTTAGCTCCAGGCTTTAGGCTGCTGCTTTCTGGTGGGATTTCTTGTACCATCCTGTGCAAAAGTCTGGAATAGCAGTCGGACACTGCTTGCTGCATATGGACCAATGATTTTTGGAAGGGCACAGCCTGTGTTATCCAAAGTTTTTACAGAATCTATGAAAAGAGAAGGAAGAAAATTGTCTTTTTTTTGCTTCTCTCCCTGCTCCTTCGGCCTTTTAAGAAACTGCATTCTTAAGTCTCAGAATCTTCCTTGATAATTTGGCTGTATTGAATTTATTGGTTTTCTGAACTTGATCTTGATAATCAGCATGATCCCTGCCTAATATTCTCTTTTTTATGTGATGCATTTCATCTGCAATCAGCTGTGAAATGTTGTAATTCTGTACAAAAGAAGTTTTGCAAAAAGTTTTATGGTTCCTTTCCTTGCAGTGAGTCCTGCTACAGCAGTATTTAAGAACAGGGAATTAGGTGAAAATCTCTCAGAGGGTTCAGTGCAATGATTTTACTTCACTTTTAATTAACATTTCTTCTTCCTCCCTCAAAGTTTAGTCTCCTCTGAGGCTTGGCACATTCTGTGGAAATACCCAAGAATATTCACATCAGCCCAATAAAAACTGCAGCAAAGCCCAAATCACAGCAGATCTTTCAGAAACTCACAGCTCATCTACAATGGATGCCAGTTGTTTGAAATTAGTCAAAAATTAGCATGGATTTAATCTCAGTCAGACTTGAATTTTAGTTCTGTTGTGCTAATATCCCTAAAAAAAGCCTGGGTAATGACATGCTGATTTGATGTGTATCAATTGGATGTGAGCTTCTGAGGAAGCTCACCCAAGGAATCATAGAATAGGCTGGGTTGGAAGGGACCTCAGAGATCATCGAGTCCAACCTTTGATCCACTGTTGCGGTTGCTAGACCATGGCACTCAGTGCCACATCCAGTCTCTTTTTAAATATCTCCAGACACGGAGAATCCACTACTTCCCTGGGCAGCCCATTCCAATGTCGGATCACTCTCTCCATAAAGAAATTCTTTCTAATCTCCAACCTAAACCTCCCCTGGCACAACTTAAGCCCATGCCCTCTTGTCTTGCTGAGAGTTGCCTGGGAAAAGAGCCCAACCCCCCCCTGGCTCCAACCTCCTTTCAGGGAGTTGTAGAGAGTGATGAGGTCTCCCCTGAGCCTCCTCTTCTCCAGGCTGAACAGCCCCAGCTCCCTCAGCCTCTCCTCATAGGATCTGTGCTTGAGTCCCTTCACCAGCCTGGTTGCCTCCTTTGGACCTGCTCCAGGACCTCGATATCCTTCCTAAGCTGAGGGTCCCAGAACTGGACACAGGACTCGAGATGTGGACAGAGCTTATCAGAGGAGGGAAGCTACAGTTATATAGAAATTATTTCATGCCTGTTGGGTGATGTTTGCAAAACTGCTGCTTTTCCCTGTTTTTTCCTTCTTTCATCCTTATGCTGACCTCATCAGAAACAACTTGCCCTTACCCATCTTCTTGCTTGGCCTCTTCCTTTCTCTTCTCACACATCTGGATTTCTTTGTCCACCTCCTTCATCCTCATCACCCCAAATGGTGCAGAGGTGGGCAGAGCATCACAGGACATCTTCTTTCCTGGATTCTCCTTGCACACATGATCATGCCAGGGTTTGTTTTTTTGCTACTTACCTCATGGCAGCTCACATATTGGTAAACAATAATTTGGACAATCTCAAAAAACATTATTCCAGGCTACAGATGTGAGCTGTTTTCCTGGAAGACCATCAAAAACCAGCAGGGAAGAGATCTGTTGCCAGAGTGGATGAGCACGTGCCAGGAATGAATTTTCACTGAGAGGAAAATTCAGATCAAATTCAAGATGCTGCTCCCTGGGTGGTCGAAAGGCAAAGGGGTTGGCAGGTGGCTCATTCCTAAGGCACAAAGCATCACCAGGACATCAAAAACTCAAACACTTTGGTTGTGAAGAATGTGTAAGGAAGTAGAGAAACAGAGAGAGGTAGATGTGCTCATAACTGACCTGGTTCACTGCTAATCCTACATTTGGGGATGCTTCAGGAGATCCTGTGGTGAAAGGTAGGTAATGGTGAAAGGTGGCAAGAGAACTGATGGACCATAAGGGATTTATTCTGCACTAATCCTGTCCAGGAGGTCACCCTTTTAAAGGAAGGATTTTCAAAACAAGGAAAGCCCTTTGTGCATCTCAATAATGCAGTTTAGTGAAGTATAGGACATTTTCACGCCTTTGCTGAACGTTTATGGTGAATTTGTGGCAGGTTTGGGGTTAAAATTGATTTTTTTCTCTCCCCCAAAATCAGTCTCACAGAGTTCTGACGCAGTCCTTCTGAATCAACCCTGTGGAAATGGGAGACTGAGAGGGTCTTCCAAGAGATTATCTACTGTGAACTCATTCCTACAATGTGCTCTGCTCTGCCTTATGCTAAACAAGACCTAACTACATATATTGGGAAACTGAGGAATCAGAATGGGTGCTAATCTTAAAAAACCCCCAGCCCCACAACAAGCAAAAAACCTGGCAGGAGGACAACCTCTATGTCACTGCACTGACCACTTTCTGTCCCTTGGTGCAAGCAAGATGTTTTCAGATTACTACTGCATAAAAATCTCTTTATAGAAGGCCAAGCAGCCGAGTGCATCACACTTTAAGAGTATTTCCCAGGAGGAAGCTTCCTTCAGCCTGATCTCTCAAAGATAAATAAATATTCAGCTACATGGAATTTTACTTAGCTTGCTGCAAAAGAAAGCTGAAAAGATGTTATTGGTGAAGTTAGCTGAGGAAGTAAGAAAGAAATTAATATAATAGCCAGGAAGATATGATAGTTTATGGAAAATCCATTTATAACCTTGAGTCTTGTTCATAATTGTTATTGCCTTCCCCAGAATAGTTGGAGACATATTTTTTAAAGTGCAGTAGCTATAGTGTGTTTTCATAGTCTGTTTATCTTTAAAAAAGCCTTAGACTTGGTAATAAAAAACCCCAGCTTTAGTGAAATTTAGTTAAAATTGTTTCTTCTTTCTCTGAGGTCAAAATATTGATATTAAAATCAGAGTAGCAGGGATTTATAGAAGAATGCATCTTGAAGCTGTGGAATGTGTTGATAATGGAGTTACTAGGAGGTTTCATCACCCTTCTCACAGATTTTTGCCCGAATTGTTTGTCATGAGCCTGTACCTGTCCTTAATGTGTGTCTGTTCTGTATGTTCAACACAGAGTTTCAGAACTGAGTGATATGTATTTAAATCCTGTATGAAAATGAGTTTCAGAAAGGCAGAAATGGAACATTATGCATTTTATTGGAGCTTTGTGAAGTTGCAGACTTCAATTTGCTACAAACCAGTGGAGCCAAACCAATGCTCACAAAGATAGGAAATTTTAGAGAAATGAACCTATAGCTTTTTTTTTTTTTTTCCTTCTGCCTCTTCCCATCTTCGAGGTTAAAATGCTATAATACTTTGTGCCAACAGTAAGCTTTATTACACAGACTTTGCAGTATTTCAGGCTGCTACTGCATTCTGCTCTTTTATTTTAGTGTTGATGCTTGATGCCAACTTCCAGGTGAAGAAGTTCTGAAGGAGTAGTGAATTTTACACCTTAGTACTATCTGCTTTTTCTCTTCAGAGGTGATGTTAGACATAAACCCACACAAAACTAAAAGGAAATCAAAGTTTATTGAGAACTCTTCAGCTCAGGAAGGAAGCAAGGGTGCTAGCCACTTGGCTAAGTTAAAAGTTGTACTGTCTCATTATCTTTTTTCCACCTAAAATAGAATTTAAAATTAATTGATAACCACCTTTCATTCAGAACAAAATAAAACTGAGGTAAAAAACAAACATTAATACTTTTTTATAGGCCAACACCTGAAATATCAGATACATAGAATGCTCTCCTTAACATGAAATCCTTGCTTTTAAACTTGAAAGCAGTGGTTTTTTACAGATCAACTTTGCATTTATTATTGAAAAAAACCTGTAAAATAGATTGTACAACTTAAATTAATGATCTAGAAATAAGAGAAAGTATTTTAATGTGAATATAATCAGTAAATTGAACAATTATTCATTATTATGACATGCATGTCATGAGAGATGAATACTTAATGTTATTCTACCATGTTAACAGTGACAGTATTATTTACCTTCAATACAGTCTTTTACATTTAAAGTAATAAGGTTGTCCAACTTCTAGAAAATAATCAGATTTTAAGTAGCATAGCTCTAAAAATTCAATTCAGTACATTTTCTATCTGTCTAAGTCTAACTGTTTTCTCTCACATAATGTAATAGATGAAGTTCAGTTAATGAAAATTATGTACTAATCTGGTAAAATGCCACCTCACTACAAGCTTTCCTTGCTTGTAAAATTGAATTTTTAAAGGAGAAAATCTTCTATCAAGCATCTCAACTAATTGGAAAACTGTACTTGTGACATAAAGTGACAGAAAGCAGTAAAGGCAGGGGAAAGTCTCTAAGGGACATTAAAAGGCAACAAGCCCTACTTGTGTGAAGCAGGCAGCTGCACTTAAAATTCAAAAGATTAGCAGATAATACTTTAATACTCTGTTCTGATTATCATAACTCTACATTTTACTTATGTATTTTTATGTGAAGCCTACAAACTCTGAAGTTCATAATGCTACTTACCTCCTCCTTGCTTACTTCTTTATCTGCATCTCACTCTCATCCCCTGGTATCTCTGGTGGAGGTTATTTCCACAAGCTTTTCTCATCTTACAGCAGAGTTAATACCTGTTTTCTTTTTTTTTCAGCTATCAGAATTTAAACAGGGAAGGCACCTGAGTGAAGAAAAGGATACCTGCTCTGCACTCAAAGGTAAGAACTGCCAGATTCATGACAGAGTGTGTGCAGTCTGACTCTGGCCCCTTCCCATATCCATACAGCCCACTAGCTGAAGCAGAGATCTTATGGAAAAATGCGTTCTTGTAATTAAGTCCCACATCACTCCATTTGTGAGGGTGTTGTTAAGGTTTAGAGGATAAGCATCAGCCTGGCATTATCTGCCACAGCCTCACACACAGAAATTGTTAAAAGCCAAATTGCCTGTTTTAAAAGAGGAAAACCAACTGTAAGAATGATCTCAGTAGATTTTGTTTCAGACTATTGTGAGGCAGTACAGCCTCGGACTGCCACTATTGCACTTGCAATCCTGATTCTCCTGCTGGCACTGCAGGAGCAGTTACATTTATCTGGCATCCCCAGGGTGCCAGCGCCCATGGTGGGGAGGGAGGGCTTGCAGGACCTGCTGCCAAGAGGCTCTTCCTTGGCATCTCCTTGGATATGGCTTTGGACAAGCCTGGGGCAAAATAAATCATCAGGTTATTAACCCTTGCTAGGAAAAGGGGTCTGAGCAGTGCTGTTGCAGGACATCATGGACCATCCCAGGTCCTCCCATCCCATTTGTCCTTCCAGCTGGGTCCTGGGAGCTTGAGGGGTTCCAGCATTTTGGGAAGTTGGAGACAAACCTAAAAACATGTCTGATCCTGGAAGCCCTTATCCCTCAGCCAAGGAGCTCCCCTCAGTGCAGCAGACATTTCTGATGAGACCTCCTGTAGAGTCCTGTTAGCACAAACCAGAGTTTCCATGGAAAATAATGTTCTACAGCCAAATTAAGTTGTGCTGGAATGACTTAATGAACCTGCATTACTGCATGCTATTTGCCTGTTCCCTCACTATGCCTTTTGATGTATGAAAACACCAACAAAAGAAGCTGCTTGGCTCAAAATAAGATTTGACAGTTTTAGGCATGTCAGTGTTGGTCAAGAGAGGAAAAAAATTCCCAGTGCAGCTCATCAGCAACTGGGTATTGTGTAAAAGTTTCTTTCCATGGCACTGCTACCCATGAAAATGAGACTACTCAGTCTCTTCATAAATATCCAATGAGCTATAATGTCATCAGTCTTCCTAAAAATAAAATATTAAACACTGTAAATGGTACTTGACCTCTGTTATGGTGTCTGGAGGATTTTAAATGCTCCTATTTCAAGCAGCATGATGCTGCTCCCCTTGCCCCAAACCTGGGCTGGTGTTTGCTGCTCCAGCCCATGGCAGGGAAAGGATGGGAGGGAGGGCAGCCCCAGCAAGTGCCACCAGCCCTCTGGGCAGAGCACTTCTCTCTGCTTTGGGTTGTGTTTTAGAAATTGTGTTGGAAATATGGGAAATGTGCTATTCTGACATCTCCAGACATTATCAACAATACGGTATCAAACTCCAATCTGGCAGCTTGGCTTTCAGTTTTTTCCCAGATAATGCTTTTGCAAGACTATTTTTAAAATCTATACTTACAGCTCCCTTCTGAGCACTGATAACATATGTTTCAAAACAAGGATGAATTTGCCATGGAGAAGTGCCATATTTTTCTTTAAGAGCCAATAAATAATGTTTTGTGTTGCTGAATGAGTGAAGCTGAGCTGGTACCTTAGGTTATTTGAGAACACAGGATTATTATGGACTAATGTGTCTATTTGATATTCCATCAGAATATCCATCATACTTCCAGCCTGAAACCAAAGATTAGGAACAAAGAATCTCACCTAGCTCTCAGGCTTTCATTTGCAGTTGGATCTGCATAAGAAAGGAAAGGGGAAAGGAGGAGCAGGTGGATGAGGGAAGATTTTGTCTCTGTGGGGATGTAGCCTGACTACTACCAGGGAAATGGATAACAGTCAAGATGAAGTTATTATGAAATAAACATGTCAGACCAACCCTTTTCTATAGAGAGTGGTTATGTGTCTCAACTTCATTGTCTTTTGCAACCGTGTCAGACTTTTTATTATAAATAAGCAGAGGAAATCTGGTCCAGGTGCATTTGCTGTGGGCAGAGTTGGGAGCCAGTCTGAGGAGTTCTGGTGGTTCAGAGCATCCATGTGGACACGTTTTGCTAGTGGGGCTCCTTTGGTTCTGCCCTGTGTTTGGAACAATTGGGTTTGCTTGTGTCTGGGATGATGGAACAGACACTCTGCCTAAAAACTGTGCTATGGGCTCCAAGTCAGCTAAAAGGTAGGGTTAGGATTCAAACTGGAACAGGTGTCTGGAAAAACAGGATGCTGGTTCAGCATGGAATGTACAAGATGCCACACTCAGGGAATCATTAGCAGCCTGAACACCAGATGGGTAGGTGGCATTCTTGAAAAAAAAAAAAATCATACAGAGGATTATGGTGGATCAAAGACAAAATCTGACTCAATAGTGTCCTGCTGCAGAGAAGCAGTCACAAAGAAATCTGGGGTACAGAAAGAAACATATTTCATTAGTACTAATGTTGTCTGGCATTAAAAGGCTTCAGCTTTTTCCCTGTGCTCAGACTGGGAAACTGGACCTCAGGAGAGGTTTTGACTGCTACAGAAGTGCAGAGGACAGCAGTGAAATGGGCAGCAGTGTGAAAGCAAGGGGGGGAGTGAGAAGTGGGAGAAACAAAGCCTAAAGAAGAGAAGATATGGTAGGTCTTAAAATGACCAAGAAAGGCTGGAGCAAGCTGAAGGACTTGTCAGGTTTAATGTTTCACTTGAGTATGAAGGGTTTGTAAAATCCAGTTTTAGCTGTTGATCCCTTAGTCAGCTAAAAAGTTTTATCTACTCTCTGTTGACATGAAGAGTGTATAAAAGGGACAGGAATCAAGATGTATTTAGTGATAGGAAAGCATTACAAAAATAGAAAATAAGTCATTTTACCCATCTGCCTTGTAAGCCTTTACATTTTAAAATCTCATACTAGATGGAAAATGTATTTATTTTCTCTCTTTTTAAAGATGGATTATATAATCTAATAATTATTTTTTCCCCCTTATATATTTTGTTCTAAGTCCATCCCAAGTTTTGGTGACCTGAGCTGTCATGTTTTCTTCACTAGAAATTGTTTAAACAATTAGATAAAATTGATTTCTACTGTCTTAATGGCAAATTTATAGAAAAATGGTAAAACATCCAGTAATGCTAAGCTAGGTTTTTAAAAATATAAAAGCCAAGCTTGATCTGATTATGTCTCTTTGAGTTATGCATTACTTAACTTGTAAACTGCTAATTACAAAGGAAGTACATTGTGTCCAATAAATATTCATTTGTATTTGTATTCTCCAGCTGTTACTTCTATCAAATAGAAGCAAACAATAATTTTATAGTTTTTAATGGCAGTATATTACTTGATGTTGGCCTAGACTTCTTTAAATCTTGCTGTAATTTTGTTTAAGCAATCTCAGCTTAGTTTGTGTGGCACATTCAGTAATGACACTATGCTGTTCAATTAAAATACACTGAGTGCTGGTCTCAGATCCCAGTGCTGGACATCTTTCTAATTTACAAATAATTTCAGATTTTTTAATTTTGCTATTAGGGACTGATAAATGCACAGCCTAGAAGTCAGCTGCAATCTCTTCTTTTCTCCAAACTTCCATTCTGTGTCTTTACCAAAAAAACCCCAAACACACCAACAACCCCAAAACAGCCGAACTTTTGAAATCAAAGAAATTCTCTCTTAGGAGGGCTCATTGTTTTCTTTCTTAAGCTCTTGAGTTGGTTTACTGAAAAGTTCCCCTGTGTGCTGGCTCTTTAGGGAGCCCCAGGAGAAAATGTGGGTGCTAAGGGTGAGATGGGGAACTCCAGCTTGGGGAAGGTAGTGTTGAAAGGGATGTGGAAGGCAGGGAAGTGAGGAGCTGGAAGGCTCCAGAGGGCAGGCAGGGAGTATGATTCCCTGTGGAGGCAGAGGGGATGCTGCTTTCCTTCAGGTCTCCTCCTCTGTGTGCACAAGGGCTATGAGGCTGCTCCAGCCTGAGGAAGTTCTAGCTCAATACTAGCCAGAAAACTTTGGGAACTCCTGCTTGATTTGTTTTGCTGTTGTTTTAAGCTTTATCATCTTTTTCTTAGTAGTTTTATACAAACTTTGCTCAGATAGGAGCTACTTGAGCAGCTTACTATGAATCTCTGAGCTCACCTAACACATAAAATTCAGTGTATTGCCCTCTCTTAGCTAGGTAAATCTAAAGCTACTGACTACATAGCCAAGAATGAAATGATCTGAAGTGGAGCTCTGTATCTTCTGTGGCCTTTTCTCCTTCATCTAAAGGTAGTTCTTGAGTATACATCTTAACACAGTCATGCAGGCTTTGAAAGGGTTAAGACTTTTGGGTGGTGCTCAGTGTCACTTATTTCATATTCTAGACTTTTCTTTTTAAAGATCAAAATAAATCGGTGTCTTTAGAAAGGAAACAGGGTAAGACCATCACTCTAGGGCTTCAGAAATGTGTATTCAGCTCTTGGCTCTACAGCTGCGTTCAAAGAGGGTTGATTCTGGTAGAATCAGAATCAGCTGTAGGAAAGTCACAGCCTCCAGAAGCTTCATGAGTGAAGCTGCTGCTGCCTCTCTGCTATTGACCCCTCTGGACATTGCTTCTCTTCCTCGCCACCACTCAGGAAGTGGTGGAGACCTCCCCATCTCCCCCTTCTTTGGTCTCTTGAAGGATCTCAGTCTCCTGGTGGCTCTTGACACTCAGGAGATGTCTGGATCAGGCAGAAGCATCTTGTCAGACCTGTGGGAGGTCCCTTGCCTTGTTGCATCTGATTCCTTCATTTCCCAGGTGTGTTCTTTTTGTTCAGTTCCTGTGTACAGATTGTTAGAAATTGTGTATTCATATAATACACAGCTCAGGACTCAAACTTTGAAAACTTGGGTTCAGGTCCCTGTTCTAATCCCATCACTTTCTTTTGTGACGACTGATTTGTCACAGCTCAGTAGAAAATCCATTTCCTTCATTCCAATACCTCCTGCTTTATGAGTAGTTCCAGGAATGTTTGAGGTGGAATAACAATTTAACATGCCCTCGAGGCCTTTTTCAGTACCAGTTTATTTTTTGTGTTGAAAGCTTGGTTTTTACAGGTGCAGTTCTGCCTAACCAGTTACATTTCCAAAATTGAAGACATGAACAGGATATCCATGTACTTTCTATAAAACCAGATGTTTAGCATCTAGAGATGGATTACACCAAGTTAAACCACTGGGTTTTAGTTTGATCCTCTCAATTACTTAAAGACACAAAAGGTACAATTATTCTACATTTTTATAAGTGTTTCCACTGATACCTTCCCTCAGTTTAAGATTAGGGTATGTGCAGCCCCCTCATGATCAGTCTTCTAACATTTAAAGACATTTCTTTTTACAGAAAATAAAATCTGTTTAAAAGAAAAAAAAATCCTGTTCATCCTGTAATCCACTTGATAGGCCTATAATAATTTCCTATTAATTTATGTAAACATTCTTTATCTTTCTTTTTTAATCCAGGCAGTCTCCAGTGTAATAGCTGCTAATTTAGATCCTACCCCTGCCCTCCCCCAGGTCCTTTCTTCTGCTGTCTTAACCTTGCTCAGATTCTTTTCTGGGTTTTCTTTTATCTGGTTTTTCTATCCTTTTTTTTTTTTTTTTTTTTTTTTTTTAAAAAAAGGAAATCAATGTTCTGGGCTTGCTTTCTAGTATCTATATATCCTTATGTCAGTATTAATCTCTGTGCTTTTGTCTTGCTCAGATACCACCCTATTTATCATGTTGCTTTGTTTTACAAGAGCCTGAACCTTTCATAATTTTAATAACTGATGAGTTTCCATCTTTATATCCCAAGCTATAGTCTGTAAAACAATTCTTTTTAGATCATTTCTTATGTCTCAATTGACTTCTATCTTTTTTCTCTAATGTTTCCAAGCAGAAGTCACAAAAATAGGTTTTTTTATTTATGAAAAAATAGAGAATGGTGCCAGGTTTGAATTTCCCTTTGTGTGTAGATACTGCTTTGGTCATTTCTGTCTCCTGCAGGAAATATCTGCTATTTCTTCATGTCACTTGCCTTCAAGAACCTCCAGTCTTCCTCAGTAATTTTGTCCTATAAAGTGATGGCAGGTTGGAGCTGGTGAGGAGAAAATGACTGCTTGGTTTATAAGGGCACAAGCTTTTAAAACTGTTTTAATAGCATGAAAAAGATTTTGAAATGGTCTCTGCATTAAAGGGCAAATGAACCTATTAGGTTGATAGTGGCTTGTGGCATTAAACAGACAGGCTGCTTCATTGTGTCTCCATTGATTTTTATTTTTTTGGTACCCCAGACTTATTTAAAATGTGAAATAAGCAGGCTTGATGACCATAAAGGCCATAAACTCTTCTTTCTCTGAGACATCCATGTTAGTGAAAACTTTTTTGTTGCCTGTTAGAAGCCTGGCACAGATATAGGGAAGGCATGCAGCTTTGGAATAGGGTAATCTAGTTTTGCAACACCCTTATGACAAATCTGTCTGATACCTGACATGGACTCTGACAGCACTATCAATCTAATAAATCAGTCATGGGTAATGCATGCCAAAAGCTGCTCCAGGGAAAAAAAGGAAAGGAAAAAGGAGGGGACTTCAGAGCAGACCAGAACCATGTTTCTTTCTTTCCATGGCTCTAAGGCAAACTGATTAAAAGCCTCTGTTTTCTCTCAGTAAACTGAAGACAAGTTATTCCCATCTTCCTGTTGCAGCACAAATGGCACCAAGTTACATGGCTAGGTGGGATTTACTTGTTCACAGGGGGAAAAATGTATTAATCAGGTGTCAAAGGAATCAGCTGGGAAATTGGCTGCTCCCATCAGGATGATAATCACAGGAAGAGGAAAAATTTGAAAGTAAAGTTAGTAAAAAAATTTTGACAGAATTATGGTCTTTAGGATAAAAGTTCATTCTGGTTCACACTGAGAATTTGTTTGGTTAGGGTTCTTCCTTGGAAGCACTTTTAATTTTTTGATCAGTTTCAGTAGAGGGATTTCTCTGGGCCAGGTTAGCTGCAGAGTTTGGGGAGCTGTGGAGTTCCTTATCAAACAGCAGAACTGGCCCTGGCACAGGAGTGAGAGAAAGAAGAAATCCTTTAAACTCTGCAGAGCAAAACTAACCCTAATTTGGAACTGAGTTACCTGTGACTGAGGAAGAGAAGGCACCTCTGGACAGTTCATGAGCACATGAGGCAGAAGGCATCCTCTTGGATCAGGGAGGCAGGGAGCCAGGCACCAAGAGAAGAGCAGGGACCTTCCTCATTTCCAAACCTGCCTTGTAGGTGTCCAGGGGTTAGATCCAGTTCTCAAGAAAAAAAAAATTTTGAATAATAAATGCTAATTTTGAATGTGGCAGCTCAGTGCTCCTGAGTATCAATTAGTTTGCAAAAGTCTAACTGGTAATCTTTGAGGTGCACGTTGTTATGCACACCTTGTGTATTCTGCTGTGTCCTGCTCCTTCCCTAAATAATATCAGTGGTAAAAAAAATGAATTGAGCATAAAGATGTAGCATTAAGCTCACAGAGCATATCATGCTCTACAGCTTTTGTAGTTGGATAATTTAAAGTGAAAAATATTTTATACAGGATTCTGCGTGTGTTGTTTATGTATATGGAGTATTGTAAAGTCTTTTTTTATTTGGGATGGGAAATACGAGTTTGCAGCCCCCTGATGCATCATCAGCTTGAATCAAACCCCAGAATGTCCCCATTTCAATCCCTCATCTGCTGTTATTTCAGTGACTGAGGTGGAGCAGGGTTTGGTAGCAGGAAGGCAGAGCATTAAATCACAGCTCAGAGTTCTCTCCCCTATGGGTGATCTCCCCAGGACAGGATTAGAGGCTTCTGTGCTGAGCTGCTGCTGCACTTGTTTATGGACAAACCAAGGAATGACATCCAGAAGCCCCTGAAAATGTACATTTCTGGGGGAAAATCTGCTCATTCTAAAAGGAGTTAAGACACAGCATCTATGTACTTATTCCATAGGAAGTTACATGTACTTCTTTCAATTTACATACCACATCCTAACATGAGAGAAAAAACCCCAAACATCTCCTTTTAAATGAAAAGAAAATGCTATTTTTCCAGCTGGAATGCTGAATAGCATACCTGTTTTTCCATTAAAAACATGTTCTTGGCTTCACAGCAGTTTCTGGGTGGTTTTCAGCTGCTGTGCTCTGGAGGTACACACATGTGTATATGTGCAATGCAATGAAGCAAATAACCAGCTCCATCTTTTTGGCAGAGGTTTAGAATGGCAGAGAGGAGGCATAAAACTCTTTTCTACTTACTGCACTTCCCTGCTTTCTAGGCAGAAAACCTGTTAGTGTCACCTTTTCTCTGGAAATCATCAGAAAATGAATGAAAACTCAGAAAGAATGCAACAGGACCTTTAAACATCTATATAAATAAATATTGGAAGCTGTGGATGAGTTAAATCTGGCAATGATTGTGCCCTTAAAAAGGCTGACATTAAGAAAAAAATATAAATACTCCCTCTTGGCTTAATGGTTCTGTTTTCTACTCCCATAGCAAGAAATCATGATACACTGTGACCAGTCTGGGGTTTTAATGGGATTTTGAAATAAGTCTTGAGCAAGCAGAGTTTTGGAAGTTATAACAACAATTAGAAGTTAGAACTAAATAGTTTGTAACTTCTAGTAACAATGAAGAGCTAGTACAAGACTGACTCCCACCCTAAGCTTCTTACAGCCATTTTGGACAAGTAACAAGTAGAAGTGGCTTGTAGGTATAAGACAAGATTTAGAAAAAGAAAACTATTTGCAAGGAAAATTTCAACTGGGTATTTTTCAGCAAGGTGTAAAATACCTATGAAAATCTAGAGAATATTTTCTATAAACTATGTCCATTATATAGAACTGTATATATTATATATTATTGTATAACTATATAGTGTATATATAACTATATTTTCTATAAACTCTATCTTGTTTAAAACACAAGCTGAGTGGATAATCATCACCATATCTGGTGACTTTCAGAAAAGGATATTGAACAATGGAGGAAAATCAATTAAGTGCAGAAGTGGCTGGGAGCAAAAGGAACAGCATCAAATTCACCCTCAAGAAGAGAAGTGTTGCCCTGATATGATCTCTGAAACTCCTCTAGCTTACCTATAGTTTGATATCAGATACTGGAACCTGAGCTCTGCTGTTTAACAGCAACTGTTAATACTTTAAAACTGCACATGAAGGATCCTCAGTGATGCAAAATACCTTTCTAATTCTCTAAACCAAGATGGGGATGGATGTTTTCTCAAATACTAGGAATACAATGAGAAACTGCAGGGTGTTGAAGTCTGTTTTAGGTTTTCAAATCCAAACTTGGCAAGGGGTTTTGTTCATTAGCACTGTCTCTGATAGACATTATAGAGGCAAGGTAATAGAAATCTTTTTTATTGATTGGGGCTGTACTTCAAGAAAGGTGTAATTGCCACCCTAAATCTAATCTTGTAGATACTCATCTGGTGCCAATGTTCTGTTTTAGTATTAATGTCTTCCTGGAACAGTTAAAGGGAATGCTAAAAGCTTAACTTCATATTAGCATTACTAACTGTGATCCAGCTCAGAATATATTAGCAGAATATAGCAAGTATTTCTGATGTCTGGAGCTTTTTCTAAGTGTTTGTTTAGTAAGAAACTTGCAAGGAGTGGCAAGTGTAATCTGATTTGTCTGATCTTTTGCAGTTGGGATATTATTTACGTTGGAGCAGTTCACAGCATAAAATGAAAGACAAAAGTTCAAAAATAAAGAATAGTCATTTATTGGAAAACAGATTGGATACATTTAAAAGCATTTTGCTATATTAGTTACATCTGGAGAAAAAATGCTGCTATTAGGAAATGGGGAAAAAGGGAGGAGGAATGTTTCTGTGTCATAGTACTGACAGTTTTTCCAAGGGTTTTTAAACACTTAATTTGAAGTATTCAGAGGTCTCACAGTCAGTATTTTTTACTCTTATTAATTAACAGCAAGGGTCAGATCAAATCTTACATCTAGTCACTGTTGCAGGCCTGAAGTTTGAATGAAAAACTCTAACTTATATCACTGTTCCCCTAAGCTACCTCTGGAAGAGTGAGGAAATCTCCAAATTTCTGTATTTCTCCATCAAGGCTCCAAGATCTTTGGTCTAGAGTTGCTCTGATTCTTTCAGCAAGGCAAAGGAAAGGAGCAAAAATGCCCAGAGCATTCAGGCTTCATCTTACTGAACCTGAGAGTAGTCCAGGGTGACAGCTTAAAACTCTTTTTTCCCAACTGAACTTATAACTGGTTTCCTTGTTCCCTTCCTCTCACTTCATCCTCCTCCCCCCAGCTTTCCAGCCACTGCTCCATCCCACCCCACATCAGAAGAGCTGCCCAGGATGAAATGTGCAGCTCATTTTTTTGGTAGGTGAGCCAATTGGTAGATTTCTGAATTTTCAGATTAAAAGGCAAATATCTGAGACCATGTAGATGTTCCAGTATTTTATTAAATCATATTGTATAAGTAGAAATCAAATTTTCTAAAATGCTTCCAGGGATTAAGTCTGGTTGGCTACTGAAGACCTTGTGTGTCCTTAGCATCTCAACTCCTGATTCACCCAAGAGCAAAATAAAGCCATTACAGAGGACACCAGAGGAGAACTCAGGGGTAGAAGCAACTAAAATCCAACATTTCTCAGGTATTGCATTGGTATTGGTACCTCCACAAATAAATGCTGACACGTTAACAAGTTAGAAAACTAAAGCATTTGGCTTTAGCAGTTACTCAGTGGAAAAACACCACAGGCTGGAGCTGCTGTTAGTTAAATATTGTTGAGGTCTTTCCCTTGGTAGTCACTGAATTTTCTCAGTAGAAGCAGGATCTTAATTATTCACATTTCTCTAGACTGTGAGTAAACATTCCTGTTTAAAAAAAAATGGGAATAAACGAGGACATTTGTCTCTACCTTCCAATTTTAATGAAAGCAGAGTAACATGGAATTAAACCTCTTTATAAAATTGTTGGTACCATTCTAGAACCTTACTGCTGTCAGGAGCAGTCACTGTGATGGTGCCTCTGCAGGCAAAGGTTATGAATTTGAGCCTTTGCATGGACAGGTTTGGAAAGAAGTGTAGGCTTATTGGTGTATAAAAAGGGCTTTTTAAATCTGATTCTTCTGTGTGATTATGTGAGGATAAAAGGGAGAGAAGTAGAAATTTTTTCACATATCTTCCCAAATGAAAAACGTGCTTCATGCCAGATTATCAATACCCAAATGATTTTCTTCATTGTCCTGCTGTTATGTTATCTTCATCCTATTGGGAGCTGCAAAAAAGAAATGAGGATTCAGCTGCTTAAGGGACTGTAGAAGAAACAGGCTCAAGCCTGTGACATCATGTAAGAAATATGGTGTGCAAGTGTTCAAATGATTATTGAAGCTACTGTATTTTCTTTGGAATTTTCATGTAATTACAGCAAAATCCCAATTGGCACTTTTTTTTCATGATTCTAACTCAGGTAACCAAAGTTTTTATTAACCAGGGAATGAAGAACATGTTATTGAAAGGGATTAAGCAGTGAAATGATGAATTGAAGTGTTTCCCAAGCATGCACGTAAAGTGATGCCATCTAAGGCTGATTTCTGCTCCATCACTCCAACAGGAAAATAGCTATAGTGCTGAAATGGTTCAGCTTGGGCTCTATTATTTGCTGTGCCTTTTGACAGTTATGGAGCTAGAATTCAATTTCTTTCATCTGTAGCAGGTGTGCCTTAAAAAAAAAAATAATAATAAAAAAAAAAATCACTCTGCCACTTGTGTAGAATGCATGGAGATTGTTGGCCTCTTGCCTGAAAGCTTTTCAGGGCACTTACCCCATTTTCATACAGAAGTTGTCCATGAATATCATCTTGGTTTAAATACATGAGTGAATTTCCTTTTATCTCAAAACAAGATAATAGGTGATCTGAAAAGCTTTACTTTATGCTTGCACATAGATTTAAAGACCCATTTTGAAGGGCAGTTTTATAGAAACCTATATTACAAAGCACATAAAGATGTTGATATTAATTTGTTATTCAGGACAAGAAGAAAGGTGGTCCTTAATCTTATCTGTATTTGATATGACAGGTTAAACTTGATATTAGTATCATTTATTCAAATTTTACTTCCCTGTTTGACTTTAAAATACCTTCCCTTAGTTTCTGACTGTAATGTGCCAGGTAGCAGTTGTTTATTTGTGAATAGTACATTTATTTTTAATATGAAAAGAACATATTTTTAAGAGTGTTCTTTAGGATTTAGACATCAATCTAGATTTCATTGGAGTAAAACTTTGATTTTACATGGGAAAAAGTGTGGGTAATAACTGGACAAGTGATATCTATTTCTTGAAGTAAAATAAAAATACATGTACCTGTCTGTGTTGCACTGCATGTTTCCATATATCCATAAACACATTTAAACAGAAAAAATATATAGATTTTAGGTGTATGTATATTTGTGTGGGGAAAAAAATTATATTTATCTAATCATAGAATCATTAATGTTAATCAATGTAATCACAGAATCATTAAATATCATTAACCACATTCCTGTGTAATAAGCAGGCCAATAGACTGACACAGAGGTGTAGCTCAATACTGCTTATACCTGACTTTCCCTTTTTAAACTCATATTCTTTCCAGTTATTTATTACAGATGTTAGAAACAGCCATGCCAGCTTTTCCTAAAGCCCCACAGATGCCTGGCTTGTATATTCACTGGTGAAGAATACAACTTCCATAACTTGAGCACCATGGTTTGGAGTGTCTCTTACTGTATAAATGAACAAAGTGATAGTGATGTTAAGGTCACTCAGTGCAGCACAGGGTTATCTAAAAGGAGGAATTGTTTATTGGAAACATCTTCCATTCCAGGCTGTACAGAAGTCAGGAGGATGTTTGACCTTTAGAAGGCAGACCCTGGGCTCATTCACAGGGAACAAATTGCCTGTTGCTGTTAGATTTATTGGTAAATTCCAGTGGTAAAACCATCTGACATAAGGTTTGCCTTAATTGTGATTTTCTGTTACAAGTGATGCTTCTCAGTACCTTTATGCCTCAGAATAAATATTCAGCAGACAGGGAGGTTTAGCACATCAATATTTAAACTGTTATTGGGAAAATACACCATCATGATAGCTTGTAGTGTAATATTATGGACCATTTATATCTAACTAGATAACATTGTTTAGCCTAAATTAACTCTGTTGGCTTAATTAATGCTATTACATTAATCCATTTAGAAAGGGAAAAAACCAACAACAAAACAACAAGAAATGTTTGATGGAATCAGATAGGACACAGATAGCAGCATCAATTTCAACTTTCTGAAAACCTCCCTGTTGTAGGGATGATGCAGTGATTGTCTTTGTCTGTTTGGGGACTCACACCGAAGTTTTTCACTGTGGTTCCAGTAGAAAAGAGATCTGTTCAGTCTGGGTTGTTTGGGTCACCCCTTCCAGCCCTGAACAAATGGGCTCTAATGACTGTTTTGAATGTAAAAGTCAGCAGGAGCATTTGTCTTCATGTCTGCCATGAGACTCCCTGAATTATCTGGATCTCTCCAAGAGTCAATACAAATTAAAGATATGCAAAAGGTTTCTAAGAGAGTGGTTGCTATTCTAGCAAGTTCATTAGCCTTCTGAGGAATGCTGTTGGCAGGCTTGGGTTAGCAGAAGTCCAAAACAAACCCAAAGTGTCAGAAATAAATGGCAAATCACTTGGCAATTTAAGTGTGAGAAATAGAGCTACGATGATGAATAATTTGGGAAAATAGATATTGGTCCTTAAGTTAAGATTAAGGAATCTTAACTGCACAAAGGGGAACTATACCAAAGATTGCAGCAGAGAAAGGGGAATAACTTGATCAAACAAATATGGGCCATCCAGCTTCTCCAAATGCACTGGCAAAACCACATTCCAGACACTACTATGATTTAGTTTATGGAGGAAATTAAAAGAAAAAGGAGTCTGCAGTGAGACCTTTTTTTTTTTTCTCCCCCCGCTCCCTGTACCTAACTCTTCAATGTTTTCAATCTATAGTGTGGAGAAAAAAAAAAAAAAAAAATGCTGAAAATGAACTTTTCACTCTAATTTGGTGAAACTAAATTGAAGACCAGAAATTAAGGTTAAAGCAGGAAACCAGTCTCCTGGGTAAGAGACAAAACCTTGCATCTCATTCCTCAGGAGAGGGAGCTTGGGGGGATTCAGTTAACTCCAGGGGGAGTCACTTTGAGCATCTCTTGGCAGCTGCTGCTGAGGTTTGGGAAGGGGCTGCTCCACTCCAGATTAATTCAGGAGTTTTTGACATTTTTTACATGCCACTGCTAATGTGTTGTTCCTATTATTTGAAGATTCATAGAAATAGAGAAAAGAATGAGTTTTAACTCCCATAGCCAAACACAGTGGTAAATCTCACATGCAGAAGGTTGCAGGTGACAAGGGTCAGACTAATGTGCTCCATGTCTTTCTTTCATGGAAAAATTAGATGTGACAAAAGGTTTAACATGATCCAAAATAACAAAGGAACAGGAACACAATGGAGAGTAGGGAAGGAGCTGAGTGTTAGATGCAGAAATCAGAAGTCAGATTTAAGGTCTATTTAAAGGTTGAATGATAGGGCAATAAAGTGGGATTTGAATTTATGGCATGATACCTACTGTGTGTTAACTCATCATATGGAAAGTCTTAGTGAATAAGAGGAGCTTTACATGAAACACCTTATCCAGGTCAACAGGACTTCATAAGGTTCACCTCAGTCTGTTTTATACATGCATTTTCTAAACCAGCAGTGATTTGCTTTGAGAACTCCCAAAGGGTCTAAATAGTACAAAGAAACAAAGTGAATATCTTTAAATATGAAAAAATAGGAAAACCAAAGGAATGACAGCCAAACATTCAAACTAAGTTGTTATCTGGAAAAAATCCTAACAGAAATTATTAAACAATCAACATATAAATCCCCCACACATGACAAGGTGAGCAGCCACCACGAGCAGATACATTTTCCACTTTAGGGAGACTTCTGACAGGACTCAGCTGTGTCAGCAAGGATGATCCACATGAAACAAGTAAGGAGCAAGGTCTGTTCAAGAAAAAAAATGAGTAAAGACTAATTTTATCAATAATCTGTTGTCAAGATGGGCACTCAAAGAGCCTGGTTTTTCTGCTGTCCACAACTTGCATCAAAGTCTTGGACAATGAGATGTGATATTTTTGATTCACTTGCAGCTCAGAATTCAAAATCTTCTTGACAAATGGGGGAAACAGCTTGAAATCCCTGAGACAAAATTAAGTGAAGAAAATAAAGAGGGCACTCAGAGAGGAAGACTCAACTGTACCAGTGCCAAATGACAAATAAGTGATAAGGCACCAGTGCTGTGGGAAAGACTGAGCAGGTTTTTTCTACAGAAAAATATAAATCTCTGGCTGTCAATTTATTAACCAGAGACTCAGGTGCCACGTGGGGAGGCAGCTCCTTGGCACCAGCTGGTGCTGGCACTCAGGAAGGAGACAGAGAAACTGGAGTCATCTTAGAGAGCAGGATTTGAAACTTGGTTGGTTGAACTTAGGAAAAAGAGAGAAAATAAGGCAGGGGAGACTCTGACTCCCACCATGTCCCTGTTGTTACTGCAAGTGCTGCAGAATCTTTTCTCTGTGCTGAGGTCACGCCAAGAAGCATCAGTTTTACTTGCAACAGATTGGGTTTATGTTCAGTGTTAGAAAAAACAAAACTGCTCTAACTATGTAGTTAAATACTTCAACAAATTTCTTAGAGAAATTGTGATATTTCCATGACTGACTGGTTTGGAGAAGCTGATATAATTTGTCTTGTACCTGATTCAGACTGATAAGTCAACTTCTGGGACCCCAATCACCCCAACTTTTCTACAATAAAATGGGTATGAATTCCTATGTTTATGATTTACAGTAAAGCATGCCAGTAAATGAGATTTGAAGTTTAATATCTCTCATAATTTTAGTCTTTTGGTGGGTTAGCTCATTTGCTGTCATGTAATATAAGCCATGTAATTTCAACTCAACACCATGAAGTCTATAATTTTAATTGCTAACTTGGTTCTAGCTTTCAGCAAGGCTCCTGGATTGAAGGAAATCTGTTAATTCTCTTTAATTCAGTATTTTTCCTTCTTCACATCAAAGCAATGCACATTCATATCAGTGCAGCCAATCAGTATTTCTGCAGAATAAGCTGTGAAACTGAAGAGTACTCCAAACAGTCAAAAAATATGAGTTGAATCATTGCTAGAGAGACCCATTTGTTTGCATGTATCATTGATAGCTTGGCATTTTGGCTGTGCATAATATGGAAAATCTTTCTCTACTCTTTTTCTTTCAGGACTGATTTATTGTGTAATAATTTATTCATGTGAAAAACAAAACCCTTTTTTTTTTTCTTTAATTTAATATTTTCTGTTAAGTGCAACAAAGTTCCACTTCATTTGTGAGATGACAAATACCATGCTTCCCACTTTCACAACTAGAATAATACTCTGAAGACATCCTGGTAATCTTAGTCTGCTGTATCTAAAAGGGCAATTCTTGAGCTACCTTGGGAAAATCTGCATATAAACACCTGCAAACAGTAATTCCAGTTTATCTTGGCATATTGCTGCTTTCATTTGAACAACTTCAGTTAATTACTTGAGCAAATCTCTACCATATTTTCCCAGGCTAGAGCCAACCTGTTTAATAGACATTTTATATACAGAAAATTACACTTACTCATCTTATCTAAATCAGCTGCATTTCAGTATTGATGTAGGAGCTGTAAATTAGTATGAGAATGTACTTGTTAAGAAAATCCATACTGAAATTTATTTCTGATATGAAAATCTAATTATCATTAATAGAATAAAGTGCCCATCTGAATAGATTTCCATGCTTTCCCTTAATGTATTATGTAATTCCAATAAAAATATGTTGATTTTTGCCCCTAGCCTTTCAGTACAGATAACTGACAGGGCAACCTGGCTGTTTGAAAGCTGGAGATTGGGCCTGTCAGGACATCTGAGTGTCACAGTCTTGGAGTTACAGGAAATGACCAGGGCTTAAAAACGTGGCCCTCAGCAATGTCAAACATGTAAAAAGCTTTGGGTATTTGTGGCTCTGAAAGGGAGAAGACTCTCTGAGAAACAAGAGGTGCAAGATATGGAGTAAAGCAGCACTCAGAACAGAAGGGGAAATTCCAGGTGACACATACACTGATAAGGCACCACAGGCAAGGCAGAAAATAAGGTTTTGCCTTAGTGGTAATGCAAGGGGATAAAGTGAGCTCAAAGTTGTGAACTCCTGGGATGGTCAGGGCAAGCCCAGCTGTCAGATGTGTTGTAACCTTGCAAACCATGGCTTACTGGGTGGGAATTTTTGAGGGATGAGTTTAATATTTGCCCTACTCACTGCTTCTCAAATTCATGCAAAAGGAGATGTGCAGCCACTGGTCTTCAGTTTGCTTTGGTCATTGCCTGGGAGGAGGAAATCATTGTTTCTTCCAAATGCAACAGAAACAGCTATGGCAGCAAGACACAGACCAGGAGAGATGCTGCAGGTTTGGGCCATCATTCACCTTGGAGGGCAGAGAAGATTTAGAGCCACCAGCTCTGTCTGAGCACAGGCAGGAGAATCCACTGGGTAGAAAGTTCTAACATGTGCTAGGAGAGTCCACCTTAAAAAGACCATTTTAAGCGACTTGGAGAAGCAAGGTGGATCCCTCTCTGGCCATGAGAATTATTTTTTTTTTTTTATTTTGCTAATTTTTGGCTAGGTCTGCTGTAGTGAAATGAGGCAACCAGGTGCCACTAATTGCCAGGGAGTGAGCATGAGCTTGTGTCAAGCCCACCTGTGCCTAATTAGGGTGGGCCCCCACTGCGCATGAGCAGGACCAGGGGGCCAATAAAAGGCTCTAATCAGGCACAGGTGGGCTTGACACAAGCTCATGCCCACTCCCTGGCAATCAGTGGCACCTGGTTGCCTCATTTCACTACAGTCTGCAGTGACATTTAATGAAGTTTTTGAGGCCAGGCTCAGTCAGGTGAAGCAGCCACTGGGCTGGAGTGGGAATGAACAAAAGTGATTGCTGCTCACACACCTCCTGGGTGCAAGGGCTGGGATTTGACATTGCAAACAAGAGGCAAAGGTAGGAAGGCAGGAGGGTGAAAAGCAAGTGGAGGGGCATCTGGTGGGGAGGAACAGGTTGCACTTGCAATTCAGAAAAGCTTTCAGGCTTAGGTTGGACTGCACTAAATATTTTTCTCCAGGGTTTGTTGCTTACATGATCTGTGGGTTTGGACAGGAGCATTGTGTTAAGGATGACCCTATCTACCAGAATAGACAAAACTTCTGTGGGTTTTTAATTTCAGGTATTAAACTCTTCCTTAGGGGAGGATTTTGTATAGAACCAGGATACAGGGTTAGTCTGGCAGCTGAGCAGTCATGAAAGTCCCTTTAAGCTATTTTAAAACCTTAATTACATCTCTTAGGATTAACAAGACTTGAATCCATTTTCCTGTAAACTATTTTGCTTACATTTATTTATTTTTGCCCTTACCATCTGATTCATTGGTTTTGGACTTTACCTTCTTCTCACATGCTGAACCAGTATAGCCACTTCTCTAAGCACAGATATTTGGTCTTAGGCATCTGCTTCCAAACAGACATTTTTGCTCACAAAGTGCAACAAATGAAAGATACAGTTATACACTTATTCTATGTCTTTTAATTAGAAATGGACTATTTAGATATTTTTGAAAATGTTGTGACAAAATATATTATGATTCTGTAGTTTCATATGGTAGAGAAAAGTACAATAAAAACATTGCAGCATTTAAGATAGTTTGACATAGGCTTTTTCATGCCTATGTGTCTGTTACATTTACAATTTTCTTTGTTTTTTCCTTTTCTCCCAAATAGTGGGGAAAGATAAGACTGTGCCAAAGAAATTGCCTTGGCTCAGCTGGAAAATGATCAGTGCAAGACAGAATTTTGAAAGCCAGGATAAATTCTGGGCATTGGTGGTTTGGTCACATTTGTGACAAAATTTACTTTCTTTTGTTTCAATTGCAATAGCAGCTGTTAAAAGATTCATTCTTTACTGGAGATGAAAAGATACATTAAATATATCCTCACAGAGGTGATTGTATCACAATAAATAAAAGGGAGAATTTGGTGAACTGCACTCTTGACACACCTGGAAACCAGGGCATAAGAGCATGGAATTTCATGGCTCCAGAGAACCAGCAAAGATCTGCTTATTCCATATAAAAAAGAATCAGAAAAACTTTTCCAATTTGAGTACCAGTGTCCTTTAGAGTCCCACCCATTTCCAGACATTTTGCTAATAAGACAATCTGCATTCTTTGTTTGCAAGAAAGAAAAAAGAGAGTCAACTGAATTATTAAAATTTCAGACAGTTCCTCAACCTCATTAGCAATCTGTATCATTATGACACTGTTTTGGCATAGAGGAAAGGGAACAGGCAATTCATAGGGTGCCAGTTCAAGAAGAACACACATGTCATAGTATTTTAATTAGATCTCAGGAGTTAAAACTCCTATAAATATCATCAGAATAATGTATCCTAGTTACAGGCAGTCCAAATAAATGTTTTGAAATTGGTCAGATGTGGATGAACAAGTGGAATCTTATATTTTCTTTTGTGACAGAGTCATATGGGATGCTGCAAACCATACACTGCTAAGATAGATCTAAAAATAAATACATACCTATGTTCCACTCCCATCTCCTTTATCAACGCTCCATCAGATTTGAAAGAGTTTAAAATATCCCTACGAGGACTTTTTCACAGCAAATCAGTTTCAACAAATTCAGGAGATAAAGGAACAAATTCTAGAATTTGTTTTGCAAAGTGCTTCTGAGTACAGTCAGGCAGGGAGGGTTCATGCTGGGTCAAAACCACTGACCCATAGCATGGCCAGAACAGGAGCACACAGAGATCTGGACATCCTGGTGACCTTTAGGTGCTGCTTTTTCCAGCTGTGGCAGGGGGAGATCTGCTATAGCATCCCAGTGACCTGGAGTGAACAACTTGCCCTCCTAATGGAAGGGCTAGTTGATAAATTCCTGCTATTTTGCATAGATAAAAGTGCTGTTTTGTTAAACTAAGTTTTTATGAAGCAAGGTTTTGTTAGGGTCTGTTGCAGAACACTCCTTAAGACCCAGAGCAGGCAGCTGCAAACCTCAAAGTTTTCCTTCTTCTGGGAGGGTGAGGCCCAAGTTTGGATGCTGGGTGCAGATGGGGCAGAGGAGGAAAGAACTCCAGCTCAAGCTGGAACACTGTGCTCATCATCTGCCAAGTGCTACCTCACCAACTTTGAAAGAATTCAGACTGATAACTGGAAAAACCTGAGTTTCCTTTGGGTGAACCAAAATGCCTCCAACTGGGAGCGTGGTGTCAGCAGAAAGGGCTCCTGGTGCCCACAGCACTTGAGTTACACTGAGCAGGAAACTAGAAGAGAGAGGACTGTGTGTGTTATTACTGCTACAGACATCTGTGTATGATATAACTACCATCCATTTGAAACAAACTTGGGCTGGGGACCAATGGAAGTTGAATCTCCTTTCATCTCAGTAGTGGATAAAATAAGAACTGGTATGGGAAGGAGAGGAGGAGGCTTCTGGAGGTCCCTATAGCAGCTAGGGCTATAGGGTACTGCTATGCATGGGCAGAAGAACTGGCATTAGATAAGGTACCAGACTTCTGATCCATCTGTGGTTTCTTTGATTTGCAGCTGGTGCAAACAAACAAGAGAAAGAAAAAAGCTTTCTTCCTTTTTAATCCTTTGCTACCTGCCTGTCTCTCCCTCTCCACCCACTGCTACCTGCTGGAGTGCTCAGAAAAACAAGAGCTCAGTTAGGAGAAAAGTTAAAAACATTCTGGAAGAAAATTGGAATTGAAATCATAGAGGATAATAACGTAGCTGAAGTTCAAATGAATATTTCATAAATGTATTTACAAAGGGTGCTAAGCCACTAAACACTAAAAATGACACAGGCTATGTATGCATCATCCTGTACAGATTCAGTAAAGAAAGTCATTTAATAAGCTAAGCTTATGTTAAAATTATAATCAATAAATGCCCCTTACAGAAAGAGATTTATCCCTGGATGTTGGAAGAACAGAGCTATGATTTGCATGAAAACCACATTCTTCTTTAAGATTTTTCTCTTTTTAAGATTTGAAAGGGTTACATAGGAAAGCTAGAAGAAAGCCTGTCTGAGATGTTGTTAAAGGCAGAGAGAGAACAAGGAAGAATGTTGAGGAAATTATAAGGCTATAAGCTTGACACTTATAACATGCAAATAAAGAGAAGATATTCTGAAGGGCAACGAGGAGCCAGGATGGGTTCAATAATATTAGAACAGAAGATAGCAGCATGAATTTTAATGATGAAGATCCTTCACAACTATAACCTTCTTATACTTTGTAATTAATTATTAGTATTATACCTTGATCCTGCATCCAGAGCCTTAAACAACAGACTTATATCCCTAGCCAGAAGCCTTATGACATTTTGGGGTGTGTTTTGGCTGTATCTGTCACAGCAACAAGGTTGTACTCTCAGGTTTTCACTGCTCAAGAAAGAGGGGTGTGAGTTCACAGGGCAGGGGTCCAGGGGAAGCCACAGAGCTTTAGGCTGGGTGTCTAACATGGAATGGGAAGGAAATCCCTGAGGAAAACAAAGTGGCCCTGAAATTCTGTGCTTTCAGAGGGGAAATTTTGGAGTATCTGTGTCACTGTTGTGAAAGCTAAAAGCAAAGTCAGACAAAAAAAAAAGGCTTCTAAGGGAAGGTTCCTAACCTGTACAGCTGCTGGTTTCTGTAGCTGGGACATGCTGAATATTTCAAATGACATTTTTTAACCTGGCCTTCTGAAAGGTAATTTCCCTACATTTGCAATCCAGTCTGAAACATGACTGTTATCCCTTCAAGTATTACCATCAAAGTCATAGGTATTTATCAAGGATAATGTGTATATCTCACTATGCACCTTATTTGTTGGGACAAATGACCTACTTTATCGATTCTCTTTCAGAAGGTATTGTGTTCAGTTACAGATGAGTGGGAAAGAAAACTATTCTCTGGCTGACCTCTTTATTTCCAGTCTGATAGAAGGGGACTGTTGTGTTTTATTGGTTACAAATGTCTCCTAACAATCTCTACATTCACTCTTGCAAAGTTCTGCAGTTCTGTCGCAGCCAGAGATTGGGGAAACTGGAAGAAAAACAGCCTGCAGAGGTGTCTCTGGGATGTCTCTGGGATGGGGACTGATGTAGCATTAAGAAATTCTTAATTCAGTGCATGCCATGGAGGTGCAATTTCCCTGCACATCATTGCAAAAGAAGCAAAATTTTTGCTCATATGATTTCATCTCCAAAATGTAGCAGACCTGTTCCAAATTAGAAATAAGCTTCTTAGGCTGACAACACAGCCTTGTCCAGCTCTCTGAGACATTATTCAACTACTTTAGAGCTAAAACTATTCTGATTTAGACATTGCCAGTCTGCATTGCAACAGCTGAAAATCTGCTGTAGGTTGCTGTCATTGGCATCGTCTGCTGGAAGGTTGAAGCATTTTGGACTATCACTTGTGACTGAGGTCTGTGCCCTGTTTTCCCAGTGAAAGAAGCACCTGTATTTGCACTTGTGTTTAAATCAGTTTTCAGGGACCTAAAGGTAGAGAGGGTTATGTTTTGCTTTTTCTGGTTTTACAGAAGAATGAAGAGAAACTTTAAATATTGGGAAGGCTGTATCTACTGCTGCTTCCAAACTGAGAAAATGCCCTCGTGAAGGGGATCTGGGACTTCTTATCAAAGATAAATCAAAAGTAGCTGACCAAGATGAATTTTCAGTATTTTGTCCATTGCCTCTTTTTTTGGTTTAATGGCCTGCTCTGGCTACCTGCCTCAGCAGAGAGAACTGAAGCATGTTTTCCTTCTCAGAAATATTTAGAAAATAATAATGGAAGTCTCCTTAGATCCTTGGATTGAGTCAGCCCACTGGATGTGTGTTAGGAAGCAAATAAATTAAAAATGAGGTTCAGTGTCTAGAGGAAACCTGTATCTTCCTTTCCATCTCTGCCATCCTGGTAAGGGCAGCTGCCTGAATTCATGGGCTGACAATAAAGAGTGAAGTTGGGGTTATTTAACCTCCTCCTAACCCTGAAAAAGCCCCAGAGAGACAATCCAGCCCTAATTGCTTCTGGACAGTGGAAAAGTTATCTGGAATGTTACGTGTAGAGTGAGATGGAGTTTTGGAATTATGAAATGGAAAAAACATTTAGATGGATAATCCGAAAAAGATAATTACTAGATATGATAATACATTTTCATACAAAATAATAAATACTATCTCGTGATTTATATAATTTTTAATGTAATAAATTAATATAGCCCATGAAATAATATTCAAATAGCACTACAAATATGTTCTACTACTTTTTTATTTTATAATGTAAATATTTCACCCTCTTGTTAAGGTTACCAGCCAAAGGTTGTTGTTACAGTGGTGCAAATCAAGGCTGTGTTCAGCCCTGTTAAACTTGGAGAGATGCATCCATGCAAGAAGGGGATGTTGAGCCCAGGGAAACCTCAGGGAACTTAAATATGACAAAGCAGTTTTGCAGAGGGGAGTAGTATGACAAACCCAGCACCTCCTCACCAGAAACTCACTGCTCCCACTACTACTCACTGCTCCTGCAGTGCTGGGCAATGGGGAAGAGGCCAAAGGAACAGGAGAGGAACAAAAAGATGGAGCCAGAGGTTGGTTTCAGTCCTCTTGGCTGCTGCTGGCAGTCAGGGGAAGGCAAGGGACACACTCAGAGGCTTTTTAGGTTTAGACAGAAAAATAAATTTTTTTCATTGAGTTCTGGATTTGGGTGAGTAGCCTCCCATTAACACACAAAATCAGGCTTCCTTCCAGGGGTTACATTCCTGTGCAAAAGTGTACCTAACATCTGTGAGGATGAAGACTTTTTTGTTCCCCTGCTTCATTCCTGCCTCACAGTGAATACCCTGGAGCAACATTCTAAGACCTTGCCATCTGCTGCCTGACAATAGCCTTCTCTCTTTCAACTTAAAAACCCAGAAATTCCAACCACTTGGTGATTATTTGCATTTGCTCTGGGATCTAGGAGTTTCATTCAACTCCTTTTGGACCAAAACCTGATTTAATTGCCCACTACAGTGAAGGAACAGTAAAACCAGAGTGAGTGAATGGATTTGGAGCAAAGTTTTGGAGCAAAGGTTAGATAGATATATAAAATATTGCCTTGGGATGTGTGCCTGCATAGGGCAGCAAATATTGTTAATGATGGTGAGCCTGACTTTCATAGAAAGAAACACAACCTATTTTTTTATTTAATAAACTGAGTCAAGAATATGTCATCAACTATTAAATAACTTTAAACATTACCATGTTCAAACTAGAAGACAGCTGGCACAAAGAAACAATTACACAGCCACTGGGATTTAGCTAACAAAAGATTTCCATAAGTAATTATGCTCTGTAAGTGTGAGGGGAAAGAAAGATTACCCTTTAAAGGGGACAATGTCTTGATATTTTCCTCATGCCCTTTTACTGTAAAGCTAATAACATACACAAAACGAAGAGAACCTGCTCAAAAGCAGCAATAAGAGGTGTCCTCCTATTCCAGGTCTTCCAGTCCCACCACACATACATACTTCCACCCAACTGGACTGGACAAGTAGCTTCTACAGGGTCAGACTTTTAGGTTTGCAGATCCATAGAAGTGCTTTCTGTGCTTCATGCCATCTCTTTATTTTATTTTTTTTTATTTTTTTTATTTTTTTTTCCTTTACTTTTTTCTCTTTTTTTCTTTTTTTCTTCTTTTTTTCCTTTATTTTTTTCCTTTCTCTCTTGTTTTTTTTTTCTTTCTTTCCTTTTCTCTTGTATTTCTAATTATCCAATGTGACGACCACTAATTCTGTCTGACAGGTTGAGTCAGAGTCCATAAGTAAAAGGTGAGTCAGGTCTTTCTCATACTGATGTTGAGCCCAGAAACGTCTTTGAAAGTCACAGTTTTACTGGCAGCATAGGACAATTCTGATAAATATGAGGCAGAATCTGGGTGCTAATCACGTTATGGTTGACTTTTACATGTACTAGAATCACAGAATCATCTTTTAAGATTTTTTAAGATCACTGAGTCCAACTGTAAAACTGACACAAAATACATCTGTTAGAAAATCTAAAGTGCAAAAATCTCTGATACAATGTGCATGGTTTCAGAACTGCAGAAATTAAAGCAGGACTTACGGGTCTGGCACAGCATCCCTGTCCATCCTTCCGAGCACTCACAGATGTTTGGACCTACACATTCTCCACCATTCAGACACTTCTGCAGGCAAACAGCTGCACAGATTGACATGAAACCAGTGAGCAGAGGTACATGACATATCTGGATGTTCAAGATCTGTCTGAAAGAGTGACCTGCTAGGTTTTGCTCCATGTGGCTCATTTCTGAAGTGAATGGGTTATATTCATCAGATAATCAGTGTTCAGTTGTCTCTTACATTTGCTTCTTAAGAAATTTCTCTCTGATGGCCTGGTACTTTTGCTCTTTATAATGCTCAGCTCAAAATCAGCCACAAATACTCTCCCTGTGTTATATACATATTATGTGTTCCATGTTATAAATCAACAGATTCTTACAGTAAAGTCTGATACCTTTATTACATGTATTATTTCTTTAGAGAGCCTGAAACACCAAACATATGTGTTGGTGAATATATGTGAGAGACACAAACTTGCTTCAGAATTTCTGAATAAATTATTAGTATTAAAATGTTAAAAAACTGGTTCTAAAATCATATTTACTATCAGGACCCAAAGGGTAAGAATCCAATGTTTTAGTCTGCTTTACATACAGTATGTCATCTTGATTATAAATTTATTCAGCTTCTCTGTGAGTCATGGTAATGAATAGCCAGGTAAGGAAAAGTATTCCTTGAAAATATTTCAGGATGAGAGGGTTTTTAATTACATTTTAATGTAACTATAGTCAGATCTGGTAGAGTTACAGAGTAAGAACACATCCTTTTCCAAATTATGCACCAAAATGTATCTGGTGACCTTGAGAGTATAAACCCCTTGGAGGGCTTTGTGGCAGGCTTTAAATCGTTCTGTATTTTGAAATATATGGCATTTCTCTGTAAAGTATAAGAACATTCAACAAAACACCAAATCAAAGCTTCGTGTTTTTTACTATAAAAACAAATTTTCACAACAAGATGCCTACCAAACAGCTGCATGAAGCAGAACCAGGGCTCTCCTACACAGATTTTTTCCTTTGCAAGCATGGAATGTTTATACCATTTCCTATTACCTGCACTTAAAAGTTTTTTTCTGGAAACTGCTGAAGTAGCAAAACAGCTTCCATTCACTACATTGTTTTTTAATATTAAAAGAAGATTACAATTGATGCTGACAGGCATCAATAAGTAATTGACTAAGTAATATTTATAATCTGTTTGATGGGCAGTAGAGATGCTTACGTTTATTACAGTGCCTTCCTCTCCAGCCAGAGGGGCAGTCACAGATGTTGGGGTGAACACATTTCCCTCCATTCATGCACATGGGGTCACAGACACCTGCAGGTAGATGAAGAAGGAAGAACATGGGAGCTGGGAAATGAGGGAAGGCATTCCTGGAGACTTACTCATTTCCCAAGGGTTCAGTAGCTTGCAATTAAAAACCAGAAAAGTCATTTGGATTTGAGAAGCTGAAGCAGAAGGGCTTGATAGGTCCCATAAATCCTTCTGGAAAAAATGCTACACTTAATCTGGAAGCTCTTCAGGGGAGTCCCAGTGAGAGCTGCCTCACCAGAGAAACTAGAGAGGCACTGATTGCATGGATTGTCTGAAAACCAAATAAAAAGTTTTCTGAGGCAGCTGTGGACAGACTGAGGACTTGGTACAGCTTTCATTTCCTGATGGGACAAGATGTTCTCAGATGTTCATTTGGATAAGAAAAGCCTTTAAGAGGACAGATTGGTCTCACATTATTTTGGGAATGTTTTTGCATTCAACGAAGTTTAAAGACTACATAGATCTATTTCCCACACCATTATTTGTTAAAGGACTTACCTTTTTCTTTTATTCCTTCCTATAAATAAGAAAGCAGATGATGGTTAATTTCATTAGAACTCTTAATTACTAACTTTTGTGTCTCAATTTAAGCCCTGTTTTTATCAACAGTGTTGTTTCACAACACTCAAGAGCAAAATCTCACTGCTCTGACGTCTGCCATCCCAACCTGCTTTGGTAGAGGCAGATACCATAAGCAGAAACCCAAAGTCTTCCTCTCCTCTTTCTCTTTGCCTGCTTTATTAAGTGCAGGAAGGACCCACCAAGGCAATGTGGTTTAGATCCATGTAGCTGCTGTGATTGGACTGGGAATGATTTGCCTTTTATATCTGTAAAAAGGTACCTGTAGCCATTGGCAAAGCTCTGTTCCATGGCAAGGGGTTGGACTGGGCTATGAGCCTCAAATCAGCAATGAAGCTTTAAGAACACACCTGTGTCAAATGGGCTTCTCCCATGTTTAGAGCTTCATGGGTACAATGGGATTTCCTAGTGGCTCCTTGCTGGCATCAGCCTTCCCTGCTTGTGGAATGGAGTGGCTGCTGGGAGCAGGGACAGGGAACAGGCTGCTTGTTCCTACAGGCACCGAGGGGGCTGACAGCTGAAATGCAGCTCTACAAGTGTCTCTGTGAGCCTTGAGGTTGTGATGTCTTTTGGCACAGCAGCAGGAAGAACAGAACTTGAATACTAATGCTGGAGCCATTCAGATTTTCAAGTCCTCTCTTCAAATGGAGAAGCACAACATGCAGTGCTGTGAAACTGCCACAACTCCTCCCTCAGAGCTTTACTGTAAGAGGTGGAATCCTGCAAGAACCTCAAAATATTAGTATTAAGAAATAACATGCAAAAATAATGCAACTTTTATTCAATGGAAGATATGATCTTGGATATGATCAAGCATTTTCACATAGGTGGATTTGGACTCATTAATTATTCCTGGGATGCACTGAAATATTGTTTTGGTAGCTTTTGTGCCCTGGTCTGTTCCTCCAGTGGAGATGCTGCTGCCCTGGCAGTTTTCAGGGCTATGTTGCTGTTCTCAGTTGGCTGCTACATTTACATTTTGCTCTCTGCCAATCCTCCTGGATCCCTCAGCACAGTGACCTGCCCTCAGGCAGGTCAGACTTACCCGTGCTTATAAGGGCTGCTTGGATCCAAGCCCTTAAACTGTCATCCTTTTTTTTTTCCTTCTTTTTCTGCCTCTCTTGATCCATGCTTTAATTTTGGCCTCTGCTTATTAAAGGCTGACAGGGATCTACAGTTCTTGCTGAGCTATCAAAAAGTGCTTCAACCACTAGTTAAAGCATAGATGAGTTCAAAGTCTTTTGGCAACCATAACTTGAAATAATTTAATCTTTTATTCTTCCTTTTCCTTTTTCTTCCCCTTTTCACCTCATGTCTCCAATAATGGACTTCTGACTTAAAATTTTACTTTGTGTTGTATTTGATGTCCCATTTTGATTATAAAACAGCTCGTGTATTCAGAATTTAGAAAAGATGACCCCAAATTACAAAATTTGGATACAAAATGACTGGATGCTTTGTCACTTTCACAGACTGTATTATCCCCAGTGCTCACCTGCTGGCCCAAAACCATACAGCTGAAATCTAGATATTTGAGTTTGAGATCATATGAACAATGTCTTTCCTCCACCCCTTAAAAAGTAAAGCAAATAAAAAGTAACTAGAAGTACAGTAGCACTTGTTCCAACAGGTGCTTTTTTTATACTTTGTTTGTTTTTAATGTTCTAGAAACACTTGCATTTCAGATATTCCAGGTTGTTTTTATTGATAGATTTTTTAACTTGTAGAACAATAGTCTGATCCTTTAATTACAGAGCATCAAATTAGTGTACTTTTAATTAACATTTCTTTGTCAGTTTGTGTGTAACTGAACATGTTCTAGCTCAATCTGCAGCAAAATTTTAAGCAACAGGTGAGGTTCCGACTTGGTCTGAGCCAAATGTACCAGTTACAAACTGGCTTTCAACTTGGGATCTCTTTCTCTTTGTTCAGTTGCCTTACAAATGAACAAATGACTCTGAAAATACAGCATGAACTTACTTTACAATGTTCTGTGTGATTCTCTGTGATTTTATGGCATCTCTCCCTTGGGTGATAAATCCAAAGGAGCTCAATTCCAAGTGAAGGAAGGGAAGTACCAAACCTGTTCTGAACTGGAGGGGCACCTCTGCCTGCCTGTCCTCTGGGGCAGATCCTTCTCTTCTTGCTAGGGAACTCATGAGCAACTTTCTGTGAATAAATGTGGTGTTATCCCTCTCCTTTTCCTGCCTGACATCTCCAACTTATTCTCCCTTTCTTTAACTTTCTTAAACACGAGCGTATTTCAATACCCATCAGGCAGACTTCAACATTTGTTGATGATAACTCATTTGGATCCCTGCTAGTCCCACACCTCAGCCTCTGTGGAGGAGCTCCAATTTCAAAATAGCAAACAAAAATGTTACAGCCTCTCACAGGAAAACTAAATAAATTATCAGACACTAGGAGAGCAAATCGAATTATCTTAATCCTCCCAGGCACTGATGACTTTGAAAAGACTCACATTTCTTTTTTTCCCCTCCCATTGAAAAATACCTGGCATCTTGACCCAAGGACAACAGTGGCTTGGCAGATTTTCCACCTTCCTTGGGGACTAGGTCTAGTGACACAGAGGTAAACATATTCCTGCCTTCTCTTAGTTTGGTAGGATACATTGCTGGGGGCAGGGAGAGTCCTGTGCTATCAACACATCCTGGGTGCAAGCTTGCTGGTGGTCATCGTGCCAGTAATCCCATTCCCCTTCCTATCATCCTCAACATTTCCATGCTCTTCAGTAAGAACTGAAGCACAGAATTCCATGTACAAGAGAGGAATAAAGTTACTCAGTTTTATAATGCTCCACAGTTCTGTAAAGCCACAATCTGAAACTAGAAAGGACTTGCACAGTCTTCTGTTTTCCATAACTGGGAAGTTAGATAAAGTAAGCTTATGCTGAAGGTGGTAATGCAGGTTAAGGACAAAACATGATTATGTGCTGTATATCTGGTCAGGAGTGATTCTGATAAGGTAACAAGCAGCTGCAGGTGTTAAGATAAAACACAGGTGTTGCACAGAACAGACAAAATGTGCTTAATTCTTCTGTGTGCTGAAAGCCATTTGCAAGTCCCTAAGTTTTTATGCAGCAGCTATTTCCCTTTGATGGCTTTAATGCATTTTGACCTTACAATCACTTAAAATTTGCTGTGACCCTTTTCATAGCTTATTCCCTCTAGGCTGATTTGACCCAGTGAAATGCTTCTTGCAAGTCTTTTTATCAACCTCCACGGAGCTCAACTCCATAGTTCAGCCCTAATATCTTTAAGGTAGTCAGACCTCCTGCTTTGTCAGTCAAAAGAAAGCATCTCAAATACTGTCTGTAAAGTGAAGTAGGTGCTTCTGGTGTAAGCAGCATCAACAACAGACACCTGCAATTCCAGTGTTTTCCTCTACCTACTCTTCTTGCCATTAGTTCACAGTAATGATTCCCCCAAAACATATCCAGTATGAAGCAAAATATCCCTGCTCTGCAAAGCCAGAAGGGCAAAGTTAAACACTGGGCATGCCTTGCTGGACTGTACATCTTAAAAGTAATCTCTTGTTCTAAGAAACAGCCACCACATCAGCCAGCAGAAGCTGATGAACAGAAGTCAGACATTTCCTTCAGACTCCCCCTGCTTCTGTGAATCAGCAGGCAAAAACTTTTCAAGTTGAACTTAAGCCACATTTTGATGCAAGTACCCCACTACACCTTGTCTCCCTAGAAGCAGGTACTAATAAGTAGTGAAAAGCTTGTAATTTTGTTGAAGTGGCACAGCCTTCACTGCCACCCTCCTGAAGTCGGAATAGAGGCGATACTCAATCAGGCTTCTAAAATCTTGGCAGAAAGTGATGCTCTGCAATGCTTCAGAAATATGCCTTGCTGCAGCTGAACATCCACGTCCTTTCCTGACAACAAGACTGCACACATTAATTCTTTTTGAATCAAAAATAATCTGGCACCACATACCCTGGGCCGTGCTGCTGCTCAGGAGACAGCGCGTCACGCTGCAGTGCTGATTAGAAGATGTAGTTTTCAAGACAACCTTCCTTTTTTTTTTTTTTTTTTTTTTTTTTTAATATGCCCTGTAGAAGCTGAGAAAATTGACCTGTTTCTGGATGTGTTCTCATTTTGGACTGAAGAGAGAAAATAGCCTCAAGCAGTAACATCTGTGTGGGCCAGCTAAGGTAATGCATCAGGCTGTAGCTTACTGACAAAGAATACAGAAATGTGGCCAAAAGAACACCTACTGGTAGATAGATACCTCAACATATCCTTTAAGCATCCCTGTGCTGTCATTTGTACGTGATCCACAGGCATTGATTTTATTTCTGGCTGGGGCTGGTTTTGGACTAAGTTCTCTGTGGGTTTAGTGCCTATTTCGGCTTTTTCTAGTGTATATTTGGACGTACTGCTCTTCTGAGGAGCAGGAACCTTGATCAGTTGCAGTTTTGGCATTTGCATGATGTGTACATGTTGTTCTGATGTTTGTTTTCCCCTCTCTGCATAGTGGCTTTCCTGATTTGGTGTGACACTCTCAAAAACCAAGATCTATACCTGGGGAGGTCTGACACAGTAAGGACACGGAGCATGGGACAGGTGTAAAAATAACACTGACTGGGCTTGTCAGGAAAATACAGATGACAGGACTCAAGCTGAGAACAAAAATGAAACCAGGAGATGGGAAAGCAGTGGGGTTTGTGTTAAAACTGGCACTTCTAGTCCTTTTCTGATGTTTATAGGTAACATACATCACCTATTGCTAAAACCAGAGGACAAGCTCTGTGCTAGGAGTGGTACATTCATGAGTCTGCAGCCTTTAAATGTAGGGCTGCTGCTAATCTTTTTCCCAGGGTGAGAACTGGAAGGTCAGGTCAGCAGTTTCCCAAAACAGCATCGTGCAATTGATTGACTGGAAAGAAGGTTCCCCATCTCCCTGGGTGCATTATGCATCCCAGCAGCACTGCTCTGATGAAACATTATCCTGACTGCAGCAAGGAAACAATGGGTTGGATGTTTCTGGGCTCCAAATTAAGATTTGATCTTGCTGAATGTTCTTCTATCCTTTGAAAAAAAAAAAAAAAAAAAAAAAGAAGCAGGAAATGGGGATGTTCTGGCCAAAAAGGGTGTTTATAACAAAGGGCACCATTGTGTGGATTCTACTGTCCTGACACTAGCAGAAACTTGTCGAGGTAAAAAATGTCATTCTCCCCTTTAGAGGGTATAACTGATGCTCAACACATCATTAGTGAGATGGATGTACCAATATATCTGCTACTGTGAAGGTCCCAAATGCACACAGCTCTGAAAATCATGTTATGGGTTTGGGACATTAGCAATTTCTTGTCCCTTTTTTCTGTTTCCAAGGGCAGTAAGTAACTATTTCTGCCCGTGCTGGTTTTTAGACATTTATGCTGTTCCAGACCTTAATTTGCTTTGAAATTCCTCATCTGTGTTGATTTGGATTTGTAAATAAAGAAATAACTTTCTCTCCAAGCTCTATCAGAGTAACCTTCAATGTGAGGTCCCCTGAATGTCAGTAATTATAGCCAAAGATAAAATTTTTAGAGGATGGTATTTTTGTCATGTAATAAAATTGTTTTGTGCAAGGTACTTCAAAAATTTGAATCCTTATCCATATAAAGCTACCTATCATTTTGAGGTTTGCTCAGCCCTATTTCTCACTTCATCTATATCTGTCAGAGATGCAAAACACTTCTTCATGAAATTAGCTTTCTGAATAATAAAAATAATCTGGTAGAAACCTCTGAGGGAAGCACTGCAGGAGAACAAATTACTACAAGACAGAGGGATCTGTAAATGTAATTGTGATGGGGGTGGTGACAGTTTGTGTTTATAATATATTCACTTTACCACACAGCTCTAGAAATGAGTTGGTTTGCATGACATAGGACACATTTCAGAAGGAAAAATGGTCTGAAAAATTGTAGGCTTATAGATGGCAGTGCAATGCCAGTGGTTTGTCTAATTTTGTCTGGTCTTTATTCTGATGTGTGCTCTGATATAGCTATGGAACCTTTTAGAGTTATTAAAGCAGAAGATAAATCTAATTTAGATATTAGTTCTGAAAAAAAAATGGGAAAAATAATTAATATTCTATGACAAAACTACTGAGATGTGAGACCTCTCTGAGTGTTTGCCCCTGTACTCAGCCCTGGTGAGGCCACACCTCGAGTACTGTGTCCAGTTCTGGGCCCCTCAGCTCAGGAAGGAGATTGAGGTCCTGGACCAGGTCCAAAGGAGGGCAACCAGGCTGGTGAAGGGATCCAGCACAGACCCTATGAGGAGAGGCTGAGGGAGCTGGGGGTGTTGAGGCTGGAGAAGAGGAGGCTCAGGGGAGACCTCATCACTCTCTACAACTCCCTGAAAGGAGGTTGGAGCCAGGGGGGGGGTTGGTCTCTTTTCCCAGGCAACTCTCAGCAAGACAAGAGGGCACGGTCTCAAGTTGTGCCAGGGGAGGTTTAGGTTGGATATTAGAAAGAATTTCTTTACGGAGAGGGTGATCAGACATTGGAATGGGCTGCCCAGGGAAGTAGTGGATTCTCCATCCCTGGAGATATTTAAAAAGAGACTGGATATGGCACTCAGTGCCATGGGCTGACAACTGCAGCAGTAGTGGATCAAGGGTTGGACTTGATGATCTCTGAGGTCCCTTCCAACCCAGCCAAGTCTATGATTCTGTGATTCTATGATAACATACTGCACTCCTGTGTCACTCTCATCAGATGATAACATTTTCTGCCATTTAAGGAGGATCCTTCTCCATCTGGACCTCCAAAAGATTGCCTGGTAGTACGTGGTGGGCAAGATGCTTCCACCTCAGGATGCTTTGAAAACCAATGAGGGATTGCACTCCAGTAGGGACAGGGGACTCTCCACTCTCCTTGGACTGAAGGATTTCTCCCTCTGTGTCCCCTAATCTTAATTTTGCCTATGGTTCCTTGACTGGTGAAACTCTTTCTAGAGATACAATGATCAATGTTTGGGTAGCTGCAAAATTTTTCAGCATCTTGAAGAATGAAAGCACTCTAAACAAAACAAGCATATGCAGATGCACATTTATATATCTGAGGAATATTCTGCTAAAGCTTGTCAGATTATGAAATCATTATCAAACCCTTTTTCTCATTTACTGACTGGTTTTGGTCTGCAATACTATTCATTTGAAAGAGACTCTATATACTTTATTCTCATCTTTGCAACTGTTAGCACATAATTAGCAAGGGGAATTGTAAAGTGTAGGCTCAGCACAGTTTATATTCCCATTTTGCCAGGCCTTGTGTTTGGCACCATTTTCTCTTCCCTGAAGGATGCTGTGTGTTTTATCAGGTCAGTGAACCATTGCAGTATGTGTATAAATCGTTCTGTTGAGCTGCTTTCCTGTCATGCCTGACTAAGAAGTGAAAGAGGATTCTCACATACATTGTTTTCCTCTGCTGATTTTTTTTTTTTTTCCCCCAGCTTCTGTGCTTCTTGCAGTGCCTGAGCTGCCCTTTAGACACCAGGTGCTCACTGGGCTGAGTGGGCTGAGCCATCACCTGTGCTTGATGCAGCTGGGTTTATTTTCACTTGGACACAGGAAAAGGGAGGTTCAGGCAGAGTAACCATAGAGAACCCCAGTGGCATGGCAGATGTTGTCTTGAACCAAGGAGAAAACCAGCACAAGCATCTGTGGGCTGGCAGAAGAGTGGGGAGCTCAGGTGGGAGCTGAGTCAGGGGGTTCAGAAAAGGACTGGAGTGGCACTGCACTCTTGTGTCAGTCATCCTCTTATCTGCCTTAGGAAGTAAGTTAAGACTTGCTTGGGAATGGATAGTGGAGGGGATTGGCTTGCCAATGTCTTTTTGTGAATAACCAGACAATGTTTATCTCCAGAACTGGGCTTTTCACAGAGTCACAGATTTTCTGTAGAGCCCACACCCCTTTTTAAGAGGCTTTTAAAAATATTTTACTTAGAAATAGAGCCACAAAAGCATAGTTTCCTAAATGCAGTAATTTAGGAATCCCTGTGCTTTTACTTTAAGGATGTGTTTACATACAGCAGCAGATCTGACATATTTCTACTTTGAGCTCCAAGAAATGAAATACTGATCCAAAATCTAGATTTTTCTACTTCAGTAAAATTCATGTTGCATTCTGTGAGTGTTTTGCTTTTGGAATGAAAAAAAAAAAATTGCTAAAGCTTTTGGGCTTATTCAGAATATGTATTCAGTTCTTATCCAGCTACAATCTTATTCTCTTCCTGAAAAATAAATTTAGAGACAACTGTATGTGCTCAAAGTCCCTGTTATAATAAATACACCAGATATATGTATATGAACAAAATGTAGCTTTTAGGAAAGACCAACTCATGGTTTTGTCACAAATCCTTACTAAGAATGAGCAGAGGGAGCACTGCTCTGAGAGCAAACCACAAACCAGGTTGTACCTTGAGTCATCGCCTCCCATTTGGCTCCCTCCTTTGGGAAGTCAGAGCTCTCCTGTTCCCTCCCTAGGAGAGATGCTTGGGTCATGATAGGTTCAGCTGAATGGGAAAGACAGTAGTAACCCTGATTATTTTTTTTTTTTTTACTTCATTTTCTGTTCTATTTCCTGCCCAAGGAAGGAAGAAGACACCTAATATGAACCTATTCTGTTACATGAGCTGGAAAATCAAGAAAGAACTGGGACCAGGGTTGCCTTTTCCTGTGTCTCCAGACTGGGCACAAACCAGCCAAGAAGCCAGCCTGCCAATCTTTCTACCTCTGTTGCAAAACTAATGCTTTTTACAGCAAGTTACCAATCTCTCTGCTATGAGCAGCTGTTTGCTTATTTCCAAACACCCACTGTCCAAGGCCCTTTGCCACCTAGAAACCTTAGACAAATTGTTGTTGTTGTTGCCTTTAAGCAACATATCCTTGACATATGAAACCTGAGTCTAAGGCAAATGGTTGCTCCATCCATTTGGATGAGATACATGGATTGTTCCCTGCTCGGTTGTGTGGGAGGGCATGCTGGGCTTCTGGTTTGCAGCCTGGCTGGTTTTAGATGGCTTGAGTCAATCTGCCCACTCAGTAAAGGTATTCCAGGGAATATATCATCTGTTGGCAGGATGATAACTCAGTAGCAGTCCAATTTGTTGAGCTGTAAGACTTGCTGCATGTGCAGCTGACAGGTAGAAACCTGCAGAAACATTACCCGGGAATGCTGGAATATGGGAAATCAGTGAGTTTCACAACATGATATTACTTAGAAAAAAACTCCCTATGAAACCCACTCTTCTTCACATTTCCAACTAGTTTGCCTGCAGCTCTCATGTCAGGAAAGTCCTCATAGCCCCCAGAAAGAAAAGGGGAAGGAAAAGGAGCCAGCAGAGCTGGAAAAATGAGTTATATGGGGCACTGTGTGTTGGCTACAAACCCTGTCTGCAGGAATCACTGGAACAGAGGAACAGTTCTCTCCCCACTTGGAGATCCCATCTGCAGGGTCCCAGCATCAGCGTGATGATTTCAGAGGTGGCAGGATTTGTCCTGGCATGACCCAACAGATGGATGCAGAAACACAGTTCGTGTTTTAAACCTTGCATGAGGTCCAGCAGGCTCCTGGGGAGCAGGGAGGAGGATGGTGGGGAAGATGGCCCCAGAGGGCAGGGAGCTGCTGGGCTTGGTGCTCCGGAGCAGGGAGAAGGAGAAGGAGAAGGAGAAGAAGGAGAAGGAGAAGGAGAAGGAGAAGGAGAAGGAGAAGGAGAAGGAGAAGGAGAAGGAGAAGGAGAAGGAGAAGGAGAAGGAGAAGGAGAAGGAGAAGGAGAAGGAGAAGGAGAAGGAGAAGGAGAAGGAGAAGGAGAAGGAGAAGGAGAAGAGAAGGAGAAGGAGAAGGAGAAGGAGAAGGAGAAGGAGAAGGAGAAGGAGAAGGAGAAGGAGAAGGAGAAGGAGAAGGAGAAGGAGAAGGAGAAGGAAGGAGAAGGAGAAGGAGAAGGAGAAGGAGAAGGAGAAGGAGAAGGAGAAGGAGAAGGAGAAGGAGAAGGAGAAGGAGAAGGAGAAGGAGGAGTGTTCAGCACTGTTCTCCCATGACCTCTGCTCGGTGATGAGCTCCAGAGGGAGCTGTGGTTTGCCTTTTCGCTGGAGATGAACTCACCAGGAGCACATCGCAGGGGAGAAGGGATAAACGTGTGGTGCCATGAAGCCTGTTTTCCTCCCTTTTTCTTCATAAGTGAGCTCGGCTTGTATTAGCTTTCTTTTATGAAGCATTCCTATGCAAATAAGCATCGTGAATAACTGAAATCTATTTTTTTTTTCCTTATACTTTTTGTAGCAGCGTAGCAGAAATCAGTGTGAACTCCGTTTGAAAGCCTCACGATCAGGAGTTACACCCCAGAGCTGTTACATTTTTTCCAAGGGGAATTTAAACCCCCAAGCAAACATCTTTCCTTTCCCATTAACTCCGAGCATGTTCATTTGATACCAAGTCCAGAGCTGTGTTTTATTTTGAGGTGCTGCCAGCATTTGCCTCTTTCCACTCAAGGAGACTGCTTGTCCTGAAAGCAATGCCAGGCAAAGGAGGACACAAAGCTGTGGAATTGCTGAGGCACAACCATACATTTCACTGTCAGCTCCTTGTCAGGCCTGGGGGTGTCTGGTTTGCATAATCACAGAGCAGTTATTTCTTAGGCAAAGCCTTATATTTCAGCTGGCAGCCAATCTGACCTGGTGGATTTCCACTGCTTAGTTATTTATTTTAGTAGATGTTTATTTACAAACAAAACAAACTTTCAGGCTGAATGCTTTTCTCTGTACACTAAGGAAGCAAAAAGCCACCCTGTCCTGCACGTTTTGGGCTGTCAAGCAGGGAGTATTAGAAATGCTTAACTGAACAGGGCTGGGAGTGAAACTTCTAAGGGGTGTTTATTTAAAATAAATAAGGGCTGCATATTTAAAATAAAACTATCGTGTGTTCGGGTTCAGTTTAGGAACAAGTGGTCTCTGATTAGCTGCCATGGATTTTGGTTTTAATTATCTCCTTCAGCTGAGAATCTGAAGCTGCCAAAAAGCAAAGAGTTTTCTTTTGTTTCTCTCTCCATGCAGATGAGATAGCAAGAAGGAAGGAGAAATGTCTAAAAGCAGATGAAAACCACGAAAAAAATATCCAAGGGGTAAGTGACAAAAAAAAATTATTTGCCTTATTTTTATCTTTGGCTTTACACACTATTTCTACCTAAAAATACTTCAGAAGTTGGTATTGTGACAAAAATACCTGAATTCTTTGTTATTTCAATTACAGCCATTAAGAGGCCTTTGTATGGCAGTTGTTAAGGTGAAAGAAGTACTTATGAACATTAATTACTGAAAAAGCAGACACCCCCAACTATTGTGATTCTTATTTTGCTGACTTTTCAAAAGGACAAAAGTCTGTCCCAGGCCCTGCTTACCTCTGAGTTGCACAACACTTGGATACACACATTAGGAGCAACTTTAATGAGTTAATCACCTCCAGGATGGGCACTCAAACACTTCCTTAATTTCATGGAGCTCTATCAAAGCATTCATCCAGAAGGGTGTTATGATACCACAAACCCAGAAACTGCAGTATCCCTATTCAGGGCTGTCCTGAATTTTTCCTTCACTCTGGCTCCATGTGAAAGCATTTTAAAGCTGAAATTTAAGGGTTTAGTGATGCAATTCATGTCATTAGTAGGCTTCAGAGGTAAGTGTGTAAAAACTGTGTACTGCTGAGTACAAACAATGACAAAATTGCAAAGATTGCCAATTTCAGGCATTCACTGCAGGTTCACAAAGGTAACATTTCTGTTCAGGTCACTGTTTCTGAAAAGACTATTTCTCAGTTTTTTTGTGGTTCATGGGAAATTTCCAAGCCTCATTAATATCTTCTCAAACTAAGGATCAAGAATATGAGGCTGCTCTGCATGTAATACATGGGTGGAAACATATTCAGGCTTTGTTTGTTTTACTTTTACTCATGCTATCTTGAAAGGTTTTATTCGGTAGGTAATAAATTAGATTAAAGACTTGCTGTAAGTACAGAACAAATCTGATTTGTTGTCAGAGATTTTTTGAAACGGTACTAGAAGTGTAAAAGGACTTAAAAATACTGCAAACTCATATTTGGAGGGCAAAGAACAAGTGAAATAATGACAAAGTCCCTCAGAAGGAATTTGTTTTTTCTCCTTTTGGCTAAGCCAACTGTGCATTTGTCAGCATGGGGTAACCTGGCAGTAACAGCTCAGACACCGAGCTATGATTTGGGTCACAGGTTCACCTCTGGCAGTTTCTCTGAAAATGTGGTACTTGGGCCTAGAGATTTGCAAATGGCTGTTCCTGCAGTATGGAACTCCCAGTAAACATTGCTCCTAATTACAGTTTTGCTGTTGTCATGTACATATTTCTTTTCCCCACCCTGTGCAATTACCACTGCCAGTAACAAATGCAGAATGAAATCATAACTCTCCCCCAGGGCACAGCTAAGTTACATCTGATCCTTAAAGGCAAGAAGAAAAGTCAGGAGAAAATCCTCTCTGTAAAACAGAAAACTCCTCTTTTCCTGAGTCCATCCTTGCCATACCCTTATTCTTACCATTCCCAGGAAAATTAGAAGTGATCCAGTGTGGGGATCATCTCCCTGGCAGGTTTCTAAGTGCTCAGGCACATGGCCCATAGGGGTGGTCTCAGCTCTACAGGGTCAAGTGGCACCAGGACTATGAAAAACAATTTGATAACTGTATGAATACATTTATATATATATATACTGGTAGTGACACTGCAAATGAGACAGAATGAGCTTTGTGATACATTAGCTATTTGGGCAATGTGAAATCTATGTTGTGATACTTTTTATACATTTTATTTAATAAAAATAGGTTGGAACTTCTTTGTGCTAGGAATTTATTTTACATTTTTTCACCTGTGTGTAAATAATCAGGAACAAACATCTGGGTATATACTCCAAGCCTTTCAGTGCATGGCATGTGTGTCAGCTGATCCTCCAATCAGATCAATGAGTGATTGGTAATGATATAAAATCATACTAAAAAAGGTATGGAACATTTTTGGCATTTGAACTCTGACACGTGTGGGTCTGAGGGCATCCTCTAACTGATGGGAGCACCAGTTTTCTCCATTTTCTTTATGAGGGAAGTTTTGTGGAGCTCAGCTGAGGCACTTCTGCTGTGTGCCCTGCAGCCTTTTGCTATGGAGGAACAAAAAAATCTGGATCCTCCAGCACAGGAGAGAGAACTTATTTCATTTGACAACAACAACAAAACATAGACCTCTAATAGCAACTGCTTGCTATGAAGAGTTTGGGAATAAACTATTTCTTTCTATGGATCATGATACCCATCCCATGTGCCATTGATTGTAAGAAAGAAATCAGAAATGTTATTCAACATTTTTTACCTAGTAACCATCAGCAGCCAGTAAGAGTAAGCAAATAGTGGCATTTTCCTTCTACTTAATCACAGTTCTTTTCATTCATCACAGACACAGGTTCTTTATTTACGTTTTTACAACACTAGGCTAAATAAAAGAGATTACATGGTGGTTACGAAGTAGAAGAGGGATTGAACAGGACAAAAACGTTTTCATCATCTCAGAAGCCTTTCTTTGTGAAAAGATTATACCAAGACGAGAAACAAAACCTCATAAACTTTTTGAAAGTGGAGAGACACATGCTGTGGGTTGGAGCAGCATTGAGGGGATTGCTTTGCTGGACTGCAGTCATGACCACCTCTTTTTCCTTTCATCTGTCTGGAGATGTGATAGCGTGTTTAAAGCTAGAAACAGCACTTTTCTAATGTTCTCTAACCTCAAAAACAAGATGCCAAACAAGATTTTTTTCCTCCTTTCTTCCCTCCAGCTTGTTCCTGCCAGAAGAGACTATTCAATTGTGCACTTTGCAGCCAGGCAGAACTGTGCCTTGTGATTCTCCCTGCTGAAGGAGGGGAGAGCTGGAGTGTGGGGATTGAGAGGGTTTTTGTTGCTGGAAGGAATTTTTTGCTAGGTTTTTTATTTTTTTCCTCTGTGTGTGAGAGACATAAAGTGCTCTGGAAACGTACAGATTCTTCCTGCCAAGAAGGGTTGTTTTCACAGCTCCCTTTTTGGCAATTTCAAACTGGTTAGGAGATAATAAAAAAATAAAATAATAAAAAAAAAAAAAAAGTTTTCACATAGATATCCTAAACTCCCTGGGTGACAGATATTGTTCAGCAATAGAGTCTGTAAAAATGCCAAAATAACCTATTTCCCCAGAAGAATTGAACAGAAATACCAACGCCAAGGGGAAGAGGGAGTTTTCAGTGACAAGAACAAAAGCCAGGCTGAAACATTATTAACCAACAGTCTTAATTAAGCCAGAAGTATGATGTTCTGATATTTTTAAGGATCTCAGGCAGATGCTCTGCCTTTGGCTCTTATTTTTTCCCCCAAAAATCTTGAGTCCAGAATAATTAATTCATCTTCAAATACAAGTGTTACTCATTCAGAATGCATGAACTATTTCAAGAGGATTCTAGCAAAATGTTGTACTCCCAACTTTGCCTTAATATTATTCTGATTAACAAGTTGGTCATTGCCATAAGGTGGTGCTCTGTGTGGTGATAGAAATACAGGAGATCACAGCATAAATCCAGACTATTCTGTGAACATTCACAGAAAGGAGAAAATCTGTTTATGTGTCAGAGAACTTTGAAAAGCAGAGAGAATTTTTAACTTACTTTTCTGGCACCTCCTTCCAGTGTAGCCCTCAGTACAGGAGCACACATTGCTTCGAACACAGTGGCCGCCATTCTTACAAGGGGGGATGCAAACAGCTGGTAAAAGGAAAGCAAAAGTTCTGTGCACTGAAATCACACAGAGAATCAACTTTGCTTAAATACAGGCTCCCTGTTTAGGTGCCTGTGTTGGCAGACTGCTTTTTTCTTTAGTTAGGGTGGAGAAGATGTGTCTCCAAAGGGTGATTTGGGCAGATCCTAGCTGGAGATCCTGGTTCTCTCTTGTTGGTGGCAAGACTGTAGGACATGACTCCTAGAACCTTTTAGATTTCTTTTAGACACCTGCAGTTGAGTTGTAGGAATGCCTTGGAGAAGCTCAGGTTTTAGCTCTGTAGCTAAAGGGCTTTTTCAAGGGTTTCTGCCCTTGAAATGTAGACCAGTGTTTGATGTTTGCTCACTTGGCTTTGGTGCTGTTTCTTCCCCCTTTCTCAATGAAGCAGGAGGAAAGGCTTTGCTTTTCTTCAGCACCCATCCACTCTCTCCTCATATCCCTTCTATATCCCACAAATGTGGCCATTTATATTCAAGTTTTAGTTCTGTCTAAATCATAACACTCCAGGATAAAAATTCCAAATCACCTAAATGTTGAAAATCACCTTCCACGTGTAGCCTCAAGAGAAAGATCATCAAATTAAAGAGTGTGTTTAATTTTCACTCTCTCCTTCAGCCCCAACAGCACAAAAACAAAGGGCAAGCTCCATTTGCACTTAGGTTTTTGTGTGTGAATCATTCACTTGCAAAAATATGCATTGGGATTGCTTGCATCTAGGAACCCCAGGGGAAAAAAAAAAAAAAGGAGAGAGAGAGAAAGAGAAAAGAACTGTTAATGTTGAAATAGTTCAGGGCTGGTAATAAGAGTGTATTTATGCTCCCAAATTCAGGAGGGGATATTGGAGCAGTGATAAAAAAAAAAAAAAAAAAAGCAAGTGGTACTAGCACAGAGGTCTTCCAGCTATTTGAGCCCTCAACAAAATCTCCACTCTCCTGTGTATTATGCCTGTGCTAATGGGTAGTAAAAGTATTAATTAATTTGACTTCTGCAGCACAAATTAAGCAAGAAGCCCAAGACACTGTTAGCCTCAACTTAGGGCTCTTCCCTTTAGGACAGGGATTCAAAATCAGGTCCTGCTCTATGTCAAGCAGAACCATAAATGAGTGGATCTTGGAGCAGGGTCTGAAAAGACCTTAAACAAGTCTCTCATCCACTCACTCTAGGATGGCCAAGCAGTTGATTTGGTGAGCCCCATTTGAAGATAAATTATCATCAGGCTCTGAAAGACAGTGTAGTAAATGCCACACAGTATGCAAAAGAAAACACGTAGAGCCCTACTTTAACCTTCAGTGTAATAGCTGCTAATTAGTGGTATCACTGACTTCAGATAGTTTCAGATGAATTGTTCAGTTATCATTAATGCTATTGTAAATAAGTGCTTACTCCTTCACAATACCACTCAGAACAATACACTGCAGACTTACTACAGGCTGTAACAGCAAAGGAGCACACAGGGATTTAGGATAAGGAAAATCTCTGGATACACTTCACATAGGGGTAGTTAACAGTATGGGCTGCTGTTGATATTTTAAGCCTGGATTCTTTATTAAGATTATAAAAAGCACTTTCTTACCTCTCTGGCATTGTGGCCCATAGAAACCATGAGGACACGAACACATATTTGGCCGTACACAGATTCCTCCATTCAAGCACACAGGATTGCACACAGCTGTATGTGAACAGATCAGAAATCTATGAATGTCTTGCAATTCTGATTTTTTTTAGAGTAGGTATTCTTCTGCACATTACATTAGAATATATTTTTCTAGTAATACTGTGATAAATTTCACACCATCTTTGCTGGTCAGCTGCGCAGTGGCATTTATTCATTGTTGACACAGTGGGAGCATTTCAGTGGTGTTTTAGCATAGCTTGGGGGATAAAATAAAAGATCATTTAACAGTTTATTTCTGATGTCTTCCTTTGATTTGCACAGTTCATTTCCCTCCAGTCTGGTATCCTCACTGAGCAGGATCCCAAGGTAGTAAGAGGCAGTCAGGTTGCTTGCAGTCTGGAGAACCTGGAGATGAGATATTGACCATTTTCTGGTTTGTCTGGGTTCAGCAGAGCATCGTGGCATTTCCCTCAACTGGAATAGCTATGGGCTGCAAAGCCTCCGTTCGTTCTGCCTCATTTAAATGCCAGTTCTCACAACATATTGGCTCATGCATCACCAACAAAGCCACTGGCTGAGCTCCCTTTGCCTCTTTATTTATCTGTTATTACTGTAGATGATATAACAGGCATTAGGAATTAAAAGCTGTCTCGAATATATCTGTGTGGCAAGTACCTCACTGCTGGAAAAAGAAGTATTAGAATTACAAATTAGTTCAGTTGGGAAGTTGCTGTGTGAAGAATAAGGAATCAGATAAATTCTTCATTGTAAAGCAGAGTAACACTTTAAAACCTTCTATTCCCTTTGTCTTTCAGTATCTTGCAGAATGGCCCATTAAATAAATTAAATACATTTAAACTTAAATAAATTAAGTGTCGCTAAAATGTTTCAGATGGACTAAAGGAGAAATAAAATGTCAATTTGAAAAGAGGAAAAAAAAGTGAAATTGTAGTCTAGATGAGAGGCTTTTCTGACGAGGCAGCAATCACTTATGAAGTCAAAATGAACTTCATTCATGGCTAATGGTGAATTTGGATGAGCTGCCTCATTGTCAGAGCTAGTTCACAGATGTCCACACTCTGTCAGTGTATATATTTTCATTGGTTAAATCCTTTCAGTCCCTCATTTTCATGTGTTTTTATATCTGTGTTCAGCCAGAGACTCCTATCACTCTAGGCAGGAAGCCTGAACAATATCCACAAAATGCTCCAGGTGGTGCAGAGAAAACAGTGCAGGAGAGGTGAGCCTCTCAGTCTTTCACCTAGGTACTGGCAGACAAACAAATCCTGCTCCTGCTACCCTGAGATGGAAATTGCTGCTTCTGCACTCTTGCTTGTCCCCCTCTTGTATTAATCCCCTTCAGAGCTACCCCAAAATAATTATGCACAACTCGAGGAAGGAAAAAATGAGTGAGCAGAATACCTGGTGGCAATCCCAGTCATTTACCAGGCATCTTATATAGGTTAATTTATGTGTCCTCAATAGCTCTTATCATTTCTACACTTACAGAAGAGCAGTCTCAGGGAGATGGAGGTTAAAATGACATCTCTCACCTTCCAGGAAAGGCAATGTAGGCTGAAGGTGTCTCAGCCATTTAATATTCACTATGGCAGAGGCAGACTGCCTCTCTAGCCTTGAGCTCTGGCACTGATTAAGGTACTCCTCGTTCTTGCTGCTTTTAATATTTCACTATTTTGCATTCCTTGTCCCAGGTGAGCACCATAATTGCTGTGTCTTTGGAGGGAAAATGTGTACTCCAGCTTTTAGTGCTTAGACCCTGAGAGGAAGGTCTGAGCTTTATTTATTCCAAACAGGGTTCAAGACTAGTCCTGACTAGAAATAGGTACCTGGTGCCAATCCTCCCCTTGTCCTTTCATACTTATGGCTGGAGGTGGCTTTTCCCTGAGTGTGCACAATTCTGTGGATGCCTTTGTAGGCACTCCAGACTCATGTGAAACACAGAAGGAACAGTGTGAATTCTGCCAGCATCAGGATGTTTACTTTTAGGGGGTGAATGGTTACATTCTGCTTGCAAACTGGCTTTTGGGGTTTTTTCTCTTAAAGTCACAAGCCATCTTCTTGGAATGGCCAAACTGAATCCAAGAACTGGATCACAAAAATCTGAGTAGCCAGCCTCAGTTTCTCAGCTCACAGAAGTTGTAAGAAAGTTTCTCAGCTTGCCCTTCTGTGTTCACTTTTCTTCCTCAGAATACTCAGGACTAGAACTGCATATGTATGGAGTTGCTAACTTAGCACCAGAAGTCACATTGCACACTTGCACTCTTGTCCTAACTTGCCTCCCATTCCTGTCTCCATAAACTACTTTTAAATTCAGATTTGACTGCATGCTCTTAAAAATCACCACCAGCAGACTTTGAGAAACATGTGTAGAGTTAAAAGCAATGAGAACTGGAATTGGCACAGGTTGTGAGCAGTGCAGGTGATTGCATCACCCTCATCTTGGCCCCAGTGGGTGTGGGGCAGGACCAGCCACTGGGCTTTCCATGAACAAGTCCAATGAAGAGTCCATGGCAGCTGAGACTGCAAACCAACATGTCTCCAAAGTCTCCAGTGAGAATTATTCCCATTTCCAAATGATGAATAGCTTTATTTTTGCTTTCGTGCACACCAAGAAGAAACTCCAGAATCACACAAGCTTAAAAAACAAGATTCAAAAAGGTTTTATTTGTAAGTTTCCTTTTTGTGGTACTGAGAATGAAACATTTATACTATCAGTCCTTACATAAACTCAAAGCCTTCCAAGGTTCTGCCTTTAAGTAGGTCTCAAGTTCTTACATTTTGGTTCTTTTAAGCCATTCCCAGTCCAGCCACTGAATTGCAGGAATCACATGGATTTCAGGAAGCAAAAGAAATGAGACCCTTCATTTCTACCCACTTACTTACCTGTTTCACAGGAAGGGCTGCTCCATCCCTTCCTGCATTTGCACTCATCTGGTGACACACAGACCCCACCATTGTGACAGTGTCTGTTACACACCACTGAAAAATAAGAAAAGGATCAAAATCTCTTATAAATAACACCAGTGGAAGACTTAAATTTGCCCTTTTACAGCAAGTTACTAATGGTATTAGTCCAAGAGGAAAACTGAGGGGTGAATCTGGCCCTTTCCTCGGTTTTCTTTCTCCATTGGAAGGCTTGCATCTGACATTCTTTGCTTTTTAAGTATTCCTGCTTCAGATACAAAATTATATTCCTGTCAAGGGCAACTTGATATTTAAATAAGCAGCAAAGACTGTAATAATGTGACCACATAAGTTTCACCATTCAGCTAATACAGGAGAATTTGAAGGCTGATTTTTTCCCCCAGAGGTTCTATACACTGCACCTCTTTTGATACTTGTATTGCATAATAACATCACTCCTCATTGGTATGGTGATGGCTTTGTGCTCTCAAAATTAGTATTACTGTATTCACTCACACAACCTTGAATTTCATAAATGTTACTATAAATAACATGAAGGTTTTTGCTTGTTTGTTTGTTTTTCCAAAAGCACTTTTATGTAGAAAATGTTGATGTAGATGTGCATATTTTTACATAATACAACTATGCTGCTGGTAAATATATGCTCTGAGATAGTTTAGCTACAGTATTAGTCCATAATGATATACTTTGGTTTCCTTGCTCTGTCTGATCATTTTAAGGGGAAGTATAGAAAAAAAATTTTTTTAATCTTCTAATTTTCTGCAAATTTGAACATATAGTGAGGACAAAAGCCTGAATAGTGAGGACAGAAGCCTGAATGTTGATACATACTTGTTTCACATCGAGGGCCAACAAATCCATAAGGACAAGAACAAGTATTTTGAGACAGACAAGTTCCTCCATGCTCACATGGTGGATCACACTGCACTGCAAGAGTAAAACAGGAGAAAAAAATGCATTTCAAATATTATCTTCAGTGTGGTTATGAGCTTGAATATTTTCTACCTTTTTTCCCCATACCATTTTCCTCATCCAACAAGGGATCTGGCTCCTGAGGAAACCACTGCAGAGTTAAAGCAGGTGTCACATTAGTAATAGAGCTCTAAGTAATGAGCAGCCATATAGTGACTGCAAGGGAATGATTTTAACAATCATATTCAACTTCTGAGCAGGCACATTTTTAAGTCGTGCATTTTTGAAGTCTAAGGATGGATCAAGTGCTAATGTAGTTAAGAATAAAGACTTTGCCCATCCCTCTTCACAGATTTGCCTTGCAGATGTTCAGTGTGCCTTAACAGGTGTCACAACTTATGCTAAAGCAGAGATGAAGGGCTTCCTCTATATAAAAATGAGTTGTATGGGAATTTGTCAGCCTGATGACAAACATTCCAGCAACAATTTAAATGTTTAATAAGTACTCTGAGGTCTGCAGACAAAGCATCAAGTTAGAGAAGGATTTCTTGACATCCTGCAATATGCAATTCTGTTCTGTGGGAAAAAAAAAAAAAAGATGAGCAGGTGTACTGTGTAAAGCTGGAAGTATTGCAGCTCCTGAGACAGCCTGTTTGCTGCAGATATGCCTGTCTTTGGTTTTTAAATGTTGATCATTATGAGCATAATGGTTTTATTGTGCAGGTAGCCTGAAAGGTTCAGCCTCTTCATCCTAACATCTAAGGCAGACACCTGACATGCGATGTCATTGATGCTTCTATTTGTAGCCATCTAATAAGAGGTAGTTCTGTATGCCAGGGGAAAACACAAGAGAAAAGGAGACCACTGAAGGCAGAAGACAACCACTGGCACTTACTCAAAGAAGAAGTGGTGTCTACA